>NC_044406.1:12631473-12956056 GCF_006542625.1 Nomascus leucogenys
CTAGATTTTTACTCAAATGAAAACAGGTTCACAAAATAATTTGTTCAATAATGTTCGTAGCAGCTCTATTTGTTAGAGCCTTAAACTGGGAAACAATCAAAGGCCCATAAACAAGAAAATGGCTAAAAAATTGTGTTATATTCATACAAAAGATTACTAATCAGGTATAAAGAGGAATGAATAACTGATATAGAGAAGGTAGACGAATATCAAAACCATTATGTTGTATGACAGGGGCCAGATGCAAAATAGAACATACTATATCATTCTACTCATATCATGAAGTTACAGAATAGGCCTACATAATCTATCACAATATTAATTACAACAGAGGTTGCTTCTGGGGACCCATGCTGATTGATTGAAAAGGGCATGAGAGAATATTCTGTGGTCATGCTAATGTTTGATTTATATCCTGATAAGTATTTGGGTTATACAACTGCATGCATTTATCAAAACTCATCAAACTATAGTCCTAAAATCTGTGCATTGCACTGTGTGTAAATTGTATCTCAATTTAGAAAAAGGAAAAAAAAATTAAGTAGATTTCTTGGTTAATTGCATACTTCCTCTGCAGATATTTTTTTCTGTAACAAAGGAATTGAATGAGCAACACCTTGTCTCTTATTTATGCAGTTCTGTGTGCTAAGTGTAAGTAGACTATGAAGACAAATGATACACAGCCTTTGTCCTCAACTTGCTTATATGCTTATAACCTGGGAAGGGGAAAGTTGAGCAAATATTATGGAAGAAAAGGAAATATAACACTGCAATATTTCCCTGACAGCTGTGAGCCCAGGCACCACTACAGCCGGAACTCTGCTTGGCCATAGAGAGTGTTAATTAGGTTTAGCTTTTCACCAGCTTAGCAGTGAAAGGGCCATAGTGATTAACGGGACTAATTAGGCCAGCCCTGAGGGCAATATCTGCATGTAAATATAATAGAATTATTCTTTATGCCTCTCTAGCATGTCACCTTATATTACTATTGTGAAGTGTTTGGGGCATTTAACTTAATCACTTGTCTAGACTTGTCTTCAACATAGACAGGCTTTTCAGATTTTATTGTCGTTTTTACCAAAAGCAGAAAAATCAGATTCACTCCAGGTAGAGGCAAAAGCAAAAGGGAAAATGTTTCCACAATCTGATCTCAAAAGAACCCAGGGAAAATGTCACATGTACCACTGTTATGAATTCAAAGCCTGTCAGGAAAGCTCACAAAACAATGCTTCTTTAAATTCCCATTAGTCTGAAACCTTCTGCCGTTGATTTCAAAGTCTTTATTAAATCAAGCCCCTATCTTTCTGCAATGGAAATGGTTTATAACAAATTTTAGATCCCATAAGTAAAAATGGTCAAAATTCCATGCATAATAATCTGTAATCCAACCCTGGGGTTTTGATTGCTCTATGCAGAAGCCGAGAAGGATTTTCTGCTGCTGGTGGATGTCCGTAGTGATGATGTAACTATGGGGGTGAGTAGAGGTAGGTAAGAAATACAATGAAAATATACTAATGTTGATGGTAATAAGAGTATAAACATTACTTTTTAAATATTTTTCATTTGTATCCCAGAACTTAAAATATTTTTATTGTGAAATAAAACACATATACAGAAAACCACACAAAATAAGTGTATACTTAGTGCATTATCATAAGGTAAACATGATTTTAACTACTAACCAGGTCAAAAGTCACTCCTTGAAATTACCCCTTAACACCTCTTCCTTTAAAAGTAACTACTGTCTTTACTTTTTTTTTTTTTTTGAGATGGAGTCTTGGTCTGTTACCCAGACTGGAGTGCAGTGGCATGATCTCAGCTCACTGCAGCCTCCTCCTCTTGGGTTCAAGTGATCCTCCTGCCTCAGCCTCCCAAGTAGTTGGGATTACAGGCATGTGCCACCATGCCCGGCTAATTTTTGTATTTTTAGTAGACATGAGGTTTCGTCATGTTGGCCAGACTGGTCTTGAACTCCTGACTTCAAGTAATCCACCGTCCTTGGCCTCCCAAAGTGCTGGGATTATAAGGCGTGATCCACTGCGCCCGGCCTCTCCTGACTTTTTATACTAATCGCTTTTAAAAAATTTATTTACACTTCCATTATGCAATTGGCATGCCTGAAAACTATAACTTAGTGCTACCTATTTTTTTTAAAAAAATTGGCTGGGCATGGTGGTGTGTGCCTGTAGGCCCAACTACTTGGGAAGCTGAGGCAGGGGGATCCTTTGAGTCTAGAAATTCAAGTCCAGCCTGGGCAACATAATTAGATCTTGCCGCTTAAAGTAAAAATAATAATAAATATAAAAACTGTCTTTTTAAAAATTATATTTTAAGTTCTGGGTTACACGTGTGAAACGTGCAGTTTTGTTACATAGGTACACACGTGCCCTGGTGGTTTGCTGTACCCATCAACCCGTCACCTACATTAGGTATTTCTCCTAATATTATTCCTCCCCTAGCCTCCCACCCCCCAACAGGCCCTGGTGTATGATGTTCCCCTCCCTGTGTCCATGTGTTCTCATTGTTCAACTCCCACTTATGAGTGAGAACATGCGGTGTTTGGTTTTTTGTTCTTGTGATAGTTTGCTGAGAATGATGGTTTCCAGTTTCATCCATGTCCCTGCAAAGGACATGAACTCATCCTTTTTTATGGCTGCATAGTATTCCATGGTGTATATGTGCCACATTTTCTTAATCCAGTCTATCATTGATGGGCATTTGGGTTGGTTCCAAGTCTTCGCTATTGTGAATAGTGCCGCAATAAACATACCTGTGCATGTGTCTTTGTCGTAGAATGATTTATAATCCTTTGGGTATATGCTCAGTAATGGGATTCCTGGGTCAAATGGTATTTCCAGTTCTAGATCCTTGAGGAATCACTGCATTGTCTTCCACAATGGTTGAACTAATTTATACTCCCACCAACAGTGTAAAAGCATTCCTAAAAAGTTGATGTCTTTTTCGTCTCTTTTATTATACAGTCACTCCTCAATCCCCTTCTTTTCCTACAGTTTACCTCTTTTGACCTATGGAATTTCACATATTCTGATTTTGCTGATGGCATACTCTTGGTACAGGTCAATATGTTTCTCTGTTTGCTATACTTCCTACGAATTGACAGTTGAATCCAGAGGTTTGATCAGACTCAGGTTGACTCTCTTTGACAAAGCCAGAGAGAATGATGTCTTCTTTCTTCAGGAGGCCCATGGTTTTCTGTGATTTTGTGATGTTAACAATTGTTTTTTCTCAGTGTCGATCCATTAGTCCCAATGGGGTTGCAAAATGGTTTTAACTTATTTATTTTTCATTCATTAATTTGAACACTTTTACAAATAATTACTTCAAATCTATTCTGGTTACCCAGTGGTACAGTTCATACAGGAAAAGTAGGATAAATGCTTGATTCCCTTCATTTACAAAGGAATGGATGTTAATTCATCTCAAAGCAATGAATTGGCTCATTATCATCCTGATCATTCAAAAGTGACATGAGATTTAAAACAAATATTCTGTGCTCATGGATTCCAACATATTTGATGGCTTTCAATTAATTGCAACTGTTATTCTTTTAAAACTCAAATTGTCCCATCTTTGGCCAGTGGAAGCCTCCTTGAGTTAGCTCCTGAGACCTTTTGGCTTGACCCTTGTAGTCTCTGATAGCTCCCTCAGTATCTGGTGTAATAAAATATTCCCAGATCATCACATGCATTTCTAATCCCAGACCTAGAATCATCCACTTATCCCAATTGCCCTGGTTTCTTTTAATGGGAAATGATATTTAAGGACCCAAATTGGGTACCATCACTATTGGGTTCGCCATTGTTTCTAAGCCTCTTCAGTGGACAGAGCTCAGAAATACATGTATCTATGCAGTTTAAAAAAAAATAAGATAAAACGCCTCATCAGGTTTTACTGATACTTCCATTTCAAATTCAGCAATACAGTTTTTTGTTTTGTTTTATGCTTTACCTGTCCCTTATTACATCTCGGCTCCTTTCTTCCACACAGAGAAACCTGGTCCTCAAGGACATGAGAAATTGTAGATTACAATGTTCCATAATCGTTTATTTTTTTTACTCCACGTTTCACACATACAAGTCTAAATAACGACACTGGTACTCAACCACCAACATAATTGCCAAAAACAGTTAAAAAGTTTTTGCCTATGTTTTCCCCCTTCCATTTTAAATAGTTGAACTATATGCACATTATCTGAGCATGTAGATGTTACACACAACAATCTTTCCCTTCTAACCCTCATTTAATCTTTATTCTAAAAGTAACTATATATATGTTTAAGTCTTGTCAGCAGTCCTTATGTCAATGTCTTTCTAGTTTTTTTGGTTGTCTGAAGTTTATTGTCTAGTGGATTTTTCAGGCAAGCTCATGAGAACAGCATTCCCTGTTCTTGCATGTTGATAACAATTTTTGCCCTTTACACTGGAAAGTCAATTTTGCTGAATATAAAATCCTTGTCTCACATCTTCTTTCCTTGAGAATCTTAAATATATCTATTTCCTTCTGGCTTAAAGCAATGATGTTGAAAATTAAGCTAATTTGTTCATTATAATTCACAGGTTTTCTTTTGCCCACATGAACAAAGGATTTTTTTCTTTATATTTAGAGTCTAGTTATGTTATTAAAATATGACTTGATGTTAGTAATCCCAAGTCAGTATTCTCAGGTAAGCAGTGTGCTCCTATAGTTTCAAATCTTTAAAAACATTATTATTACAGTACAGTACGGTTTTCTTGAATAATAATTTATAGTATTTGTTCTTTCTTTGCTTAGTTTTCTTCATTAGGAATTTCCATTATTCGTATGTTGAATTTTCTTTGCATATCTTCAATATCTGACTCTCTCAAATTCTTGTTATCTCATTATTCATTGTAAAAATATTTCTCCCTGTTTACTCTCTATTTCATTTAAGGAATTGTATGTTGTATTTATTCATTCTTGATTTCGTTCTGGTTTCGCCTTTATTTTTTTATTATTATTATTACACTTCAAGTTTTAGGGTACATATGCACAACGTGCTGGTTTGTTACATATGTATACATGTGCCATGTTGGTGTGCTGCTTGTACTTTTGTGTTCCAAGTGATACCTTATCAGGTAGTTTGCTTGAAAATATTGTCTATGAGGTTTCTATTTTGCTCTTTAATGATTCTTTTTTATGTGAGAATTTGAAGAGACTCAGAAATGTCACTGTGTGACTGTCATCTTCGCAGCTTTTTCCATTCTTTCGAACATTAATTTTCAAAGTGCTCTTTTAAAGAGTGAAAATACTTTATATCTGTTTTTTTTTAAATCCTACCAGCAAACTTTGTGCTGGTAGCAGATAATAAGGTAATTTTGCTTTTAGACCCCTATTTATGTCTAGAGCTGACTATATGAAGTTAAATTTTCATCATCCTCTTTAACCCACTAAATGCGGAAAAGTGCAAGCTGTAAGTGGGACTTATATGATGGCTGGATACCAATTACAGGCCCATTGGGTCCATAATTTAAAAGACCCAAGTGATGCCTTCAACTGGAGTCTGCAGGGATTCGGTTATGTGGGTGAGTGGTGGTGATTGTGAGGATTGGGGGAAGGCATGTATTCTTACTGTGAATGTTTGAGCATTATGAGTATTCTCAATGAAATTGATTCTATCTATAAAATTTGAATAAAAATTTATTGAGGCCCTGGGAAAAGGGTTTCAACAGTTTTTGGGTTTTTAGCCGAGTTGTGTTCAGGGTTGTCTCTTAGGGAATATTCTCTCTCTTGGCAGGGAGAATTATCACTGGATTTACAGAAAAAGTGCCTCTTCAGACTTCCCTAGGTGTGTGGTGCAGTTTGCTGCTCTGTTTTTGCCCTTGGGTCTGTGTGATTACACTAACATATTGTATTCATCTCTGCTGCTTTTAAAATTTAAATGAGACATGACTTTATTCATTTATTGAGGGAAACATGCAGGGAGGTATTAAGAGGTAACTCATTTCCCTTACATTCCTTGTTTATTTTAAAAGGCATATTAAAAAGGCTTCAGTTACTAGAAGGTTGCCAAATGACTGAGCAAAATTACAAGACCCCATGCAGAGTGCATTTGAAAATGTGAAAATCTGACTATGCAGACTTTTGGATTTTGCCCTTGCATTGATAATTCTCATCAGAAGACAAAACCAAAAACCTGACTGTGACATTAGCTAAACCACTTGATGTCTTTAGGCCCATTTTTCTTTATTAATTGATAAGATAAGTTTAGATATTTTCAAAGTTTCCTCTCTAGCATTTGTAACTGCCAACGATCTTCTTAAAATCTACTAAAATGAAACAATTATACTGTCATCACATTTCACACTAGGGCTTTAGCCCACGGGCCATTTTAAAGTATTCAACACATTTGTAAGCTTTGGAGTATATATGGGGTTTGGGCAGTTGCAGAGAGATACGTTCAGGTTTAAAATATTTGAATGACAAGATTTAGTCCTATTCATGTGTTTCGAAGAGGAACCTTATAAAGCTTGTGTTCATCTTTCATATCCTTAACTTTCTTTAAGATGTTCTTTGTTAAGCAGAAATTTTTAATTTTGACAGTCAAGTTAATCAAATTTTTGCTTTATGGTTCGTGCTGTTTCGTTTAAGAAGCTCATCCCTTTGACAATGTCACAAAGATATTCTCCTATGTTCTCTTCTATTATTTTATAGTTTTAATTTTCATGCTCAAATATTTCATTTCAAGCTCCCATTGTTGCATAGTAGAAATCCAGCATTGCATTTCTTTGTATAATGAGCCAGTTTTCCCTGAGGCCATACAAAGAGCAGTCCTTCTTTCCTCCATTAATTTGTGGTGCTCTTTTAGATATAAAGTTTTCATACATTCATGAGTCTGTCTATAGGGTTTCTATTTGGTTTCATTGGTCTATTTGCTCAATTTTCTGGCCAATGTCTTACTGTATTTATTGCTATGGGATTTATGGATCTTTTAAACCATAGCTAAGCTAAGTCCTCCCTCTTTGCTCTTCTTTTTCAAAGTTGAATAGCTATTTGTACATATTTTTCTTCCATATAAATTTCAAAATAATTTTATTAAGTTCCTAAAAAATCCAGCTATGATTTCTACAGAATTTGCATTGAATTTATAGATTAATTTTGGAAGAATTGGATTCTTCATAATATTAAATTGATCCAGCTCAGAACACAAAATATCTCTCTATATATTCAGAACTTTTATGTTATTTAATATTGTTCAACAATGGCTACACTGAGATCTTGTTTATTTATTGTATACATTTTATTGCTATTATAAAAGGCATATTATTTTTATTATAATTTCTAGTTGGTTATTGCTGTAATAGGAAAATATTATGAATTTTTCTAAGTTGATCTTGAGTCAGCAAACTTGCTGAGGCTTCATTGTTGATCTAATGATAGATCATTTAATTCTGTTAACTTTTTTCAATGTAGTTCATTTATTCTTTCTGCAAATGACACCATTTTATCTCTTACCTTGCAATCTATACGCTTTATTTTCTTTCCTTGCCTCAGGGCTTTGACCAAGATCTCTAGCACTCATGATGGGCATTCTTATCTTCTTCCTGTTCTTGAAGAGTCTGTGCCTATTTCCCATTAAGCATACTATTTACTGTATATATTCTTAGCTTATCATCTTTACAAAATTAGAAAGTTTTATTCTATTTTTAGTTTACTAAATCTTTAAAAAATCATAAATAGGTGTTGAAAATTTGCTCAATTTTTTTCCTGCATTTGAAGGGGAAAATCATATTTTTTTCTTAAGACATTAATGTGGTAAATTTCATCAATAGAATTTCTGCCCTGATGTTGAATCATTTTTTATTACTGAGGTCATGAATGACTACTTGATCTGATGTATTTTGTAATACACTTTTGGATTTTGTTGGCTAATAATTTATTTAATATTTATGGGTTATGTTCATACATATTAAAATCAGCTTACATATATTTTTGTTACATTGTCTTTAACTAATTTGGAAATCTAGATAATCTTAGCTTCATAAAACAAGTCAGAAGCTTTCACTCTTTCTCTACATTCTGGAATGACTTGTAGAAGTGATGAATTGTTCTTTGAAAGTTTGATGAAACTCACCTGCCAAACAATCTTGACTGGGTCTTTTTATGGCAAGGAAGACCTTTACTTGCCATTTCAATTTATTTATGCTTTTTTCACCTATAAATGTTTAACTTTTTTCCATAAATGTATCCTTTTTTTAATTCTGAGTTTTATTTTTTGTTTTATTATTATTATTATACTTTAAGTTTTAGGGTACATGTGCACTATGTGCAGTTTGTTACATATGTATCCATGTGCCCATGCTGCACCCATTAACTCGTCATTTAGCATTAGGTATATCTCCTAATGCTTTCCCTCCCCCCTCCCCCCACCCCACAACAGTCCCCGGAGTGTGATGTTCCCCTTCCTGTGTCCATGTATTCTCATTGTTCAATTCCCACCTATGAGTGAGAACATGCGGTGTTTGGTTTTTTGTCCTTGCGATAGTTTACTGAGAATGATGGTTTCCAGTTGCATCCATGTTCCTACAAAGGACATGAACTCATCATTTTTTATGGCTGCATAGTATTCCATGGTGTATATGTGCCACATTTTCTTAATCCAGTCTATCGCTGTTGAACATTTGGGTTGGTTCCAAGTCTTTGCTATTGTGAATAGTGCCGCAATAAACATACGTGTGCATGTGTCTTTATAGCAGCATGATTTATAGTCCTTTGGGTATATACCCAGTAATGGGATGGCTGGGTCAAATGGTATTTCTAGTTCTAGATCCCTGAGGAATCGTCACACCGATTTCCACAATGGTTGAACTAGTTTACAGTCCCACCAACAGTGTAAAAGCGTTCCTATTTCTCCACGTCCTCTTCAGCACCTGTTGTTTCCTGTCTTTTTAATGATCGCCATTTAACTGGTGTGAGATGGTATCTCATTGTGGTTTTGATTTGCATTTCTCTGATGGCCAGTGATGATGAGCATTTTTTCATGTGTTTTTTGGCTGCATGAATGTCTTCTTTTGAGAAGTGTCTGTTTATGTCCTTTGCCCACTTTTTGATGGGGTTGTTTGTTTTTTTCTTGTAAATTTGTTTGAGTTCATTGTAGATTCTGGATATTAACCCTTTGTCAGATGAGTAGGTTGCGAAAATTTTCTCCCATTTTATAGGTTGCCTGTTCACTCTGATGGTAGTTTCTTTTGCTGTGCAGAAGCTCTTTAGTTTAATTAGATCCCATTTGTCAATTTTGGCTTTTGTTGCCATTGCTTTTGATGTTTTAGACATGAAGTCTTTGCCCATGCCTATGTCCTGAATGGTATTGCCTAGGTTTTCTTCTAGGGTTTTTATGGTTTTAGGTCTAACATTTAAGTCTTTAATCCATCTTGAATTAATTTTTGTATAAGGTGTAAGGAAGGGATCCTTTAGTTTAGGTTTTCAAGTTTCTCAATATGTGGATGTTTATAACATGTTTTTATTGTTTTTAAAAGCCACCATTTTCAGTCTGTATTTTATTTGCAGAATAATTTCTTTATTATTGATTTATTTATTGATTTTTTAAATTTAAATTTTAACTTTTGTGGGGACATGTAACCCATATATTGATGGGTTACATGAGACATTTTGTTACAGGCATACAATGTGTAATAATCACATTAGGGCAAATGGGTTATCTACCCCCTCAAACGTTTATCCCTTGTATTACAAAGAATCCAATTATAATCTTTTAGTTATTTAAAAATGTACAATTAAATTATTTCTGACTATAGTCACCATGTTGTGCTAGTAAGTGCTAGGTCTTATTCATTCTAACTATTTTTTTGTACCCATTAAACATCCCCACTTCCCCTGCCCCACCCATTCCCCCTACACTTCCCAGTCTCTGGTAACCATGCTTCTACTCTCTATCTCAATGGGTTCAATTGTTTTCATTTTTAGCTCCAACAAATCAGTGAGAACATGCAAGGTTTGTCTTTCTGTGCCTGGCTTATTTCAATTAATTATGATCTCCAGTTCCATCCATGTTTTTTGCAAATGACAGAATCTCATTCTTTTTTATGGCTGAATAGTACTCCATTGTGTATAAGTACCATATTGTCTTTATCTGTTCTTCTGTTGATGGACACTTAGGTTGCTTCCAAATCCTGGCTATTGTAAACAGTGCTGCAACAAATATGAGAGTGCAGATATCTCTTCAATATACTGATTTCCTTTCTTTTGGGTACATATCCAGGAGTGGGATTGTTGGATCATATGGTAGCTTTATTTTTAATTTTTTGAAGAGCTGCCAAACTGTCCTCCATAGTGGTTATACTATTTCTATTCCCACTAATAGTATACCAGGGTTCCCTTTTCTCCACATCCTCACCAGCATTTGTTATTGCTGACTTTTGGATAACAGCCATTTTAATTGGGGTGATATGATATCTCATTGTAGTTTTGATTTGCATTTCTCTGACGATCAATGATGTTGAACACCCTTTCATATGCCCGCTTGCCATTTGTATGTCTTCTTTTGAGAAATGTCTATTTATATATTTTGCCCATGTTTGATGGGATTATCAGACTTTTTCCTATAGAGTTGTTTGAGCTTCTTATGTATTCTGGTTATTAATCCCTAGTTAGATGGGTTATTTACAAATATTTTCTCCTATTATGTGGGTTGTCTCTTTGTTGATTGTTTCCTCTGCTGTGCAGAAGCTTTTTAACTTGGTGTGATCTCATTTGCCCATTTTTGCTTTGGTTACCTGTGCTTGTGGGGCATTGCTCAAGAAATCTTTGCCCAGACCAATGTTCTGGAGATTTTACCCAATGTTTTCTTGTAGTAGTTTCATAGTTCAAATGTGAAATGTAAGCCTTTAATCTATTTTGATTTGATTTTTGTATATGGCAGAGATAGGGGATCTCATTTCATCCTTTTGCATATGAATGATCCAGAGCCCAGTACCATTTATTGAAGAGACTGTCCTTTCCCCAGAGTATGTTCTTGGCAACTTTGTCAAAAACGATTTCACTGTAGATGTATGGCTTTATCTCTGTGTTCTTTATTCTGTTCCACTGATCCATGTGTCTGTTTTTATGCCAGTACCATGCTGTTTTGATCACTATAGCTTTGTAGTATAATTTGAAGTCTGGTAATATGGTTATCCCAGTTTTGTTCTCTTTGGCTATTCTGGGTATTTTCTGGCTCCATAAACGTTTTAGAATTGTTTTTCTGTTTCTGTGAAGAATGTCATTGGTACTTTGATAAGGATTCCATTGAATCTGTAGATTGCTTTGGGTATTATGGACATTTTAACAATATTGCTTCTTCTAATCCATGAACATGAAATATCTTTCCATATTTTTGTGACTTCTTCAATTTATTGCATCAATGTTTTATAATTTTCATTGTAGAGATCTTTCACTTCTTTGGTTAATTCCTAGATATTTAATTTTATTTGTAGCTATTATTGTAAATGAGGTTGCTTTCTTGATTTCTTTTTCAGATTGTTCACTGTTGGCATATTGAAATATCACTGGTTTTTGTATGTTGATTTTGTATCCTGCAATTTTACTGAATTTGTTTATCAGTTCTAATAGTTTTTTTGGTGTAGTTTTTAGGTTTTTCCAAACATAAGATCTTATCTTCTGAAAACAAGAATAATTTGACTTCCTCTTTTCTAATTTGGATGCCTTATATTTCTTTCTTTTGTCTGATTGTTCTAACTAGGACTTCCAGTACTATGTTGAATGACAGTGGTGAAAGTGGGCATCCTTGTTCCAGATCTTAGAGGAAAGGCTTTCTGTTTTTCCCCATTCTGTATGATACTAGCTATGAATCTGTTACATATGACTTCTATTATGTTGAGATATGTTCCTTCTATATTCAGTTTTTTGATGGTTTTTGTTATGAAGGGATGTTGAATTTTATCAAATGCTTTTGCAGCATCAATTGAAATGACCTTATGGTTTTTGTCCTTCATTTTGTTGATATGATCTATGACATTAATTGATTTGCATGTGTTGAACTGTCCTTGCATCCCTGGGATAACTCCCACTTGGTTATGATAAATGATCTTTTGAATGTTTTGTTGAATTTGGTTTGCTAGTATTTTGTTGAGGACTTTTGCATCAATATTGATCAGTGATGTTGGCTTATACTTTCTTTTTTTATGTGTCTTTGTCAGACTTTGGTATCAGGTAATACTGGCCTTGGAGAATAAGTTAGGAAGTTTTCCTTCCTCTTTTATTTTTTGTAATAGTTTGAGTAGGATTGGTATTAATTCTTCTTTAAATGTTTGGTAGAATTCAGCAGTGAAGCCATCAGGTCCCAGGTTTTTCTTCACTGGGAGACCTCCTATTATGGCTTTGACATAGTGTTAGTGCTGTATGTGTCAAGAAATTTATTCATTTTTTCTAGATTTTTCCAATCTTTTGGCATATAGTTGCTCATAGAAGCCATTAATGATCCATTTAATTTCTGGAGGATCTGTTATAATGTCTCATTTTTCATCCTGATTTTATATATTTGGGTCTTCTCTCTGTTTTTTAGTTAGTCTGGCTAAAGGTTTGTCAATTTTATCTTTTCAGAAAATCAGCTTTTTTTCGATATTTTGTATTGTTGTTCTATTTAAAATTCATTTGTTTCTGCCTTGATCCTTATTATTTCTTTTCTCCTACTAATTCTGGGTTTGGTTTGCTCTTGCTTTTCTAGTTACTTAAGATGCATTGTCAGGCTGTTTATTTGAAGTTTTTCTTTTTTGATGCAGGCATTTATATAAACTTCCCTCTTAGTACTGCTTTCGCTGTATCCCATAGGTTTGGGTATTTTGTGTTTCCATCATCATTTGTTTCCAGAAATTTTTCTTTCCTTTTTAATTTCTTCATTTAACCACTGGTCTTTCAAGGGCATGTTGTTTAATTTCCATATATTTGTATAGTTTCCAAAATTCATCTTGTTATTGATTTGCAGTTTTATTCTAATGTTGCAGAAAAGATGCTTGATGTTATTTCAATTTGTTTGAATGTTTTAAGACTTGTTTTGTGACCTAATATATGGTATATCTTTGAGAGTGATCCATGTGCTGAAGAAAGGTATGCGTTTTCTGCAGCCATTGGATGAAATATTCTGTAAATATCTATTAGGTCCATTTGATCTATAGTGCAGATTAAGGCCAACGTTTCTTTGTTGATTTTTTTGTCTGGAAGATCTGTCCAATGTTGAAAGTGGAGTGTTGAAGTCTCCAGCTATTTTTGTATTGTGGCGTAGCTCTCTCTTTGCCTCTAATAACATTTGCTTTATATATTTGGGTGCTCCAGTGTTGGGTGCATATATTAGGTTGGTGCTAAAGTAATTGCGGTTTCTGCCCATTAGAAGTAATTTCTGCCCATTACTTTTAATGGCAGAAATCAGAATTACTTTTGCATAACTATATATTTATAATTGTTATATCATCTTGCTGAATTGACCCTTTATCATTATATAGTGACCTTCTTTGTCTCTTCTTATAGTTTTTGTCTTGAAATCTTTTTTGTCTAAGTATAGCTACTCTTTCTTTTTGGTTTTCTTTCGGATGGAATATCTTTTTCCATCTCTTTATTTCAGTCTATGTGTGCCTTTATAGGTGAAGTGTGTTTCTTGTAGTCAACAGATCATTCGGTATTGTTTTCTGTTTTTAATCCATTCAGCCACTGTACATCTTTTGATTGGGAGAGTTTAGTCCATTTACATTAGATGTTATTATTGGTAAATACTGACTCTTGCCATTTTGTTATTTGTTTTCTGGTTGTTTTATAGTCTTCTCTTCCTTCTTTTCTTCTTTCCTGTTGTCCTTTCAGTGAAAGTAATTTTCTCCAGAGGTATGATTTAATTTATTGTCTTTAGTTTTTCTGTATATCTGTTGTATGTTTTTCAATTTGAGGTTACCATGAGGCTTGCAAATAATGACTTATAACCCATTATTTTTAACTGATAACAACTTAACATTGTTTGCACGAACAAACAAGCAAAAATGAAACTAATACAAACTCTACACCTTAACTTTGTCTCCCTGCTTTTTCACGTTTTATTGTTTCTATTTGTATCTTATTGTACTATGTCTTAAAAAGTTGTTGTACTTATTATTTTTGATTAGTTCATCATTTAGTCCTTTTACTTAAGAGCAGTTTATGCACCACAGTTACAGTGTTATAATATTTTGTGGGTTTTGTGTACTTAACATTACCAGTGAGTTTTGTATCTTTAAATGATTTCTTATTGCTCATTAATGTCCTTTTCTTTCTCACTAAAATATTGCCTTTAGTATTCCTTGTAGGACAGGTTTGATGTTGATGAAATCCCTCAGCTTTTATTTGTCTGGGAAAGTCTTTATTTCTCCTTTATATTTGCTGGATATTTTTGCTGGATATATTATTCTAGGGTAAAAGATTTTTCCTTCAGCACTTTAAATATGTCATGCCACTCTTTCCTGGCCTGTAAGGTTTCCACTGAAAAGTTTGCTGTCAGATGTATTGGAGCTCCATTGTATGTTATTTGTTTCTTTTCTCTTGCTGCTTTTAGGATCCTTTCTTTATCTTTGACCTTTGGAAGCGTGATTATTAAATGCCTTGATACAATCTTCTTTGAGTTAAATCTGCTTGGTGTTCGATAACATTCTTGTACTTGAATATTGATATCTTTCTCTAGGTTTGAGAAGTTTTCTGTTATCTCTTTGAATAAACTTTCTACCCCTATCTCTTTCTCTACCTCCTCTTTAAGGCCAATAACTCTTAGATTTACCCTTTTGAAGTATTTTCTAGATCCTGTATATCTGCTTCATTTTTTTTTCATTTTTTTTGGGTCTCCTCTGACTGTGTATTTTCCAATAATCTGTCTTCAGCCTCACCAATTCTTTTTTTTTTCTTGATCAGTTCTTTTATTAAGAGCCTCTAGGCCAGGTGCAGTGCCTCACACCTGTAATCCCAGCACTTTGTGAGGCCAAGGTGGGTGGATCGCTTGGGCCCAGGAGTGTGAGACCAGCCTGGCAACATGTCAAATACACATCTCTACAAAAAATTAAAAAAAAAATTACTCAGGTATGGTGGACGTGCAGTCCCAGCTACTCGGGAGGTTGAGGTGGGAGAATCACTTGATCCTGGGAGGTCAGCACTGCAGTGAGCCATAGTTGTACCATTACATTTCAGCCTAGGTGACAGAGCAAGACTCTGTCTCAAAAAAAAAAAAAAAAAAAAAAAAAAAAAAAAAAAAGAGAGACTCAGATGCATTCTTCAGTCAGTGTCACTTGCATTTTTCAACTCCAGAATTTGTGCTTCATTCTTTTAAATTATTTCAATGTCTTTGCTAAGTTTATCTGATAGAATTCTGAATTCTACCTGTGCATTACCTTGAATTTCTTTGAGTTCTCAAAACAGTTAATTTGCATTCTCTATCTGAAAGCTCACATATCTCTGTTTCTCCAGGATTAGTCCCTGGAGCCTTATTTAGCTCCTTTAGTGAGGTCCTGTTTTCCTGGATTGTCTTGATGCTTGTAGATATTTGTCTGTGTCTCTGCATTGAAGAGTTAGGTATTTATTGTAGTCTTTGCAATCTGAGCTTGTTTGTACCCATCCAGGTATTTGAAAGGACTTGGGTGTTGTGATCTAAGCTGTATCTGCATTAGGGTGCACCCCAAGCCCAGTAATGCTGTAATTCTTGCAAACTCATAGAGGTACCACCTTGATGATCTTGGATAAGATCTGGAAGAATTCTCTGGATTACCAGGCAGAAACTCTTATTCTCTTCCCGTACTTTCTCCCAAATAAACAGTCTCTCTGTCTGTTCTGAGTCACCTGGTCCTGGGGCTGGAGTGATACAAGCACCCCTGTGACCACCACCACTGAGACTATGCTGTGTCAGACCTAAAGCCAGCACAGTGTGGATCTCACCAAGGCCCACTGTAATCACTGCCTGACTACTGCCTAAGTTTGTTCAAGGCCCTGGGGCTCTACAATTAGCAGGTGGTGAAGCCAGCCAGGCTATGACCTTTCCTTTAGGGTGGTGAGATCCCCCAGGCCCCAGGCATGTCCAGGTACCTTTTGGGAGCCAGGCACTGGAGTAAAAGATCTTACAAATCTACTTGGTGTTCTATTGTGCTGTGGCTGAGATGGCACTCAAATAATGACATTCAGTCCTTCCTGCTCTTCCCTCTCCTTTCCACAGGCAGAGTTGCCTCACCCCGTGGCTGCACCATCACAGGCCCATGAGGAGTATTGCCAGGCTCCCCGTGATGTTCCCCTAAGGCCCAAGTCCTCTTCAGTCAGCTGGTGGTGAATGCTGCCTGGCCTGAGACTCACCCTTCAGGGCAGTGACCTCCTCTTTTGCCTAGGGCAGGTCCAGAAATGCCATAAAAGAGCCAAGGCCTGGAATCGGGGACCCCAGGAGCCTGCTTGGTACTCCACCCCCCTGTGGCTGAGCCTGTGTCTAAGGTGCAATAAAAACTCCCGTTTTCTTTTCCCTCCACTTTTCTCAAGCAGGAAGAGTCTCTCCTCATATTCACCATAGCTGAGAATGTGCTGAGTCTCATCTGAAACCAGCAAGTCTCAGATGCTCATCCAAGACCCATGGCATACTACCTGGGTATTGCTGCTGGTTATTCAGATCCCAAGGGCTCTTTAGTCAGCAGGTGATAGGTCCTGCCAGGACTGGATCCTTCCCTTCAAGGCAGAAGGTTCCCTTCCGGCCCAGAGTGTGTCTAGAAATGTTGTCCAGGAACTAGTGCCTGGAAAGGGGGCCTCCGAACTCTGACTGGTGCCCTATCCTCCTGTGGCTGAGCTGGTATCCAAGATGCAAGACAAAGTCCTCTTTACTCTTCCTTCTCCTGTCCTCAAGCAAAGGGAAGGGGTCTCTTTTGGAGCCATGGGCTGTGCTGCCTCGGGTTGGGGAAGGAGTGGTGCAAGCATTTCCTTATCCTCCTTGACTGTCACAGTAGGTCATATGCCCCTAGCTCTGAGCCTAGTTCAGCACTAGGACTTGCCAAGAGTAGTAGTCCTTGTGGCCTAGACTGCCTTTCAAGTTTATTTACGGACCCAGAGCACTTTAGCCCATGGTAGTGAGGCTTGCCAGAACTCAATATCTGACTGTTGGGATAGGTGATTCCCTTCTGACTAGGTCTGATTGAGATACTCCCTCTGTGGGTGGGCATGAACTGAGTTCAGCCCGGTTTTGCTTTCTGCTCTGACAGGGCAGCACTGAATTCAGTGCAATGTCTTATAATTGCTGTGCTCTCCCTCTCCCAACAGATTCTCTCTATGCACACTGCTGGGGAACGGGGGATAAATGGTGTTGGCAACTCAAGACTGTGTTTCCCGCTGTCTTCAGTGCCACTTTCAGTGATATGAAGTTGAAACCAGGTGCTGTGATTGCTCATCTGATTTGTGGCTCTTGTAAGGTGTTTTTTTTTTTGTGTGTGTGTAGGTAGTTATTAAATTGGTATCCTTGTTGGGGTCGGGGGACAACAGGTGGAGCCTTCTATTCAGCCATCTTGCTGCGCTGACGAAGTTCCAGATTCATTTCTTGATCAGTTTTACCAAAAGACTGTCTATCTTATTAATATTTTCAAAGAATTAGGTTTTGGTTTTCTTCATCCTGTTTTGTAAATCTGCATTTACTATTTGCTTCCTTCTTGTTTATTGAGTTTGTTTTGTGGCTGTTTATCCACCTTCTTGTGTTGAAGTTTTTGTTAGTTTTCAACCTTTCTGATAGTCTGATAATTATATTTAAACATAAACATCCTTCTAGGTGTGGCTTTAGATGTGTCCCACTAACTGTCAACACGTGGGGCTGTACATTCAGTGGATGTGCATGTTTCTCCCAGCACTTCTGTTGTTGTTTGAGGCTGTATTAAGAACATCTATGTTTCTGATGAATGTTTCCATTCTGTTGTTCTTTTCATGAGTAGATGATAGTCTATGGTATTTCTTTTGGTATTTTCAGCTAAAATGTTTTGCTTGTTTTTTTCTTTGCTTTTGTTTAGTTTTGTTGTTGTTAGATAATAAAATTCCCATCTCAGCATTCTCTTCATTTTATATTTACTTGGTATATCTTTCCCAGCCTTTGATTTTTGACACTTTTCACTTTTTTTTTGTTTTAGGTATATACATCTTTTATAGAAATCATCCTGTTGACACAATATATGCGTGTGTGTGTGTGTGTGTGTGTGTGTGCGTTGAATGTGAGAGCTTTTGTCTTTTTGTTTATATTCTTAGCCACACACATATAAACTGGGTTGGTATTCTTTAGAATTGTAACTGTTGGTTGTGGACAAAGTTCCCTCCTTCATTTCTTTTTTTCCTTTATTTTTACATACTTGCCACATCTCTTGCAACATCTCTCTAGATTTAATTTTTTGTTCTTAAGAAATAAAATTTTAGGTTCATGTGTTTTTATCTTTAATATGGAAAAAATTATTAATCTGTTATATTTTTGCACCCAGTAAGGTTTTTGAACAATTTGAAGTAAATCTGGCTTATATTCATTTGACACTGAACAATTATCTTTCTCTGAAAGCTCATGGAATTTTGTCTTCGTTTTTGACATCCCTCTGATTTTAGAATTGTCTACTCGCATTAGCTCTTCAGAATTTTTACTATGATGTTCCTAAGTCTTAATTTCTTAATATTATCATGCTTGAGACCTTTCGTAAGTTTTGAAAAATCATCAATCAATATAATTTTGGGTATTTTTTTTTCTCTTTAGGGACTCCAGTTTGTATATTTTAGAGCTTTTCACCATTTCTCAAATGTTTTTAACCTTTTAAAAGATATTGTCAAATCTTAAGTCTCTCCTTGTTTCAGCCCGGATAATTGCTCCTAATTTATCTTCCAGTAACTTGTTTTATCTTCTCTATAATATACCATTAAGCCCATCCATTTAGTTTTAAATTTTTGGTATTGCATTTTTTACTACTAGAATTTACACTTAAAATATTTTCAAGTTCCCTGCTGAAATTCAATACATTGAAATATTATAGTTTTTTAAGTTCATGTCTGGCAACTTCATAATCTGCATTTCTTGTGGGTCTATTTCTAATATATTTTATGTCTTGTTTTTTATTCTTAGTCTTCTCATAAACCTGGCTATTTTTGATCAATGGTTGGTCATTTTATTTGAAAAATTATGAGATAATTTATGGCCGTGGGTAATGTTATTTTGTTTCAGAGGGAATTTATGTTTGCTTCTGCCAGGCAGCTGGATCTGGGATTGAGATTATTCAAAATTGGGCTTTTATATTTATGAGCGTTGATTTATTTCTGATGTTAATCTTTATGTAGAGTATAGCCTTCTGTTGTCACAACTGAAAAACTCTGCTGTTTATCAGAATCCTCCTCTTTTGGCAGCCCTTGAACTCCAATTTTTGTCTCCCTAACACCCAAGGGCCTTTGAAAATCTCTGCTTAACTTCTCAGCCTTTCAGCCAGTACTGTTTGAATTGAAAATTGGCCTGAGTAGAAATGAAGCCCCTAATGCTGCCAGGCTCATTTCTCTGAATTTTTCTTCTCTCTTGACTCTTGGACTTTTTATTCTTCATTTCCTTGGTAGCTCTCTGATGACTTCAGGAAGATATTTAAATACTCGCCCAGTATTCTAGTTGTCCTCAGTGGGAGTGTGGGCTCAAAATGACTTAGTCTGTCATTGCTAGAAACAGAATTTCACAAACCACTTTTATTTAACCCCTCATGCTGCTTCTCCACCAGGCAACTCCTTTTGCTAGAAATTCAAGAGTTTTTTAGGGCCTGGGGCTGGAGAAGTGACTGTCAAGGGTAGTGGAGTCACCTGTACCTGTTTCAGCTTTTAAAACCTTTTTAATTTGAAATAATTTCAGATTTACAGAGAAGTTGCAAAGATAGTACAAATGGTTCTCAACACCCTTCGCTTTCACCCAGCTTCCGCTAATGTTATCATCTTACATAACCATGGTACATTTGTTAAATCTAAAAAATTAACATTGGTTTAACACTAGTAAATAAACCACAGACTTTATTATTATTTCACCAGTTTATTCACTATTGTCTTTTTTCTCTGTTCTGCTATTTATTCCCAGATGCCACATTGCATTTATTTGTCATATCCTCTCCTTTGTAAGAGTTTAGCAGAATTTCCTTGTTTTTCATGAGTTTGACAGTTCTGAATAGTAGTGGTCAGATATTTAGTAGTGTGCTCCTCAATTTGTATTTGTCTGTTTTCTCAGAATTGGAATGGGGTTTTGGGATTTTGGAATATGTACCACAAAGAGAAATGTCTCTCTTCTCAGTCTGTTATGTCAGGGATGCACGATATCATTGTGACTTATTACTGGTGATGTTAACCTTGAACACTTGGTTAGGAATGTGTCTGCCAGGTTTCTCCATGTAGAGTTACTATTTTTCTCTTTTCCATCCTGCATCTGTTTTCATTAGCTGTTCACTGCAAAAGGACTTCTTTGCTGCTGGATATCACCCTCACATACCCTTAGCAGCCTGGATTTCTTTAGTTGGCGGACAGGCAATGATAACCTCAAGGTAATGTGAAGAAAAAAAATAATAGGAGAATGTGAAAGCTGTCAACTTTTTGTTTTTAAATTTTAACTTCTTATTTTGAAATATGTATAGACTCATAAGAAGTTCTGAAAACAGTAAAGTCCTGTGTATACTTTCCATCCTCCAATGGTGACAACTTGCACAACTAGAGTACATTATCAAAGCAGGAAACTCACATTGGCACAATATCATCCCAGGCTGGTTTTTATATGCACTTATCTAAAGAAAATTTTAAATGTTAAATTGGCAAATTCTAGGAAATACTTGATTTAAGTTTATGCTTTAGTTTTTGGGATATCCATGATTTAATTAAGTGATAAGAGAGGATTGATAAAGCCATATCATATTTCTATAGAAATAAGGTGTATTAATTTCCTGTCGCTACCATATTACCACAAACTTGGTGGCTTAAGACAAGAGAAGTGTATTCAACCTACTTTTCATTGCTTCAGCTGCTGCCTTCCACCCCAGGAAGTTGCCTTGTCACTTTCCACTTATTTATGACAGACTTGTCCTGGGCCCCTTAGGGTATCTTAAGTTTTTCCTAATTCTACTTCAGTCTATGGTTTCTTCTTACTTTTGTAGGAGGTGGTTTGTCAACTTGTCAGAAACCAGAAGCCACCCTTCTGTACTTCTCACAGCTCTGTGGGATTCCACAATAGTAATGACCCAATTTTATAGCCAAAGAAACTGAGGCTTAGAGAGGCTAAAGAATCTGCTCAATGTCACAGAGCCACTTTTTGCAGAGTTGAAATTCATGCCTAAAGCCCTGGATTTTAACCTTTGTGTTATATACTCCCTGCCAATCAGATCCTAGCACATACTCAAAACTGTGCCTTCTCCTTTCACACAGAGCCGTTTGACTTGGGTGAAACTTGAGTGCCCAGCTCAGCTTTGTTTCCTTGGGATGGTTATTTTATAGGCGACTGTGTCCTCTTATGTGAGGAGTCCTGACAAGCCAACTCAAAGCCCTCCAGACCCCTGTACTTTTTCTAAATCTGCTGGATCTTCATGACTGGGGCTCTCAAACTAGAACCCCTGAAACACTTGTTTAAACTGACACTTCATCTCTGCTGCTTCAAGTGCCTCTCTTGAGCAGTGTGCCAAAGTCCTCTTCTGATAAGTAGTTGTCTCACAGTAGTTCAAGATAATCCAATATGACATTTATCCTGCAAATACTTATTGGAGAAGAACCATGTTAGGTGCTGGCTGAGGGGGAATGAAATTTGAGGAGTACTAAAAATGACCAAGACACAACCCCGAACTACATGGAGTTTAAACAAATTGGCATTGCAATGAAAAAGTATATATCTCTATCTCTATTTCTATCTCTATCTCCAGCTCCATCTTCATATCCATCTCTATCTCTATTTCTATCTCTATCCACACACATACCCATATATAACTGGATGCAAGTTTTTCCCTTTACTTTGGAAGTCAGAGAAATATTTTCTGCACTGAATATAGAAAAAAGGACCCATAAATGTAATTCTGTGGTCAAACCACATGCCATGTCAGCCCTAGAGAAGTCTTGTGGGTTGGAAAGCCATGGAGTTTTATTTCTTTAAAAACTTACTACTTTTTCCTACCTGTATACTTGGTGGCAGATTTTGTTTCACTTTCTTTGTTTCTTTGCTGATTAAAATTTCCTCTCAGAAACGCATTTAATTTTTACTGTCCCATATGTCATCTCTATGCAAAATCATCTTGTTGATTCATTCTGATATTGTATGGAAGAAAACCTGGTAGCTTCTTTTTGGTTTCCAGAGCATAATTAAAAGGAAGTTCCTCTGAATTTTTTCAATAAGAGAATATAAATTTGCTTCCAAAAATGGGCTTCAAAAGACACATATCTCCTTTTAATTATCTTTATAGTGGGTCTACCAGGTGCACACATTTTAATTTAGGCTTTTTAACATCTAATGAAAAATACCTATTTTCTTCCTCAGCTTGGTAGAACCAATGCCAGGGGCAATTTAGAAATAGACTGTGTCTTTGTGACATTTACTGGTAATTTTTTTTTTTTACCATAATGACTATTCTACTGTATCAGATTCTAACAAGGGATGAAATGTTGTAGAGAAATGTTTTCTCCTTCTTTTAATATTCTTACCAATTCACTTGCCTTCTGCTCTGCAAATATGTTGCTATTTTTAAAAATTGGAATTCATAATCATATGATTTGGAAAGTCCTTGAATCCTGGTGAACTGAAGCTCTATTTTAGTAGTTTCTACATTTTTATCCCAAGAAACTGGCAGGTTTAAAGATGTGTTATGCGATATTTCTTGAAAAATTTTCAAAGATACATATTTTAAAAAATTACTTCGTGGATTAATTAGGAATTTCTCTAGGGATAGTTAGAAAGCAGATCAGTGACAGGAGAAATGGTTGTTGATCAGTGACAGAACGCTGATACTAGAATATGGATTTTGTGGGTATTTAATGTATATATGTATGTATATTATATATATACATATAAATATAAAATTTAGTATCAAAAGTTAGGAAATTCACATAAATGGATTTAAAAAATATGTTCATCCTACTTCTATGTCAAATTACCCATACAAGTAAAATTCGAATATCAGACTTTATGTAGTAAGTTATGTTCTGGAGTCAGAACAGTTATGGTTCATTACCCGAGAATTATAATAGCTATCCATTCTGGTAATTGTGGTAAGCTTTAATGTTAGTTTTATTTTAAGGTAACTGAGGGCAAATCACTATTTTAAAGCTACAGGATCACATCAGAAAATATGTATAAAATCATTTTCCCAGAGAAACTATATCAATCCAACTCACTGTTAATTAAATGGGATGGCTACATTGAGGTATATAAACATGCAAAACAGACATAGTGTGGTAAAGTGAAAAGTACACCAGATTAAAAGTCAGGAGACCTTGATCCTAACCCTGAGTCAGTCACCAACAATAATGAAAAAATATACATGTGTATCTTTTTACTATTATAAAAGCACTTCTACACATACTGTGTCATTTGATATCAACATCTTGGGAAACATTGTTACTGTTACTTCTTGTTTTTTTTTTTTTTTTTTTTTTTTTTTTTTGAGACAGAGTCTCGCTCTGTTGCCCAGGCTAGAGCTCAGTGGCACAATCTTGGCTCACTGCAACCTCTGCCTCCCAGGTTCAAGCAATTCTCTGCCTCAGCCTGCTGAGTAGCTGGGGTTACAGGTGCGTGCCACCACACCCAGCTAATTTTTTGTATTTTTAGTAGAGACAGGGTTTCACCATGTTGGCCAGGCTGGTCTTCAACTCTTGACCTCGTGATCCTCCCGCCTTGGCCTCCCAAAGTGCTGGGATTACATGCGTGAGCCACCGCACCTGGCACTTCTTTCTTTCTAAAATATTCTGGCTATGCTTATGAGGATACCAAAGCTTAAGAAACTAAGATTCTTGCCCAAAGTAATTTAGTTCCTGGAAATGTTTGACACTTGAATCCATAACGCTGAGTTTTGGAATTCTCATCTTTAAAATGAAAACTGGGTGCTCTCTAAGGCCCCTTCAACTGAAAAAAAGCTGTACAGAACTTATGTTTTCTGCATGGAAACAGTATGTTAGCAACCCAAAGTTGCAGGACATAACCAGAAAACACATTTATTTTTTTTTCTCCCAGTTGCTTTACAACTTATTCAATGGGGGAAATGCCACCTATGATCCTGGACAAAAACTTAGGGAGTCTCGTGATGTTTATGTTTACTGTTGGAGAAAGAAAAGCCCAGTGGTCCTTGTAAGTTCCCAATTCGGAATTTAGAGTGTCAGGGCTTTGTTATATTAAGCAGCTCTAACTGGATTTATAAGCTAAAACCTTTCTTTTCCCTAACTGAGGCCTTCTTCGTGAGGGAAGCAAAGAAAGCATGGCATACGTCTCTCCCTCCTCCACTATCCACAGTTCTGACAAGACCTTGGTCTAAAGAGTGGAGGGAAGTCGAGAGGTAAGAGAACAGGAACATTCTTATTTGTCTGGCACTGTGTCATGAGCTGCCTATGACATCTCTGGGCCTGCATCCTTCTGGGGCCCTCACTGGGAATATTTGATGGTACTTCTTGTGGTATGGAGTGGGCATGTCTCTAACTGGCTGTTCCTTCTCAGCAGCTGACCCTTCAGTGGTCCACTTTACGCAGACTCCCTTTGTTGAGGTCCCAGCTTCCTTTCAGTCTGATCTATCAGTAGGATTTAAAATGGCACCAGGTCTACTAGCTGGTCCATGGGAAGCACTCATCCATTTTCTGCTTCAGTAAGCCAGTCCCAACACAGCCACCTGTTCTTTGCTTCCACCTCCAGAGCCCATCTCTGCTTTTAAGTTTTTCATGTGGGAGTCAGAGACTTGGCCATTGTGTTCCTCTGACTCTCAGGAACACATCAAGCCTTTTTTTTTTTTTTTTTTTTTTTTTTTGCTAAAGATGAAAGACAGGCATCCTACACACTCTTTCCTTGGAATGATAGGACTCATTGCCAGCTCTGTCCAAAGAAATCTCCTCACACATAATCTATAAATCGCATCTCCAATAAAGACAGTCATTTAACTGTTTCTCAGGCATGAATTTGGACATTTTTGTTCTCTTCAAAATGCAGTATTTATTATTTCCATATAGCAGCCAAAAGCCAAAATGGAGACAGAAAGTGTTCCATTATTAATATCCTGTAACATATAGAGAGGCTGGTGAAAGTTTATATCTAAATATGGCTAGTCCACATTGACTGTAATACAGCCAATCTAATTATTTTGGTCACTATGCTAATAAAGAAACCAAATGAATCATAGGTTTTCTAATCTGTTGACCAAGTTGGTTGTGTCACAATTTTGTTAGTGGATAAAAATTTTTAATTTTCTTCTGTTGTCAAAAAAAGATGGACAAAAAGGTGAAGAACTGTTTAAACTTAACGTGGTGATTAATCATAAAAAAATATGAAATGCCTTCTAACAGTCATTTGCTTAACAAATAATTGTTGAGTGCCTATTTGTGTCAGGCACTGTGGAGTCATGAAAGTTTCAACAGTAAACAAAATATACAAAAGTCCTTGCATTAATGTAACTTAGATTTTACATGATACCTTTGTGGCTTATTGAAGGTCAAGTGTGTCAACAAACAAGAAAATGAAATGCTTCAAGAAAACTATCCACAATGAATATACACAGCAATATTCACTGAATAACATTTGGTATTTTGAGTATTCACTAGCAACTCATATTGTCCAAGGAATTTTGAATTTTCTAGGGCAAAATTGGAATAATATATAATAGGCTGGAGTGTGGGGATGAACTATATGCCTATTTAAAATACCATTATAGGAAGAATCAATATCATTAAAATGGCCATACTGCCGAAAGTCATTTATAGATTCAATGCTATTCCTATTAAACTACCAATGACATTCTTCACAGAACTAGAAAAAACTGTTTAAAAATTCATATGAAACCAAAAAAGAGCCTGAATAGCTAAGGCAATCCTAAGCAAAAAGAACAAAGCTGGAGGCATCATACTACCCAACTTCAAATTATACTACAGGGCTACAGTAACCAAAACAGCATGGCACTGGTACAAAAACAGATATGTAGACCAATGGAACAGAATAGAGAACTCAGAAATAAGGCTGCACACCTACAACTGTGTGATATTCAACAAACCAGACAAAAGCAATGGGGAAAGGACTCCCTATTTAATAAATGGTGCTGGGGTAGCTGGCTAGCCATATGCAGAAAATTGAAACTGGGCTCCTTCCTTATGCCATATACAAATGTTAACTCAAGATGGATTAAAGACTTAAATGTAAAACTCAATACTATAAAAATTGTGGAAGACAACCTAGGCAATACTATTATGGACATAGGAATGGGCAAAACTTTCGTGATGACACCAAAAGCAATTGAAACAAAAGCAAAAGTTGACGAATGGGATCTAATTAAACTAAAGAGCTTCTGCACAGCAAAAGAAACTATCAACAGAATAAACAGACAACCTACAGAATGAGAGAAAATTTTTGCAAACTATGCATCTGACAAAGGTCTAATATCAAGCATCTATAAGGAATTAAACTTACAAGAAAAAAAAAACAACCCCCTTAAAAAGTGGGCAAAGGACACGAACAACGCACTTTTCAAAAGAAGACATACATACAGTGAACAATCACATGAAAAAGCTCAAAATCACTGATTATTAGATAAATGCAAATCAAAACCACAATGAGATGCCATCTCACACCAGTCAGAGTGGCTATTAATAAAAAGTTAAAAAAAAAAAAAAACCAACAGATGGTGGTGAGGTTGTGGAGAAAAAGGAATGCTTTTACATTGTTGGTGGGGGTGTAAATTAGTTGAACCATTGTGGAAGACAGTGTGGCGATTCCTCAAGATCTAGAGGCAGAAATACCATTTGACCCAGAAATTCCATTATTGGGTATATACCCGAAGGAATATAAATCATTCTACTAAATGTATCTAAAGACACATGCACGCATATGTTCATTGCAGCTCTATTCACAATAGCAAAGATGTGGAATCAACCTAAATGCCCATCAATGATAGACTGGATAAAGAAAATGTGGTACATATTCACCATGGAATACTATGTAGCCATAAAAAGGAATGAGATATGTTCTTTGCAGGGACATGGATGGAGTTGGAGGCCATTGTCCTTAGCAAATTAACGCAGGAACAGAAAACCAAATACCTCATGTTCTCACTTATAAGTGGGAGCTAAATGATAAAAACACACGGACACATGAGGGGAAACAACACACACTGGGGCCCGTTGGAGGGCAGAAGCTGGGAGGAGGGAGAGGATCGGGAAAAATAACTAATGGGTACTAGGCTTGATATCTGAGTGACAAAATAATCTCTACAACAAACCCCCATGATGCAAATTTACCTGTATAACAGACCTGCACATGTACCTCTGAACTTATAATAAAAGTTAAAAAAAAGGCTGTTGTTTAACTTCCTTATCTTAATGAGAATTTGTGGTTTCCTACTCCTAATTATACACTTATTTTGGAGAAGAGGAGAGTATATAAAATGAAAACCATTAAATCAAGTACAACCAAGAATTGTCATTTTAGTTATGATCATAATCTGGAATGAGTTGTCTTTTTCAGAAACACTTACTGCAACTCAAACAAGGCTGATTGGGGAAATACTGAATGGGGAAAGATAAACTACTGGGATCAAGAGATGTATACTCTATGAGTATATGACAGCAAATCTGAGACTATTGTGAATTTGGGACTTTGTTTTCCTACTTGGTAAAATAATTTAAAGTACAGGAGACTCTTGATATTCATGAAGTATGTGTCTGGAGACCCTCTCACTTGCCTAATACATGACTACCTCTTAAGCATGGCATTTCTGTGTGTGGCTATTATGTGCAAGGTTTTGTGCTGGATATTATGTGGGGTATCAGGATGAGAAAGGTAATTTCTCTGTTCCCTTGAACTTGATGCTAGTAGAGAGGGACATGCAACCATATTACATACTAAAGAAGTGATTAATATGCGATGGTTATTATTATTATTGAGACACAGTCTCACTCTGTTGCCCAGGCTGGAGTGCAGTGGCGTGATCGCGGCTCACTGCAACCTCCACCTCCAGATTTCAAGTGATTCTCATGCCTCAGCCACCAGAGTAGCTGGGATTACAGGCGCATGCCATGATGCTCAGCTAATTTTTGTGCTTTTTGTAGAGACGGAGTTTCGCCATGTTGGTCAGGCTGGTCTCAAACTCCTGGCCTCAAGTGATCTGCCTGCCTTGGCCTCCCAAAGTGATGGGATTACAGGTGTGAGCCACTGTGCCTGGCCTGGGATTTAATTTAATAATCAGAAATTCAGGTATGATACATGCATATATGTTCTTATTTTTGATTTTTTGATCTTTTCTTTTTTTATTGAGGCATGACTTATGTACAGTGGCATACACAATTCTTAAGTAGACAGCTCAGTGAATTTTTACATGTATGGATACCCATGAACTTACCCCTCACATCAAGATATAGAGTATTTCCAGCACCCCAGAAGATTCCTTCCTGCCCCTTCCTAGTACTACTCTTCCCCTGCCAAGTAACCATTATTTTAACTTCTATCACCATAAACTAGTTTGCCTGCGCTAGAACTTGGTGCAAATGGAATCATACATTTTTATGTATGATTACTCACCATTATTCATTTATGTTGTTGGGGGTAGAAGAAGTTTGTTCTTTTCCATTTCTGTGCAGTATTCCATTGCATGACATTTGGGTACTTTCAATTTTTGGCTGTTATGACTAGCACTGCCATGAATATTCTTGAACATATCTTTTGATAGACATAAGCACTCATTTCTGTTATGTATATACCTAGGAATAAAATTGCTGGGTTGTAAGCAAATATATGCATAGTGGATATTGCCAGTCTTTTTCAAAGAAGCTGAACCAAGATATGCTCCTGCCAGCCATATAGGGTAGTTCTAATTGTCCTACATCCTCTTTAATCCTTAGTAATGTTGGTAGCAGTGCTGTTCCTTGTAGACATTATAGTAATTGTAAGGTGGTATCTCACTGAGGTTACACTTTGAATTCCCCTGATGGCTGGTGATGTTGAGCATGTTGCATATACTTATTGATTATTTGGTTGTCTTCTTTTACCAAATTTAAAGATTTTTATCAAATCTTTTGCCCATTAAAATAATTTCCTCTGTTTTATGGATTTATATTTCTTTATAAATTTTAGACATAACTTCTTTCTCAGATGTGTGTATTGTGAGTGTTTTCTCCCAGTCTGTGACTTGCCTTTTCACACTCTATATGTTGGTTTTTTGATGAACAGAAATTCTTAACTTTTTAAAAGTCTAATTTATCAATCTTTTCTTTTATAGTTAATGCTTCTGATGTCCTGCTTAAGAAGTCTTTGCTTACCCTAAAGTTATGAAGATATTCTGCTCTATTTTCTTCCAAAAGATTTGCTGATTTCTCTTTCATATTTAATTCCTTATTCTGTCTCAGATTAAAATGTGTATGGTATGAGGTTAGATATAATCTCTTTTTACCTTTAGCACATTTTCTGTTTTCACTTGTTTTGTGATTCTCTTCTAATATAACACAAAAAGGAAATTTTACCTTCAGTCACATTATTGTTAAGACAGGGAAATATGGATGCAAAAGGACAAACATGTTTAGGCACATCTATACCTCTGCTGAAGCCATTTTGCAGCCAAATCTAGGCACAGATACACCTAGACAATTCACTTATTATTAAGTTCCAGGATACATGTGCAGAATGTGCAGGTTTGTTACATAAGTAAACGTGTGCCATGGTGGTTTGCTGCACCTATCAATCCATCACCTGGGTGTTAAGCCCCACATGCATTAGCTATTTATCCTCATGTTCTCCCTCCCGGTGTTCCCCTGACAGGCCCCAGTGTGTGTTGTTCCTCTCCCTGTGTCCGTGTGGTTCCACTGTTCAGCTCCTACTTATAAGTGAGAACGTGCAGTGTTTGGTTTTCTGTTCCTGTGTTAGTTTGCTGAGGATAATGACTTCTAGCTCCATCCATGTCCCTGCAAAGGAAGTGATCTCATTCCTTTTTATGGCTGCATAGTATTCCATGGTGTATATGTACAATATTTATTTATTCAGTCTATCATTGATGGGCATTTAGGTTGATTCCATGTCTTTGCTATTGAATGAATATATGAATATATGCACACATGTATCTTTATAATAGAATGACTTATATTCCTTTGAGTATAAATCAGTAATGGGATTGCTGGGTCAAATGGTACTTTTGGTTCTAGGTCTTTGAGGAATCACCACACTGTCTTTCACAGTGATTGAACTAATTTACACTCCCACTGACAGTGTAAAAGCGTTCCTATTTCTCCATAGCCTTGCCAGCATCTGTTGTTTCTTGACTATTTAATAATGGCCACTCTGACTGATATATGAGATGGTATCTTATTGTGGTTTTGATTTGCATTTCTCTAATGATCAGTGATGTTGATCTTTTTTCATATGTTTGTTGACTGCATAAATGTCTTCTTTTGAGAAGTGTCTGTTCATGTCTTTTGCCCACTTTCTAATAGAGTTGTTTTTTTCTTGTAAATTTAAATTCCTTATAGATTCTGGATATTAGCCCTTTGTCAGATGGATAGATTGCAAAAAATTTCTCCCATTCTATAGGTTATCTGTTCACTCTGTTGATAGCTTCTTTTGCTGTGGAGAAGCTCTTTAGTTTAATTAGATCCCATTTGTCAACTTTTGCTTTTGTTGCAATTGCTTTTGAGATTTTCATCATGAAATCTTTGCCTGTGCCTATGTCCTGAATGGTATTGTCTAGATTTTCTTCTAGGGTTTTTATAGTTTTAGGTTTTACATTTAAGTCTTTAATCCATCTTGAATTAATTTTTATATAAGGTGTAAGGAAGGGGTGCAGTTTCAATTTTCTGCATATAGCTAGCCAGTTCTCCCAGCACTATTTATTAAACAGGGAATCCTTTCCCCATTGCTTTTGTCAGGTTTCTTGAAGATCAAATGTGTAGATGTGTGATCTTATTTCTGGGTTCTCTATTCTGTTCCATTGGTCTATATGTCTGTTTTTGTAACAGTACCATGCTGTTTTGGTTACTGTGGCCTTGCAGTATAGTTTGAAGTCAAGTAGCATGATGTCTCCAGCTTTGTCCTTTTTGCTTAGGATTACTTTGGCTACTTGGGCTCTTTTTTGGTTCCATATGAACTTTAAAGTAGTTTTTTTTCTAATTCTGTGAAGAATGTCAATAGTAGTTTAATGGGAATAGCATTGAATCTATAAATTACTTGGGGGCAGTATGGCCATTTTCACGATATTGATTCTTCCTATCCATGAGCATGGAATGTTTATCCATTTGTTTGTGTTCTCTCTGATTTCCTTGAGCAGTGGTTTGTAGCTCTCCTTGAACAGGTCCTTCGCTGTTCTTGTTAGCTGTATTCCTAGGTATTTTATTATCTTGGTAGCAATTGTGAATGGAAGTTCATTCAAGATTTGGCTCTCTGCTTGTCTATTGTTGGTGTATAGGAATGCTAGCAATTTTTGCACATTGATTTTGTATCCCAAGACTTTGATGAAGTTGTTTATCAGCTTAAGAAGCTTTTGGGCTGAGACGATGGGGTTTTCTAGATATAGGAGTGTGTCATATGCAGAGATAGTTTGCCTCTTCTCTTCCTATTTGAATACCCTTTATTTCCTTCCCTTGTCTGATTTTTCTGGCCAGAACTTCCAATACTTTGTTGATTAGAAATGGTGAGAGAGGGCATCCTTGTCTGGTGCTAATTTTCAAGGGGAATGTTTCCAGCTTTCGGCCATTCAGTATGGTATTGGCTGTGGGTTTGTTATAAATTACTATTATTATTTTGAGGTATGTTCCATCAATACCTGGTTTATTGAGAGTTTTTTAACATGAAGGGATATTGAATTTTATTGAATGCCTTTTTTATGTCTATTGAGATAATCATGTGCTTTTTGTCTTTAGTTCTGTTTATGTGATGAATCATGTTTATTGATTCACATATGTTGAACCAGCCTTGCACCCAGGGATGAAGCTGACTTGATCATGGTGGATAAGCTTTTTGATGTGCTGCTGGATTCGGTTTGCCAGTATTTTGTTGAGGATTTTTGCATTGATGTTCATCATGGATATTGGCCTGAAGTGGGTTTTGTTGTTGTTGTTGTTGTTGTTGTTGTTGTTGTTGTGGTAGTATCTCTGCCAGGTTTTGGTTTCGGGATGATGCTGGCCTCATAAAATGAGTTAGGGAGGAGTCCCTCCTTTTCAATTGTTTGGAATAGTTTCAGAAGAAATGGTATCAACTCCTCTTTGTATTTCTGGTATAAATCAGCTATAAATCTATCTGTTCCTGGGCTTTTCTTGGTTGGTAGGGTATTTATTACTGTCTCAATTCAGAACTTGTTATTGATCTATTCAAGGATTTGACTTCTTCCTGTTTCAGTCTTGGGAAGGTGTGTGTGTCTAGTTTATTTGCATAGAGGTGTTTATATTATTTTCTCATGGTTGGTTGCTTTATGTGGGGTCAGTGGTGATATCCCCTTTATCTTTTTTATTGTATCTATTTGATTCTTCTCTCTTTTCTTCTTTATTAGTCTAGCTAGTGGTCTATATATTTTATTATTATTATTTTTTTAAAAACCAGCTCCTGGACTCATTGGTTTTTTTGAAAGGTTTTTGTTACGTTTCTATTTCCTTCAGTTCAGCTCTGGTCTTGGTTATTTCTTGTCTTCCTGCTAGTTTTGGGGTTTGTTTGCTCTTAGTTCTCTAGTTCTTTTAGTTGTGATGTTAGATTGTTAACTTGAGATCTTTCTAGCTTTTTGATGTGTGCATTTAGTGTTGTAAATTTCCCCATTAACCCATTTATGCCTAGTGTTCTATTATTGGAATGTTAAGCTTGTGGGTGTTATTTATATCCTACTGCTCAAGGTCATCACCAAGGTCTGGTTTTTCACACACAAAAAATGGGCAACCTCTGGCATAAATCAGTTAACACTGCTTTAGCTGAGTCCCAGAGATTCTGGTGTGTTATATCTTTGTTCTCGTTAGTTGCAAAGAACTTCTTGATTTCTGCCTTAATTTCATTATTTACCCAGAAGTCATTCAGGAACAGGTTGTTCAATTTCCATGTACTTGTGTGGTTTTGAGTGAATTTCTTAATCTTGAGTTCTAAGTTGATTACACTGTCTTCTGAGAGACTGTTATAATTTCAGTTCTTTTGCATTTGCTGAGGAATGTTTTACTTCCAATTGTGTGATCGATTTTAGAGTAAGTGGCATGTGGCACTGAGAAGAATGTATATTCTGTTGTTTTGGCATGCAGAGTTTTTTAGATATATATCGGATCCACTTGATCCAGAGCTGAGTTAAAGTCCTGAATATCTTTGTTAATTTTCTGTCTCAATGATCTGTCTAATATTGATAGTGGGGTATTAGTCTCCCACTATTATTGTTTGGGAGTCTAAGTCTCTTTGTAGGTCTCTAAGAACTTGTTTCATGAATATGGGTGCTCCTGTATTGGGTGCGTATATATATTTAGGATAGTTAGCTCTTCTTGTTTAATTGAACCCTTTATCGTTATGTAATGCCCTTTTTTATCTTTTTTGATCTTTGTTGGTTTAAAGTCTGTTTTGTCAGAAACTAGGATCACAACCCTGATTTTTTCTGCTTTCCATTTGCTTGGTACATTTTCCTCCATCTCTCCATTTTGAGACTATTTGTGTCTTTACACATGCAATGGGTCTCTTCAATACAGCACATTGATGGGTCTTGACCCTTTATCCAGTTTGCCATTCTGTGTCTTTTAATTGGGGCATTTAGCCCATTTGCATGTAAGGTTAATATTGTTATGTGTGAATTTGATCCTGTCAACGTGAGGCTAGCTGGTTATTTTGTAGACTTGTAGATGTAGTTGCTTCATAGTGTCACTGGTCTTTGTATCTCATTGTCCTTTTGTAGTGACTGGTAATGGTTTTTGCTTTTCATATTTGGTGCTTCCTTCAGGAGCCCTTGCAAGGCAGGCCTGGTGGTGATGAACACCTTCAACATTAGCTTGTCTGAGAAGGGTCTTATTTCTCCTTCGCTTATGAAGCTTAGTTTGGCTAGATATGACATTCTGGGTTGGAAATGCTTTTCCTTAAGAATGTTGAATATTGGCCCCCAATCTTTCCTGGCTTGTAGGGTTTCTGCTGAGAGGTCTGAGGTTAGTCTGATGGGCTTGCCTTACTTTTAATGGCAAAAACTTCAATTTCTTTAGCATCAACCTAATAGGTGACCTGGCCTTTCTCTCTGGCTGCCCTTAACATTTTTTCTTTCATTTCAACCTTGGAAAATCTGATTATTATGTGTCTTGGGATTGATCATCTCATGGAGTATCTTACTGGGGTTCTCTGGATTTCCTGAAGTTGAATGTTGGCCTGTCTTGCCAGGTTGGGGAAGTTCTCCTGGATGATATCCTGAAGTATGTTTTCCAACTTGGTTCTATTCTCCCCATCTCTTTCAGGTACCCTAATCAATTATAGGTTCAATCTTTTTACATAATCCCATAGTTCTTGGAGGTTTTGTTAGTTCCTTTTCATTCTTATTTTCTCTAATCTTGTCTGTCTTATTTCAGCAAGATAGTCTTTGGGCTCTGAAATTCTTTACTCCATTTGGTCTATTCAGCTATTGATACTTGTGGTTACGTTGTGAAGTTCTTGTGTTGTGTTTTTCAGCTCCATCAGTTTATTTATGTTCCTCTCTAAACTGTTTATTCTAGTTAACAGCTCCTGTAATGTTTTATCATGGTTATTAGCTTCTTTGCATTGGGTTAGAACATGCTCCTTTAGCTCAGTGAAGTTCGTTATTACCGACCTTCTGAAGCCTACTTCTGTCAATTCATTCATCTCAGCCTCAGCCCAGTTCTGTGCCCTTACTGGGAAGGTGTTGCAATCATTTGGAGGAGAAGAAGCACTCTGGTTTTGGAGTTTTCAGTGTTTGTTCATTGATTATTTCTCATCTTCATGCATTTATCTGGCTTTGATCTTTGAGGCTGCTGATCTTTGGATGGGGTTTTTCTGAGAACACTTCTGTTGATGTTGTTGTTGTTGCTTTCTCTTTGTTTGTTTTTCTTTTAACAGTCAGGCCCCTCTTCCATAGGGCTGCTGTGGTTTGCTAGGGGGTCCACTCCAAACCCTATTTTGCTGGGTTCCTCTGGCACCTGAAGGTGTCACCAGTGGAGGCTGCAGAACACAGAACAGCTAAGATGGCTGCCTGCCCCTTTTTCTGGGAGCTCTGTTCAAGAAGGGCACCAACCTGATGCCAATAGGAGTGTTCCTGTATAAGGTATCTGGTGACCCCTGATGGGTGGGTAGTCATACCAAGTCAGGAGGCATGGGATCAGGGACCTGCTTAATGAAGCACTCTGTCTGCCCCTTGGTGGAGTGGGTGCACTGCACTGGGGGGAATTCCACTAATTCAGACTGCCCAGATTTCTCAGAGTCAGCAGGGGGAAAGACTAAGTCCATTGATCCGTGGAGACTATGGCCGCCCCTCCCCCCAGGGGCTCCATCCCAGGGAAATCAGAGTTCTATCTGTAAACCCCTGGCTGGAGTGGCAATTCACTTTTAAAAGTGCAAATTGTTTTACCTCCTTGCCTGTCTATTCCTAACCCATTCTGCTCTCAGAGCAGGTAGCACTAGGTGGTCTAAGACTATGAAGATGAATATGTCTGCTATAGAAACTTCAATTCTTCGCTTGTGAATAGTTTCTGCTGTGCAGGGCTTTTTAGTAGCCTATATGGTATGTAAGGGGCTATATAAATGCAAATTTCGTTTCACTTAGAAAGGAAATGAGCCACACTAAATGGACATGCGTACAACTCTGGAATTAAAAGGAGGGTGGATTCCTTCTGTCAGCAGGGCCAAAACAATACTCTATATCCAAATACATCTTTTTAGAAGTCTTAGCAGTTTAAAAGAACATAAAACTTAGGACAGGAACAAAAACAGGATGAATTCTCTGTTCTGTTTTGTTGCTTTACCCTTCAGTAGCTGTGAAGCAAAACTCACCATCTTGGTTTTCTCTAGTGATTTCTGATTCTGGATGACCACTGGGCCCACATGAGATGCTTTTTGATCTAATTCTAATAATTATTTCTAATAACGAGGGACAAATTGGCATGCCATTGTTGCATAGAGTCCTTCTATTGCTCAACAATGAACAACTTAGGAGCAGTGTTTCCTGAATCAAAGGGAGAGATCAAGCAAATTGTGTGGTTGTGTTGGCACTGGGCACATGTATAAACGTTATATATTTCTTCTCAGTGGCAGAAATTCCTCATTGGCATAGCAGGAAAATCATATTGCTTTATCAAAATTAATAACTGAAAGTTGGTGTTGTTGAACATACATATCTTAGTTTCCTGAACTTTGGAGTACACAAAAGAAATATGGGGTTCTGGCAAGATAGCTGACAGAACTACCCTCAAGCTAAAAACACAGAAATGAGGACTAAACTAAAATGAAAATAAAAAATTAAGTACTCAGCTGAGTTCAAAAGGAAAAATAGGATTAATTTTCAGTTGCCAGAAACAAAGAAGGAATGTAAATTCATAGTAGAGTTTTATGAGTGGAAGGTCAGAGGGAGTTGAGGGAAATCGACCAGATAAAGGCCTTAGGGGCATAGAAACTGAGGTAGACTAAAGATGGCCATAAATTCCTTACCATTCTTTCCATCAAGAAGTAGAATTTTCATTTGTAACTAAGCTGGCCTGTTATTTGCTTTGACCAATAAAATGAGACAGAAATGATGCCGTATAATATTAGAGGTCATGACTCAAGGGATGTGCAGCTACTACCTTTCTCTCTTGAAATGCTCCTTCTTGGAATCTAGCTGCCATCCTGTGTGAAGCTCAAGCAAGCTGCATTGAGTGGTCATGTGGAGGAGCACTGATGCATCCTATACAAAAGCCCCAGCTGAATGACCCAGCCAACAGTCAGCATCAACTGCCAGCTATACGAGTGAGCCATTTTGAATGTTTCTTTTCTAGTAAATCTTTCAAATAACTGCAGCCCAGCTCATACTTGCATGGAGCAAAAGAATTGCCCAGCTGAGTTCAGTCAACCTACAGATGCATGGCAGCTGATAAGTGGTTGTTTTTAAGACAATAAGTTCCTGAGTAGTTTGTTACACAGCAATAGAAAACCAAAACAGGGCCTGAGATTTTAATGCCCACACAATAACAGAATACAGAATAAAGTTGTCCCTTAGTATCCATGACAGATTGGTTCCAGGACCACTCACAGATACCAAATTCTAAGGGTGCTCAAGTCTCTTATATAACATTATGTAGTATTTGCATATAACTTATGCTCATCCTCCTTTATTGTTTAGGGAATAATGACGAGAAAACAAAGTCTGTAAATGTTCAGTGTGAATGCAACCGTTCTTTTTCTTTTTTAAATATTTTTGACTCAAGGTTGATTGAATCTAAACATGTGAAACCCGTGGATATCGAGGGCTGACTATATTTGGCTTTAGGCCCACAGAGTGCAGAGAGGGGACACTGGAACCAAGACCTCTGCATAAATCCAGGGCGTGGAAATGCTGTTCCTTGGTAAAAGAGTGATACGTTTTGGCTCTGTGTCTCCACCCAAATCTCATCTTGAATTGTAATCCCCAGGTGACAAGAGAGGGACCTGGTGGGAGGTGACTGGATCATGGGGGCAGTTTCCCCCATGCTATTCTCATGGTAGTGTGTGAGTTCTCACAAGGTCTGATGGTTTTATAAATGGCAATTTCCCCTGCACTTTCACTCTCTCTCTCTCACCTGCTGCCATGTAAGATGTGCCTGCTTCTCCTTCTGCCATGATTGTAAAGTTCCTGAGGCCTCCCCAGCCATGCAGAACTGTCAGTCAATTAAACCTATTTCCTTTATAAATTACCCAGTCTCAGGTATTTCTTTATAGCAGTGTGAGAACAGACTATTAGAGGGAGGAACTAGAAATACTCTGCCTACCATCCCAGATATGCACAAGAAAGGTTGCCTTTCTTGTCTTTATTAGGGGCTAGATGAAAAAACATTCTTGCATGAATACAGGAGCCTGAGGCCAACATTATATATCACTGTGGAGTCTAAATTCACACTTCATGCAAGATTTCTCTAAGCTGTGAAATTAACAAAAACTGATCAAGGATGGATGAGATCTTTTGAGTATGTACAGAAACAACTTAAAACTGTTTTGCTGAAGCACTTCCACAATTTAAGGTGGCTGTGACACTGGAGTGGAGAATTCGTACTGAAGATGGGCTCACTCTACGTATTTGCAAACCACTTAGAGAAATGATTCATGTTGAGGAAGAGTCAAGAAACACAAAACACAGCACTAGTGACTCTTGAAGCGTAACAAATCCAGCTGAATAATCTATGTTTTAAAAGTGTGTTTAAAAATAATTTTGAGAGAAAAGGATAAATTAAAACTAAGTTCAAAAGAATAAACAAGATATATATTTTTAAAAGCCACATGCCTTTGAAAAAGAACCAGATAGAATGTCAAGAAATGAAATATAAAATCATTAAAATTTTATAAGTCATTGAAAGTTTGAAAGAATAGATTTGGCTCAGTGGAAGGGGGAATTAGTTGAACTAGAAGATAGATAAGAAAAAATTATTTCTAATTACCATAGAGTGATAATGAGGTAAAAATTTTGAAAGAGAGATTAGGACACATGAAGGATACAGGAATAGTTCTAACATATGCCTAATAGAGTTCCAGGAAGAAAGTCTAGAGGTAATGACAGGGAAGGAATAATTGAAGGGATAATATATTAAGTATTGTATTAAAGGTCTGCTTATCACATTTACATTTGTTATCTCATTAATTATCAACATAGAGGAGTGAGATTCACTATTATCCTTATTTTCAGTTGAGAAAAATCAGACTTTGAAAAGCTACATAACACAGCATTATCTTCCTCTTCCCTCCATAGTGGTGTCTGTGCAAGCCCCATCCTCCTATCCCACTGACACTGATCTTTGGCCAAGGTCACCAAAAACTTCTGTATGGTTGAATCCAGTGGGCACTGACCGCTGGCCTCTTTCCAGCCCCCACAGCAAAAGAGTAAGCATTCCTGTCTTTCCAGCCTCTGTCTTCTTTCTTGTTCCTTTATTTTATTTTATATTCAGGAGGTACATGTGCAGGTTTGTTACATGAATATTTTGCATAATGCTGAGCTTTGGGCTTCTAGTGAACCCATCATCCAAATAGTGAACATAGTACCCAATAGTTTTTTGACTCTTGTCCTCTTCCCACTCCCCCACTTTGGAGTCCCCAGTGTCTATGATTTCCATCTTTATGTTCATGTGTACCCATTGTTTAGCTCCCACTTATAAGTGAGAATACGCAGTATTTGATTTTCTGATTTTGAGTTATTTCATTCTGGATAATGACCTCCAGTTCCATTCATGTTGCTGTGAAGATCATAATTTCATTATTTGTTATTGCTGCATAGTATTCCATGGTTCATATATACCACAATTTCTTTATCCAGTCGACTGTTGATGGACACTTAGGTTGATTCCACAACTTTGCTATTGTCAATAGTGCTGCAATAAATGTTCGAGTGCTAGTGTCTTTCTCATGAAATAATTTATTTTCCTTTGAGTAGATATCCAATAGTGGGGTTGCTAGGTCCAACAGTAGTTCTATTTTTAGTTTTTTGAGAAATCTCCAAACTGTTCTCAATAGGGGTTGAATTAATTTACATTCCCACCAACAGTGTATAAATGTTCCCTTTTCTCTGCATCCTCGCCAGCATTGGTTATTTTATTATATTTTTTATTATACTTTAAGTTTTAGGGTACATGTGCACAACATGCAGGTTTGTTACATATGTATACATGTGCCATGTTGGTGTGCTGCACCCATTAACTCGTCATTTAACGTTAGGTATATCTCCTAATGCTATCCCTCCCCCCTCTCCCCACCCCACAACAGGTCCCGGTGTGTGATGTTCCCCATCCTACGTCCAGGTGTTCTCATTGTTCAATTCCCACCTATGAGTGAGCACATGCAGTGTTTGGTTTTCTGTCCTTGTGATAGTTGGCTCAGAATGATGGTTTCCAGCTTCATCCATGTCCCTACAAAGGACATGAACTCATCCTTTTTTATGGCTGCATAGTATTCCATGGTGTATATGTGCCACATTTTCTTAATCCAGCCTATCATTGATGGACATTTGGGTTGGTTCCAAGTCTTTGCTATTGTGAATAGTGCCGCAATAAACATACGTGTGCATGTGTCTTCATAGCAGCATGATTTTATGCTGTCAGTGGGGTGTTGAACTCCCCCACTTTTATGGTATGGCTGTCTATCTTTTTCTTAGGTATAATAGTATTTGTTCTATAAATGTAGGTGCTCTGGTATTGTGTGCATATGTATTTAGGATAGTTAAATATCTTTGTTGAATTGAACCCTTTATCATTATATAATGTACTTTGTTTTCATTTTATACTATTGTTAGTTTAAAGTCTGTTTTATCTGATATGAGAATAGCAACCCCTGCTCATATTTGTTTTCCATTTGCATGATATGTCTTTCTACACTCCTTTACTTTGAGCCTGTGGTGATATTACACACTAGGTGGGTTTCTTGAATGCAGCAAATGGTTGGGTCTTGGTTTTTTTTCATCAAATTTGCCAATCTATGTGTTTTTATTTGAGCATTTAGTCTGCTTACATTAAAGGTTAATATTGATATGTGAGGTTTTGTTCTTGTCATAGTGTTGTTAGCTAGTTGCTTTGTATTTTCCATTGTGTAATTGCTTTAATAGTATCTGTGAACTTTGTACTTATGTGTAGTTTTATAGTAGCAAGTATCATCCTTTCATTTCCACATTTAGAAATCCTTTGAATATTTCTTGTATTATTGGTCTAGTGATGATGAAATCTCTTAGTGTTTACTTGTCTGGGAAAGGCATTATTTCTCCTTTGTTTATGAAGCTAAGTTTAGCAGGATGTAAAATGCTTGGCTGGCGTTTTTTTCTTTAAGAAGGCTAAAAATAGGCCCCTAATCTCTTCTGACTTGTAAGATTTCTATTGAGAAATCTGCTATTAGTCTGATTGTATTACTTTTATAGGTAATTTAACCCTTTTGTCTAGCCACCTTTAAGATGTTTTCTTGAACCAAAACTACACGTTATCACTTATAAGTGGTAGCTGAACAATGAAAACACATGGACACAGGGAGGGGAACAACCGACACTGGGGCCTGTCAGTGGGGTGAGGGGAGGGAGAGCATCAAGACAAATAGCTAAGGCATGTGGGGTTTAATACCTAATTGAGGGGTTGATAGGTGCAGCAAACCACCACAGCACACATTTACCTATGTAACAAACCTGCACGTTCTGCACATGTATCCTGGAACTTAAAAAAAAAATAAAAAGAAGGAAATATTTTCAACTGTGTAAAGCTTAAAAAAAGATGTTTTCTTTAGTGTTGACCTTGGATAGTTTGACTATATGCCTTAGTGATGTTCATCTTGTATACTAGGTTGCAGATGTTCTCTGAAATTCTTGTATCTGGATGTCTACCTCTCTAGCAAGATTAGGAAAATTTTCCTGAATTATTCCCTCAAATATGTTTTCCAAGTTGCTTACTTTTTCTACTCTTCTCTCAAGAATGACTATAAGTCATATGTTTGGTTGCTTTACATAATCCTGGCTTTCTTGAAAGCTTTGTTCATTTTTTAAAATTCTTTTTTCTTTATTTTTGCCTGACTGGGTTAGTTCAGAAGACTGGTCTTCAGGCTCTGAAATTCTTTGTTCTGCTTGGTCTAGTCTATTGTTAAAAGTTTCAACTATATTTTGAAGTTCCTTCAATGATTTTTTCAATTCCAGAAGTTCTATTTCGCTTTTTAAAATTATAGCTATTTTGTCTTTCCTATCCTTAATCATTTTTCTTTCTTTGTTTTTATTTTTAAGTTCTAGGGTACATGTGCACAACGTGCAGGGTTGTTACATGTGTATACATGTGCCATGTTGGTGTGCTGCACCTGTTGACTCGTCATTTACATTAGGTATATGTCCTAATGCTATCCCTCCCCCCTCCCCAACCCCCGGCAGACCCCGGTGTGTGATGTTCCCCACCCTGTGTCCATGTGTTCTCATTGTTCAATTCCCACCTACGAGTGAGCACATGCGGTGTTTGGTTTTCTGTCCTTGTGATAGTTGGCTGAGAATGATGGTTTCCAGCTTCATCCATGTCCCTATAAAGGACATGAACTCATCCTTTTTTATGGCTGCATAGTATTCCATGGTGTATATGTGCCACATTTTCTTAATCCAGTCTATCCTTGTTGGGCATTTGGGTTGGTTGCAAGTCTTTGCTATTGTGAATAGTGCCGCAATAAACATACGTGTGCGTGTGTCTTTATAGCAGCATGATTTATAATCCTTTGGGTATATGTCCAGTAATGGGATGGCTGGGGCAAATGGTATTTCTAGTTCTAGATCCTTGAGGAATTGCCACACTGTCTTCCACAATGGTTGAACTAGTTTACAGTCCCACCAACAGTGTAAAAGTGTTCTTATTTCTCCACATCCTCTCCAGCACCTGTTGTTTCCTAACTTTTTAATGATCACCATTCTAACTGGTGTGAGATGGTATCTCATTGTGGTTTTGATTTGCATTTCTCTGATGGCCAGTGATGATGAGCATTTTTTCATGTGTCTGGTGGCTGCATAAATATCTTCTTTTGAGAAGTGTCTGTTCATATACTTTGCCCACTTTTTAATGGGGTTGTTTGATTTTTTCTTGTGAATTTGTTTAAGTTCTCTGTAGATTCTGGTTATTAGCCCTTTGTCAGATGTGTGGATTGTTGCCTGTTCACTCTGATGGTAGTTTCTTTTGCTGTGCAGAAGCTCTTTAGTTTAATTAGATCCCATTTGTCAATTTTGGCTTTTCTTGCCATTGCTTTTGGTGTTTTAGTCATGAAGTCCTTGCCCATGCCTATGTCCTGAATGGTATTGCCTAGGTTTTCTTCTAGGGTTTTTATGGTTTTAGGTCTAATATTTAAGTCTTTAATCCATCTTGAATTGATTTTTGTATAAGGTGTAAGGAAGGTATGCAGTTTCAGCTTTCTACATATGGCTGGCCAGTTTTCCCAGTACCACTTATTAAATAGGGAATCCTTTCCCCATTTCTTGTTTTTGTCAGGTTTGTCAAATATCAGATGGTTGTAGATGTGTGGTATTATTTCCGAGGGCTCTGTTCTGTTCCATTGGTTTATATCTCTGTTTTGGTACCAGTATCATGCTGTTTTGGTTACTGTAGCCTTGTAGTATGGTTTGAAGTCAGGTAGCGTGATGCCTCCAGCTTTGTTCTTTTGGCTTAGGATTGTCTTGGCAATGCGGGCTCTTTTTTGGTTCCATATGAACTTGAAAGTAGTTTTTTCCAATTCTGTGAAGAAAGTCATTGGTAGCTTGATGGGGATGGCCTGGAATCTATAAATTACCTTGGGCAGTATGGCCATTTTCACAATATTGATTCTTCCTATCCATGAGCATGGAAAGTTCTTCCATTTGTTTGTGTCCTCTATTATTTTGCTGAGCAGTGGTTTGTAGTTCTCCTTGAAGAGGTCCTTCACATCCCTTGTAGGTTGGATTCTTAGGTATTTTATTCTCTGTGAAGCAATTGTGAATGGGAGTTCACTCATGATTTGGCTCTCTGTTTGTCTGTTATTGGTGTATAGGAATGCCTGTGATTTTTGCACATTGATTTTGTATCTGAGACTTTGCTGAAGTTGCTTATCAGCTTAAGGAGATTTTGGGCTGAGACCATGGGGTTTTCTAAATATACAATCATGTAATCTGCAAGCAGGGACAATTTGACTTCCTCTTTTCCTAATTGAATACCTCATATTTCTTTCTCTTGCCTGATTACCCTGGCCAGAACTTCCAACACTATGTTGAATAGAAGTGGTGAGAGAGGGCATCCCTGTCTTGTGCCAGTTTTCAAAGGGAATGCTTCCAGTTTTTGCCCATTCAGTATGATATTGGCTGTGGGTTTGTCATAGATAGCTCTTATTATTTTGAGATACGTCCCATCAGTACCTAGTTTATTGAGAATTTTTAGCATGAAAGGCTGTTAAATTTTGTCAAAGGCCTTTTCTGCATCTATTGAGATAATCATGTGGTTTTTGTCATTGTTTCTGTTTATATGCTGGATTATGTTTATTGATTTACATATATTGAACCAGCCTTGCATCCCAGGGATGAAGCCAACTTGATCGTGGTGAATAAGCTTTTTGATGTGCTGCTGGATTTGGTTTGCCAGTATTCTATTGAGGATTGTTGCATCGATGTTCATCAGGGATATTGGTCTAAAATTCTCTTTTTTGGTTGTGTCTCTGCCAGGCTTTGGTATCAGGATGATGTTGGCCTCATAAAATGAATTAGGGAGGATTCCCTCTTTTTCTATTGATTGGAATAGTTTTGGAAGGAATGGAACCAGCTCCTCTTTGTACCTCTGGTAGAATTTGGCTGTGAATCCATCTGGTCCTGGACTTTTTTTGGCTGGTAAACTATTAATTATTGCCTGAGTTTCAGAGCCTGTTATTGGTCTATTCAGGGATTCAACTTCTTCCTGGTTTAGTCTTGGGAGAGTGTATGTGTCCAGGAATTTATCCATTTCTTCTAGATTTTCCAGTTTATTTGCATAGAGGTGTTTATAGTATTCTCTGATGGTAGTTTGTATTTCTGTGGGATTGGTGGTGATATCCCCATTATCATTTTTTATTGCATCTATTTGATTCTTCTCTCTTTTCTTCTTTATTAGTCTTGTTAGTGGTCTATCAATTTTGTTGATCTTTTAAAAAAACCAGCTCCTGGATTCATTGATTTTTTGAAGGGCTTTTTGTGACTGTGTCTCCTTCAGTTCTGCTCTGATCTGACTTATTTCTTGCTTTCTGCTAGCTTTTGAATGTGTTTGCCTTGCTTCTCTAGTTCTTTTAATTGTGACGTTAGGGTGTCAATTTTAGATCTTTCCTGCTTTTTCTCTTGTGGGCATTTAGTGCTATAAGTTCCCCTCTACACATGGCTTTAAATGTGTCCCAGAGATTCTGATATGTTGTGTTTTTGTTCTCGTTGGTTTCAAAGAACATCTTTATTTCTGCCTTTATTTTGTTATGTACCCAGTAGTCACTCAGGAGCAGGTTGTTCAGTTTCCATGTAGTTGAGTGGTTTTGAGTGAGTTTCTTAATCCTGAATTCTAGTTTGATTGCCCTGTGGTCTGAGAGACAGTTTGTTATAATTTCTGTTCTTTTACATTTGCTGAGGAGTGCTTTACTTCCAACTATGTGGTCAATTTTGGAATAACTGTGATGGAGTGCTGCGAAGAATGTATATTCTGTTGTTTTGGGGTGGAGAGTTCTGTAGATGTCTATTAGGTCTGTTTGGGGCAGAGCTGAGTTCAATTCCTGGATATCCTTGTTAACTTTCTGTCTCATTGATCTGTCTAATGTTGACAGTGGGGTGTTAAAGTCTCCCATTATTATTGTGTGGGTGTCTAAGTCTCTTTTTAGGTCTCTCAGGACTTGTTTTACGAATCTGGGTGCTCCTGTATTGGGTGCATTTAAATTTAGGATAGTTAGCTCTTCTTGTTGAATTGATCCCTTTGCCATTATGTAATGGCCTTGTCTCTTTTGATCTTTGTTGATTTAAAGTCTGTTTTATCAGAGACTAGGATTGCAACCCCTGTTTTATGTTGTTTTCCATTTGCTTAGTAGATCTTCCTCCATCCCTTTATTTTGAGACTATGTGTGTCTCTGCACATGAGATGGGTCTCCTGAATACAGCACAGTGATGGGTCTTGACTCTTTATCCAATTTGCCAGTCTGTGTCTTTTAATTGGAGCATTTAGCCCATTTACATTTAAAGTTAATATTGTTATGTGTGAATTTGATCCTGTCATTGTGATGTTAGCTGGTTATTTTGCTCGTTAGTTGATGCAGTTTCTTCCTAGCCTTGATGGTCTTTACAATTTGGCATGTTTTTGCAGTGGCTGGTATTGGTTGTTCCTTTGCATCTTTAGTGCTTCCTTCAGGAGCTCTTGTAAGGCAGGCCTGGTGGTGAAAAAATCTCTCAGCATTTCCTTGTCTGTAAAGGATTTTATTTCTCCATCACTTATGAAGCTTAGTTTGGCTGGATATGAAATTCTGGGTTGAAAATTCTTTAAGAATGTTGAATATCGGCCCCCACTCTCTTCTGGCTTGTAGAGTTTCTGCCGAGGGATCAGCTGTTAGTCTGATGGGCTTCCCTTTGTGGGTAACCCGGCCTTTCTCTCTGGCTGCCCTTAACATTTTTTCCTTCATTTCAACTTTGGTGAATCTGACAATTATGTGTCTTGGAGTTGCTCTTCTTGAGGAGTATCTTTGTGGCATTCTCTGTATTTCCTGAATTTGAATGTTGGCCTGCCTCGCTAGGTTGGGGAAGTCCTCCTGGATGATATCCTGCAGGGTGTTTTACAACTTGGTTCCATTCTCCCCGTCACTTTCAGGTACACCAATCAGACACATAGATTTGGTCTTTTCACATAGTCCCATATTTCTTGGAGGCTTTGTTCATTTCTTTTTATTATTTTTTCTCTAATCTTCTCGCTTCATTTCATTCATTTGATCTTCAATCACTGATACCCTTTCTTCCAGTTGATCGAATCAGCTACTGAAGCTTGTGCATTCATCACGTAGTTCTCGTGCCATGGTTTTCAGCTCCATCAGGTCATTTAAGGACTTCTCTACACTGTTTATTCTAGTTAGCCATTCATCTACTCTTTTTTCAAGGTTTTTAGCTTCTTTGTGATGGGTTAGAACATCCTCCTTTAGCTTGGAGAAGTTTGTTATTACTGATCGTCTGAAGCCTTCTTCTCTCCACTCGTCGAAGTCATTCTCCATCCAGCTTTGTTCTGTTGCTGGCGAGGAGCTGCGTTCATTTGGAGGAGAAGAGGCGCTCTGATTTTTAGAATTTTCAGGTTTTCTGCTCTGGTTTCTCCCCATCTTTGTGGTTTTATCTACCTTTGGTCTTTGATGATGGTGACATACAGATGGGGCTTTGGTGTGTATGTCCTTTCTGTTTGTTAGTTTTCCTTCTAACAGTCAGGACCCTCAGCTGCAGGTCTGTTGGAGTTTGCTGGAGGTCCACGCCAGACCCTGTTTGCCTGGGTATCACCAGTGGAGGCTGCAGAACAGCAAATATTGCTGCCTAATCCTTCCTCTGGAAGCTTCGTCTCAGAGGGGCACCCGGCCTTATGAGGTGTCAGTCACCCCCCTACAGGGACGTGCCTCCCAGTTAGGCTACTTGAGAGTCAGGGACCCACTTGGGGAGGCAGTCTGTCCATTCTCAGATCTCAAACTCCATGCTGGGAGAACCACTACTCTCTTCAAAGCTGTCAGACAGGGACATTTAAGTCTGCAGAAGTTTCTGCTGCCTTTTGTTCAGCTCTGACTTGCCCCTTGAGGTGGAGTCTACAGAGGCAGGCAGGCCTGCTTGAGCTGTGGTGGGCTCTACCCAGTTTGAGCTTCCTGGTGGCTTTGTTTACCTACTCAAGCCTCAGCAATGGTGGATGCCCCTCCCCCAGCCTCGTTGGCACCTTGCAGTTCAATCTCAGACTGCTGTGCTAGCAGTGAGGGAGGCTCTGTGGGCATGGGACCCTCCGAGCCAGGCGTGGGATATAATTTCCTGGTGTGCCATTTGCTAAGGCCATTGGAAAAGTGCAGTATTAGGGTGGGAGTGTCCCGATTTTCCAGGTGTCGTCTGTCACGGCTTCCCTTTGCTAGGAAAGGGAATTCCCGGACCCCTTGCACTTCCTGGGTGAGGCGATTCCCCTCCCTGCTCTGTGGGCTGCACCCACTTCTCTGGCAAGCCCCAGTGAGATGAACCCAATACCTCAGTTGGAAATGCAGAAATCACCCATCTTCTGCGTCATTCATGCTGGGAGCTGTAGACTGGAGCTGTTCCTATTCGGCCATCTTGGCGTAGAAGACGTTCCTATCCTTAATCGTTTTTCTGTTTTCTTTGTGTTGGTTTTCAACTTTCTCTTGGATCTCATTGAGCTTCCTTGCAATTCATATTTTGAGTTCTTTATTTGTCATTTCAGAATTTTCACTTTGGTTAGGATCCATTGCTAGAGAGCTAGTGCAATATTTTGTAAGTGTCAAAATACTCTTTTTATATTGCCAGAGTTCTTGGGTTGATTGCTTCTTATATGAAGGAGCTGTCACTTCTTATTTTTGAATTTGCTATCATTTGAAGGGACTTTTAAATTTTATTCTTTTTTTACTTGAGGGTATTACTTGTGTATATTGAGTATGATCATTTGTCTTTGTTACTGGGTGCTTTCAGGAGGTCTAGGCTCTGTATAGATTCCTTGGTTGTGCAGAACTTTTGTGCAGTGGCTTTCTCAAATGCTGCTTGTTGTAGTGATATTTTGTATGTATGAGTGAGCTGACATACTATCTCCTGTTGGACTGAGAGCGTGGAGGTTTCAGGAAGTTTATCTTGTACACTAGTACTATGCCCTTCTGAGAGCAGATGTTTTGTTTGGTGATGCAGTTCAGTCTCCAGTTCAATAGGTGGTGCTTAAAAGTAAGAGCTGGTTCACCCTGGGGTACCCCAATGAGTAGAGGCACCCACTCTGATCAGGGGTGGCTGAAGGAGAACGTGTTGGTGTGTGCTGAGGTCTCAGGGAAAGGGATGATGAGGGAAGCTGCACCAGCTCCTCATACTGTGCAGGCAGGAATGTAATCCACTTCCTTATCATGCCCCTGTTGCAAGGCTCATGATCTTCAGACTCCTGGCTGCAATGTGGCTGCAGACTGTGGGAACTCCCCTTTGGCAGCTACCACCAAAATGGGCTCAGGTAGAGCCTCTTCCCCCAGTTCAGAACAGACAACTCTGTAGCTTGTCTGCCCTCCATTCCTGGGATACTGTCACTCTGTGTAGAGAGGGAGAGATGGGCCCTGCTCTTTGTGGAAGGCCCTATGGCACAGGCTTACATTTAATAGGGGTGCATCAGGCGTGAAAAGAGCTAGAAAGACTTTCTCCAAGTGCATACGCACTGGACCCCAGCTGGGAGAGTCTGTGCTGTGTCCACAACAGTGGACAGGGGAATGGGAGATGACCCCCCTCCATGTCCATTTCTAGCTTCTGGTGCCACCCCTTCAGTGATCAGCACTGTACCCATATTTCCTTTGTCCCAAGAGGGGCTTTAGTTGGTTATGCTTTCCTTCCCCTAGGGGAAGTCCATGCCGAGAGCTAGGTCTCCAGGGATCCTGCAGTTCCCCAGGGACCTGCTGGTCCCTTGTGGTTGCTAAAGTTGGAAAGAATTGTGGAATGTGTTTGTGGGGGATCTAGTGTTGTGGAAACTCAAGGGCTGAGGTTCCCTGGGCAGGTCTGTGGCCCACAATGGGTGCACAACCAGTATGGTGCCTGCTGTTTCAGTTTGGGTCTAAGGGGAGTGTAAGCACCCTTGTGCAAGCTGACTATTCAGTTCTCTGTACCAGAGAATTTCCCAAATCACCACCAACAGCATTGCCCAGGGTTACAAGGGCAGAGGGGCTCCCCAACAATTTGGTGGTTATCAGATTGTTGCAGGGGTAAGGGGGGGCAGAGAAGCATCCTCACCTATCCTTTCTGCATGGCCACAAGCTCCTCAGGGGTTGACCTCTGCTAGACTCTTGCTGTTGTCCTTTTGTGTACCCCAGCTTCTTCCGATGGGCTATCTCACAGGTCCTGGCTCTCTTTCCTCAGCTTTCCATTTTGATCATGACCATTCACCTGTAACTTTGATCTTCTTTCTGTGGATAACTGGCATCTGATGTCACTAGTCAGCCATTCTTCTTCTATTCTACCTTCCTCTAAACCAGTGGTTCTCAACCTTAGTCTGCATAAGAATCACACAGAAGCATGACTAAAAATAAACAATTTTTTGTAACAAGCCATTTCAATGCAAGTAGACATATTTCTTGTTTCTAGTTTTCCCCCTATGATTTATTCTTTTTTTGTTCTATTTATTTCGATTGTTTCTATATACCTTCTAAGCAGGCAATGACTGTTTTTAATTCTTCAACCTCTTGCTGAAGTTGGTCCTATTCCTCCTTTGCTATGTGTGAGTCAACATACATTTACTTAGTCATAATAACCCGTTTCCCTTTGTTTCCTTTTTGCCTTAAGTCCCAAATATTTACTTTTCTAACATGCTCCTCCGTATCTTGTTTGGAAAAGGTCCCCCTAGTGAGAGAGATGAAGTCAATAAGTTCTGAATTGGCTGAAACATCTACTATTCAGGCAAATGCCTTCAGAGTAGGGTAATTCTGCCCAGGAGATATCTTCCCATTGGTCCAACATCTATGCCAGGGCTGTAATCAATTTATAGTTGTCTCTTCTGGTTTCCCTTTAGTGCATCTCAGCTTCTATGCATCTTCTCTTGAAGCCTGAAACCTGTAACTGCTCTGGTTTGTACTTGAACTTGCTTCCCCTCCTACAGTAACTATGTCTCACCCCAATTGACCAAGCAATGTCAAAGGGAAGTCAGAGTACTTGTTTATAACAATATGCAAAGTCAGTTGCTGGTAAAGGTGAGGTGAATATTAAAGGCTGGGTAGTGCCCTTGAAACCTTTCCATTCAAATATAGAGAGTAATACATGAAGATGAGTCAGGGAGAAGAAAGAGGAAGGGAGAAAGTGTGAGAGTAAAAAAGAAGAGGAAGAACTGAAAGAGGAGGTGAAAGAGGAGAGAGGGAGAAGGTAAAGGAAAGAGAGAAAGATGAGATTGAGAATGTTGGGCCCCTAGAGGGGGATCCTGAGACTTATGATTTCATAAGATGTACTCATGCAGTCATATGGAGCCAGAAAGAGAGAGTTGATGGTTCTTACGGTACAACAAATTCAGAAAATTTGGCCCAGTAAATGCTTTGCTTTGGGAAGGGAAAGGTAGAGATGGACCTGGAGGGGAAAAGACATCCTCAATGAATCACATTTTCTCCAGTCTCTTAAATCTATCTTGCCCACAAGCAGCCCAAATATTATTCCCAACAAACAGCTCTGATCATATCACCCTTTTTGCTAAAATGACTCCATGAGCACTCCACTGCCTACTGTATAAAGTCAAGTCCCTTCAGTCTAGAATTCTAAGCTTTTTGCAATACGTCCCTAGAGTGGCAGGACTTCTGCCTTATCTCGTGTCAGGTTGATGCTTCAGAATCATCCCGTTTTTCTTCTGTGACTTGGTTGATCCAGTTTCCTCCTCTTAAACATAATTTTCTTATTGTTCACTGCTAAATGACATCCGTGTCTCAAAGCCTAGTTCAAATGGAATCTCTTCCATGAAACATGACTGCACATCTCACCAGAAGAGCTGAATCCTTATTCTGAACTTATATAGCATTCCAGAATTGTAATGACACATGGCAAACAAAAATAAAGCACTTACTACCTGCTATGTCCTAGCATAGGTGTTTTGTATATCTTAACCTTCATAATGAACCTAAGAGGCAGGCAATATTATACCCAGTTTATAGATGAGGAAAATAAAACCACAGAGAGCTTAGATAGCTTGCCCAAGGACATACAGCCCTGATGTTGCATTTAGTATATTATATATGATGTGATTGCATATATTTGCTTTATACACATCTCATCTCTCCATCTAGTCTTTAAGTTCCTTAAACTTTGAGTCTTTGTTTAGTATCTTTAAAAATTCCTATTATAATACATCTTACAAAAAAAAAGATGCAACAGATATTAGTGAAGGGAAGAAGGGAAAGAAAAAGAAGATGAAGAGAGAGGAGAGCAGAAAGAAGTGCAAGATCCCATTATATCTTGGCTGAGAGGCTATGATTACAAGGAAAAAGAGCAAAGACATTTCAGTGGAAGCTGTTTTCGTTTCAATGGCTACTAGTCCAAAATTGCTTTATGTTTCTATCTACTTTACCAGTAGACAAAAAAGAACCATGGTCTTAATGTTCTAACAGAGAAAGATAATTCACTAACTTGATTACTCTCACTAAAGGATAAGTGTTTTCTGGTTTGAATTTAATCCCTTCACTGGTTATGAAGAATGATTTGAACCTTTTTTGTCTCCTTTTATCACTGGTCACTGTCTCCAGACCTGGTACATTGCCAGGGGTTGGCAAATTTTTTCTTAAAGAGCCAGAGAGTAAATATTTTTTATTGTTGTGGGGCACGCATGTTGCAACTACATGCCTCTGCTATTGTAGAGCTAAAAGCCATAGGCAATACCTTCACAAATGGGTGTGGCTGTGTATCAATAAAACTTTATTTATAAACTCAGGCATTGGGCCAGGTTTGGCCCATGGTCTGTAGTTTTCCAACCCCTGCTCTGTAGTTATGCTATGTCAGGCCCTCAGCCTTGTTCACTGCCACAAAGGAAGTTATTTAATACAGAAATTGAAGACTCAAGTGGAAAAAATTGCTGGGGAAGGGCAGCACGTGAGTGTCATTAATGAATATTACAATGTCTTTTGCAGAGGCTGCTTTCTTCTTAATGCTAACTCTTCTGCCTATGTACAGGCAAACAAATTCTTGATTCACCTCCTTTTCAGAATAAATATTTTAACAAGCCTGCTTAAATGAAGATTTTGTATTTTAAGGAAAGCGACATTTCCTATGTATAATTGGAATCTTGACATTATAAATGTAACTAGCGTCTAGGCTATAAGGAATATCTTACTTCTGCATCATTTTGAATTTATCAAAACTGTCAGAGAAGACTCCAGTAAGGGTAAATAAGAGAAATGGTAGACTAGGTCCAAATTTATTTCTTTCCATTTTACAAGATAAGGATGAAAGTATGAGAAAGTGAGTTACAAAGAATAACTGAAGCATAAAGATGAGAGCCTTCTAACACTCAAAAGAAATAGGTTTATCCTTGGTACTGACCTCAGCCTTCACAACAGATCTCCTGGGGGAACTGGGGTCTGCTGAAAAGTTATTACACTTTGTCATAACCTAGTGCCTGGCTATAAGCAAGTGCTTGATTTTCTGTTGCACGGGATGGGACAGCAGTGGTTTGAAGATGGTGTAGGGAAGGCCCATCCCCTCCCACTTTTATAGCTGCCTGATTGCATCCTTGCTCCCAGCCTGCACATGGTAGTGGATGAAGCTTAGGTATCTATATCCTCCATTTCTATTTTATCCATCTTCCTGTTATTCCTGAAAGAGTAAGTTCCAACACACTTGTTTCACAATGGGAAAAGCTGTCTCTGGTTTTCTTTTAAGAACTGCTTACTCTGCTGAATTTATCTCTTCTCCCCCTTCCCGTTCACCTCTGTCCTTTTTTCCAAACCCTTTTCTTTATACATCTATCCTTTCCCTTTTCCCTTTCCCCAAATGCAATTTCATTCTCCAGCTACTTGACTGTTTAATATTTCTACTTTGTGTTTCAATTTCACTATTTTCCAACGGTCTTTCCTCATTGAGTGATCCAGCCCCTAAATTTGGAAATAGCTATAAAGCTAAAGCTTTTATTAAAAAACTTAAAAAAAAAGGTAAACTGGCTATTTGGGACTCAGAGCACTTGTAACGGGACTACAATCTTGTCATCTATGGTTATGTGACAAACCAAGCACAGAAGTGTCTTGAACCCATACTGTGTGTAGAGTATGGTAATTCTAGGAACTAGGAAGTCTGTGGAGCAGGAGAAAAATGGAAAAAGAAGAGCAATCTCCCTTATTCCTGGTTTGAGGTAATTCCTAGAGAAATTTTTGCTGTTGGTATAGCTTCTTGTTGGCTTCATGTCAAACCTCTTTTCCTGAACCTTCCTGGGTTCTCCCTTGACTTGTGAATCCTTCTGCTATCCTAAGTTCTTTCTATTTTTTATTTTATTTTTATCTTTCCATTTAAAAATTTGATACACCTGTTTTCAGGGTACATGGAGAATTTGATACATTCATATAATGTGTAAAGATCAAATCAGGATAATTGGGATATCTAAGTTCTCTATTTTGTGGAATAACAGGTAACAGTTCCTATTTCCTATTGTGCTTGATGCAGAATTCTTTCCTTTCAGCCTCTTCTATCCTAATCAGAACAGTCATGACCTCAATGCATTGAATCTCAACTAAACTTTAGGGGATGAGGGCAGAGGGACTAAATGAGCATATGTGGAGCATCTGATATATTGAGGCACTTTCATGAACACTATTTCATGAATCTTCACAACCATCCTACAAGAAAGGCATTTTTGAGCCTAGTTTACAAACTGCAAGATGTATGTCCAGAGAATTGGCCTTACTTGCTTTATTAGTTATCTATTGCCGTGTAATAAATAATTTACCCAATATTTAATGACTTAATACAAATTTATTATCTCAGTTTCTGTGGGTCAGGAATCCAGATGCAACTTAACTGGAACCTCTACTTCAGAGTCTCTCACATCCTGTAATTAAGGCTTTGGCTGGGTTGTAATCATCTTTTATAATTTTTAATTTTTATGGGTATATTATAGATGTATATATTTATGGAGTACATATGAAGTTTTGATACAGGCATAAAATGTGTAATAATCACATCAGAGTAATTGAAGTATCCATCATCTCAAGCAGTTCTTATTTCTTTGTGTTGTGAACATTTCAATTCTACTCTTTTAGTTATTTAAAATATATAATAAATGATTGTTGACTGTAGTCACCTGGTTGTGCTATCAAATACTAGATATTATTCATTCTCTCTAACTATGGTTTCGCACCCATAGTTATTAATAGTTCCCATATATGAATGAGAGCATGTGAAATTTGTCTTTCTGTACCTGGCTTATTTCACTTAACATAATGTCCTCTAGTTCCACCCATGTTGTTGTAAATGGCAGGATTTCATTCTTTTTTTATATAATCAATTGGGTATACATACCGCATTTTCTTTATCAACTCATCTGTTGATGGACACTTGCTTCCAAATCTTGGCTATTGTAAACAGTGCTGCAATAAACATGGGAATGCAGATATCTCTTCGATATACTGATTTCCTTTCTTTTGGGTATTTACCTAGTAGTGGGATAGCTGGATCATATGGTAGTTTTTAGTTTTTTGAGGAACCTCCATACTGTTCTTCATAATGGTTGAACTAATTTACATTCCCACCAACAGTGTACAATGGTTCCCTTTTCTCCACATCCTTGCCAGCATGTATTATTGCTTGTCTTTTGGGTAAATGCCATTTTAACTGGGGCGAGATGATATCTCATTGTAGCTTTGATTTGCATTTCTCTGATGATTAGTGATGCTGAGCATTTTTCATATATCTGTTGGACATTTGTATGTCTTCTTTTGAGAAATGTCTATTCAGATCATTTGCTCATTTAAAAAATCGTATTATCAGATTATTTTCCTGAGTTGTTTGAGCTCCTTATATATTCTGGTTATTAAATCCCTTGTCAGATGGGTAGTTTGCAAATATTTTCTCCCATTCTGTGGGTTATCTTTTCACTTTGGTGGTTGTTTCCTTTGCTGTGCAGAAGCTTTTTAACTTTCTGTGATCCCACTTATCCATTTTTGCTTTGGTTGCTTGTGCGTTTGAGGTATTAGTCAAAAAATCTTTGCCCAGACCAACATCCCAGAGAGTTTCCCCAATGTTTTCTTATAGTAATATCATAGTTTCAGGTCTTATATTTGAGTTTTTAATACATTTTGATTTTATTTTTATATACAGAGAGATAGGGGTCTAGTTTCACTTGGGCTAATATTATCTTAAGGTTCAACTAGGGAATGATGCAGTCCAAACTCACATGGCTGTTGGCAGAATTTATTGTCTCATAGGTTGTTGGATTGAAGGACTCAGTTCCTGGCTGTTGGGAAGAAGCTGCCTTCACTTCCTTAAAACATAATCCTTTCCAATTTGGCAGCTTGCTTCATCAAAACAGGCAAGCTGAGAAGGCAATAGAAATACTTAAATAACAAGACAGAAGTCATAATCTCTGGTAACATAATATGTAAATGACGTGCCATCAGCTTTGCTGCATTTTATTTCTCAGAAGCAAGTCACTATGTTCACCCCACACTTAAGGGGAGATTATACAAAGGTGTGAATACCAGTAGGTTGGGATCACTGGGGCCATCTTAGAGCCTGCCTGCCATATTTGCCCAAGAGTCTACAGCTTGTAAAGGGCAAATGGGACATAGACCCAGTCTGAGGGTCATACCCTTCTAAGGATATTTTTGGCTTTCAGGTCCTCTACTACCCAAATTTAAGAGCTTCAAAGTGGTAGAGCCAAGATTTAACTGAGGTACATGAACTCAAGACCAAACTATTTCCACTTTACAATGATAAAACCTCCACTTCCTCAATGTCAAAGATGCTACTGTCATTTTGATGATCAGTGATATACTCTGAGATCACCTCTGCTGTTATGCGGGAAATAACTGTACATTATCCACGTTATAATGAGCATTTTTCATATATAATGAAATACATAATGATCTAAAGCTATATAATGATCCAAAGAGTGTTGCTATGAAGTTCATGCTTGAACTCAACCTATTAGGGCAGCTAATGGTATCACACCAATCTTCTGCTTTATGAATGCTAAAGTAAGAACGTTCATTGACAGTTTATATTCACTTTCATTACAATGCTGTGTGTGCATTCACTATTGTGAATAGTGAATTTGCACACGTGTGCAAATTTGTGTAGTTGTGAAATTAACAAACATAATTATGATTTTTATTATGAACTTAAAACATAATGATAAAATTAACTCTTTCCATCAATTACTTAAGTAATAGACACAATATATTAGATGGGCTTTGGAGTTGGCTAATTCATTCATTTAAATGGCCTCACACAAAAATTCAAAAATATATGCACATGGATAATTATTACAGCATTATTTTAATAACAAAAGACTGGAAAAAACTCAAATACCCATCAAGAGAAGACCAAATGAATAAACCATGGTAAGAACACATAGTTGAGTAGTGTGCAGTTATATAAAGGAGAGAGGACAAGATCTACATACTGAAATGGAATGATGTCCAGGCTATATTGTATGGTGAAAACAGCAAGGTACAGAAGAAGATTATAGTATTCTAACTTTTATCTAATAAAGATGGGGATATGTGTATGTATATACATTTGCTTATATTTTCAAAAAATAGAAAACTAGGCTAAATTTTTTTATTTTTACAAAGTTCTGTTTTATTTTTTTTAGGTTCCATTTAAATTAATGATAACCCACAGGCAATGAGCATTTTCAGAGCCCCAGACGAGGTTATAGAAATACAATACCTTGATTAAAAGGAACTATTTTGTTTTTAAGTGGCACATGATAATTGTACGTACTTATGGGGTACAATGTGATGTTTTGATACATGTATACATGTGTCATGATCAAATCAGGGTAATTAGCATATTAAAATGGCTACCTGGAGAGCAATGGAGGAAACAGGATGAAGAAGACAGAGGTAAAGAAAGAATTTTGAAAATGTACTTTATTATGTAGTCTGTTTTTAGACTATGTTAATGTTTCACAAAATTAAAAATTTAAAATGAAATTGGAAACAAAACAAAAAATATAATTATATAGCAAAATGATGTCATAACCATAAAGAAAAATAATAACCTCAAGTGATTTTAAAACACAGTATAGGCCAGGCACAGTGGCTCATGCCTGTAATCCCTGCACTTTGGGAGGCTGAGGTGGGTGGATCATTTGAGGTCAGGAGTTCAAGACCAGCCTGGCCAACATGGTGAAACCCTGTCTCTACTAAAAATACAAAAGTTACGGTGGCTCACGCTTGTAATCCCAGCACTTTGGGAGGCCGAGGTGGGCAGATCACGAGGTCAGGAGATCGAGGCCATCCTGGCTAACATGGTGAAACCCCGTCTCTACTAAAAAATACAAAAAATTAGCCGGGCATGGTGGCGGGCGCCTGTAGTCCCAGCTACTCAGGCGGCTGAGGCAGGAGAATGGTGTGAACCCGGGAGGCGGAGCTTGCAGTGAGCCGAGATTGCGCCACTGCACTCCAGCCTGGGTGACAGAGCAAGACTCCATCTCAAAAAAAAAAAAAAGTTAGCCAGGCAGTAGTGGCCCGCGCCTGCAATCCCAGCTACTCGGGAGGCTGAGGTAGGATAATCACTTGAGGCTGGGAGGAGGAGATTGTGGTGAGCTGAGGTTGTACCACTGCACTCCAGTCTGGGTGGTGAGAGTGAGACCCTGTCTCAAAAAATAAAAATAAAAATAAAAATAAACCAGTATATTGGCTATATGTCTCTAGTGAAATATTTACTAAGGACAATAAGACCCACAAAGAAATCTTAAACTGTATTTAGTGATTCTACTATTAGTAGTAACATTAGTATTGGTGGTTTATATGTTACTATCATTGGAAATAAAAATTTTTAGTGTGAAAGAAAAGAGATACAAATATAAAACCAAAGAAGTAAAAATCTTATAATCTTAGATGTGAATAGGAAATATCATATGCTTTCCCCAACTCTTCCCACTGAAAAGGTCTTAAATTAATGATAACTCAGAAGCAATGATTCCATTTAGAGCCCAGACTAGGTTGCAAAAATACAATACTTTGATTAAAAACAACCAAGGTTCCTTGGAAAAATGACAGATTCTATGTCTGGAGAAAGAATTGGGCAAGCTGGACCTGGAACTCTTTTTGTACCAGGAGGCAGAGGATGCTATAGAAAACTATTCTGTGTAAAAAGGACACTGAACGAAGTTGGGAAAGTTTGAGTATCAAAAAGAAATATGATGACAATGAATTGAAATACATGAATTCAGAGAGTTAAAAATTATTGTCTCTGGAGATTGCACCAACAAATTAAGCTGAAAATTGATAAATAAATTATCAATTCTTTTTATTCTTCCTTTCCTGTATATGAGCAGAGTATTCCTTTCCTGATAATGACCAGAGTATTGGTGCCCTCTAAAGTAGATGTTTCCCTGCAGTGAAGCCAGCATATATGTCTTCACGGGTGTTTCTTCTTACCTGGAACTGGAGGAAAGGAGAAGACTTGATCAAAAATTGGCTTTTGCTGTTTCTCTGCTGGGTTCCTAGGAATTGGGGAGGGCATTAACTTGTGAGGGTGCTTGCTTTATACACTAGAAGTATGTCCAAAAAATGATGAGTAAACTGCATGTGTGTAGATTAAATCTTATTTTAAATGTAGGCAGGTCTTTAGAAAGAAAAGGCTCTGATTTGAACCCAAACTTAGTAAATCTCAAGTTTGCTTCAGTGTTCTATATTGACCTATCCGCATTTCTCTCTCTTATAAAAAGGCACAAACAGAGGAGGGAGTGAGGTGTAGAGAAGGGAAATATTGACTAAATTCAGTGTGAAATGAACTCATCCTTGCCTACAAATGATCACCGTCATTCATGAGCAAAACACTGTCATTAGCTTCCTTAGTCACGAGCCCTACCCAAAAATGGATCTTCTAGTTCATGACAACAGGCTATTTTATTTTGCATTCTATATCTTTACAACAGTTCTGCAGCCTATTTCAGAATTTAATGATATGGTAATTCAGTTTTTCAATAGACTGCACAATATGGCGAAATCACTACAGTGGCCAAGGACCTACCTCTTTATTTCTTAAAACCAATTTGCAAGTATAATTAAACTATGAAAGAAAGTGTATATCTGATATCATTTAACATCCCCTTCTGAAAGGATGTCATTAATTGCCTATATCCTTTTCTCTTTCTGAGTCCTATTTATTACAGGGATGTCCTCAGAGTGAACCTTGGGGACTGCTTTCCTGAAACATTAGGAAGATTTAAATTTTTCAGTGGTTCAATACTTTATGGACTGTTTTATGACTTGGTCATTTAAGATGACACATGTCAGCTCCTTGACTTCAGAAGATGGCTTGAGTGTCAGAATAAGCATCCAGACAGTTTATTGAATTGCATCAGCCTCTTTGAGGATGATGCCAGCTTCATGAATGACTGTTATAAAGTTGGAGGTGGGGCTTGTCTACCCTGCCCATCTGCCACTCTGCTGTCTGATCAAAAGGCAGAATGTGTCCATGGGTTTGCTGTCATTTGTAATTCACTCTACATAATGTTAAAAACAGTTATTTTGTTACATATTGACAAAATATTCTTATAAAATATGAATAAGCCAAAGCAAGAATTTTTAAATCAGCCATAACTCCAGGCTCTTGCTGACATTTTATTAATCATCATTCCTATTTTTTCACTATGAAGAGACACACATTTACTTTAACTAGAAATAAGATGTACCTCAATAAATAGTTCAAAAAATAAAAATAAATAAAAACAGGATCCAAACATAGTATATCATGACTATTTACAGTGAGGACTTCTTCCCATGCTATTCAATATTTACCCATAGTGTTATTTTTAATGACTATATAGAATTTTGTTGTATGGTATAACAATGTATATAATCCAATTCATTATTTTTGGAAATTAGGGTTTTCTTTTTTCACCTTTCTTTAAGTACCGCTGAATGAGCTAGCTTATAGCTAAATATTTGTACATATCCATAACTATTTCACTGGGCAAATGTCTTAGAAATGGAATTTCTGAGTTAAAATACATCTATGATATTTCTTAAACCCAAACAAATCTGTTAGGTTGACCTAATTTTGTTTTCAAGTTGTGTAAAAAGACCCGAACATTAGATCTCATTGTTTTGTTGAAAGGCACCTTCTATACATCACCCAACCTCAATTCAATGCCAAGGAATTTTGTGGTTGGCTTAGTAAATTACAAGAAGAGTGACTTACATTTTCATTGCTCCTAGTATTTTTTCAGTCTTTTCTTTTTGTTTTACATGCATGTCTTATAGGTAGCATGACCATATATCACGACTTACCTAGAACAGTTTATGCCTATTTTTCCAGGATAATTATTCATAGCATACCCTGTTTCACTGTCAAAATTGTTCCTATTTGGACCGATCCAATGTGAATGTTAGAGAAATGTATTTGGAGTTTTAGAAATGAGTGGGAAAAGTATTTAGCACTCAATATGTGGGAGGTGAATAAGGAGCAAAGAAATCATTGTTATCCACCCAAGATACCACCTGAAATTCCTAGTTTCCAAAGGGTGATCACCATTGGTACTAAAAGCTGGATTTACTAAAGGGCCAAGAAGTCTTCGGCTTGGAGGGTACTCTGTGTTTCTGGTGGATCAAATATCATAGGGCATTCCCAGGAAGGTCATAATTATTAGTAGTCAGGTCATAGTTTACCAAGATGGGTAGTTCTATGGGAACTAAGTTTCCCTGTCAGAGCAAGTTGGTTTGAGAATTTAGGAACAGAAGGAGGTGTTTCAGGACTCTACTGCCTACTTGCAGATTTTCCTAAAGTCCAGTATGGTACTGTTATTTATTTCATGTACACAAGTCCTACTTCCTGAATGAGACATACTCTTTTCAGTTTCTAAGGATATAATTCTGACATATAGTAATTGCTTACTAAATGCATTTATCATGAATAAAGGGGATAATATTGTAGTAGAATGCATAAGCCATGACATTTGACATCCAATGTTTTAATTTCAAGAATCTTATCACTAACTTTATTATTTTTTCAAAGCATATTTTTTACTTCCCCCTGCATCTCTTTGTTCTTCTACTGGAAGCAGAGCTTAAAGGACTGTGTCACTGACGCTCCAGCATTGCTAGGAAGGTTCAGTTACTCCCATAGTGCTTTGCAGTTAAAATATATCTTTTTTATGTTTTAAAAAATCTATATTTTATATAGATATATCTATATTTTATATAGATATATCTATTTCTATAAATATATGTATTTTATATATATATATTTTTATATAAAATGTATATTATTTCTCTGGAAGTCATGCCGGAGATGCAACGTATCTCTTTTAGTTTGAGGAGTATGTTTTCATGAAGAATCAGGTGGCAAGCAGAATTCTCCATTTTCACTGATGAGAAAGACATTTCTAAACAGTTATGGTGGATAACTTAGCAGTGAAATTTCCCTAGTTAACCATCCACCTGTCTGCCATCAATTTGTCACGTTTCATGAGCAGGGATTTGGTATTTTTTGTAAATGCAATTCTTATTCTGGCTATGATAAGGTAGATCAGTGATTAACCTGGCTTTTTTGGTTATCAAGACATTTAAACAGTATTTGTAGTATAACCCAATTGATTGTATGGCCACTAGTAAAAAATGGATGAAAAAAATCACTTTGAAAATTTGTGCTCTAAGCATGCACCTTTAGTTCTAGCTACTCGGGAGCCTGAGGTGGGAGGATCACTTGAGCCCTGGAGGTTGAGGCTAATGTGAGCTGTGATCACGCCACTGCACTCCAGCCTGGGTGACAGAGTGAGACCCTGTCTCAAAAAAAAAAAAAAAAAAGTGTGTGCTCTAAATTTTACAGTTTTGAATTACACTTCCACAAACCTGAATTTTAGAAATATATAAGTGCTATATTTCCCTTTTTTATATGAACATTTTAGTCTAGAATAGTGTAATGGGTAGTGAAAATTTTAACAAACACTTGCCAGGCAAAAAGTTCACCTTTCTTTAAATAGGAAAGCATCTGAAGTTCATATTTGTTGAGACTGTGAGTCTATCTTAACCCAATTGAGTTGGCATTCTGATGATGGAACCTGTACCCTTTTTAATATTAGCTGTAGCCTTAGGTTTGTATGGTTTATTCAAAGCATTAACTATAAGCCTTAGAAAAATATAGGCAATATTTCCATTATCAAATGTTTTAATGTCAGATTATGACTGTTTCATGGAATACCCATGGAGCTCAGTTGGATATTAGCGCAAAACAACTTTATTCTTTTCTCCAACTGCTCAGTGATTTTTGCTCTGGAAGAAAATCTCAGAGTTCTCAACGTGTTTCCAGTTACTCTCATATGGATAAAAGCCATTCACTCATATTAATTCCAGTTACTCTCATATTGATAAAAGCCATCCGCTCATATTAATTGTCTCATTTTAGTAATTGACATTTCCACTCCAAATTGCACTATTTCCCCTGTCAGATCTGGCCTACTTCAGGTCTAAAAGCTGGGTAATGGGCTGGGCTAGAAGGGAAGAGTGTATGGCTTGGGAGGCTTCAGGCTTCTTCTTTCTTCATCAGCTCCACATCCCCTCTCAGTCAGCTGGCCTTAGTTTTGGAACCGTCTGGCATAAGGAGTCTCCGGAGCTAGGGGGTAGGAAAGATCTCAAATAAGTCTTAAGGTTGTAATCTCCTGTTTATATTCTCTAGGCTGGGCTTTAGGTGAGCTGAGGGACATTTCTGTCCCTTTGCCCAGTTGTGGGAGGAAACAGGAAAAATACCACAATACCCTCCAAAGAAAATGTCCCTCTGGCTTCCTTAATTCCAACTTTTATTTACACCATCTTGATATGCTGAAATGTTCTCACCTCCCAACTTGGAGTTTCCATTTTGTACTTTTAATATCAGAATGGGAATAAGCAAATTATAGTGTATTCATACAATGGACTATTTTCATGAAACAAAGCAGAAACAACCCACATAAAACAAAACAAAGCAAAAAAAAAAAAAACCCACACAACTGATACACACAAAATATGGACGAATTTTTAAAATACTATTATGAACAACAGAAGCCAAGCTAAGAGTGCACAAATAATATCAGTCCATTTATATGAAGTTCTAAGTCAGGTGAAATTAAGACCTGATGATAGAAATCAGAACAGTGGTTGTCTCTGGCTGGGGGAGAAGATTGACTGGGAAGATTCATCCCTGAGATGATGAGATTGTTCCATATCTAGATTTGGATGGTTGTTACCTGGATGTATACATTTATCAAAACACATTAAATCTGGTATGTGTTTACATTGAGTGAAATTATACCTCAATAAATAATTTAAAAGAACTTAGATTTTATTGGATAGCTCTTGCAGAATATCAGCATGGAGAACATTAAAGCCAATCACACCAAGGACACCCTAAAATTCTCCTTCTCTCCCAAAGTTATCTTATGTACTTGGCTCAGCATTTTAGCCTATGAGGATAGTTTAGAAATTCTATTCTCTCTTGTTTTTTTGTTGTCTCTTAACATTATTTTGTCTTCTCTTTAATCTACATCCTCAATATAAATGCTGAAAATCTTCCCCCCAACTCTTTACAGGTTGAGATCAGGTCATTCCATCAACATGCCTATACTGGTGCTCCTTAATAAGCCATGCTCATAAGCATATTAGCTCACAATGAATTTGCCTCAAGTCACCTACATGAATGCCACAAAACACTTTATCAAATACAGTATTGACTTCAAGATGCACTCCGTTTTCATGATTCCTCTAACTTACAAAATTACCAATGTTTTCTAGATGTATTTTCTTTAATGAACTAAAAAATGTAAAATTGAGACATCTTTTCAAAACCATTCTGATATTTTTAATGCCATATACCTCTTTTATGTTTATCTTTTTCATCATATTTTAGTTTTATGTTTACAAGTATATGCTGTAGAGAACACTTGAAAGACTGTAGCCCCTTGCCCTTTTCAGATAATATTAGATAAAATGGAAAGTGCCTCAAAGCTGCCAGTAATATGGCAGGCAGAGCTGACAAGGAAAGGCTTAGGCAGAGATACTGGACAAAATGTAGTAATCATCTTCAACACAGCTGAGCTTGAAAGAAAATAAAGAAAAATCCCCTGATACCACAAGTGAAGAGGAAACTGAACACCAGAGTACTAGGCAGGAGCTGATGTGATGGAAGCCCATGAGAGTATCAGGTCCTGGGGGTTGGAGACTGGGTTTTGAATCCCAGGCAGGAATAGGATATTTGTGCTTTAGCCTGCACATTTAAAGAAGCTAGAATTGCGTCCCATAAATAAAGCTACAAAGCCTCAAAAGGCTGCCCTAATAATGCAAAGTGGATAACTTCCTCTCCTAGTGTAAAATACAAAGAATATTGCTATCTGCCCTGGTATGTGGTGTGAATAAAAGAGTTGTATGTGAGAATAAAAACATCATGTAGAATGAGTTCTGAATTGATATAACCTGTATGGCCCAGAAACCTCCAGCTGAAAAGTTAAAACAAAAAGTGTAAGTGAGATGAATGAAAACCAAGTTCCAGTGGGAGAAAAAAAAGTCTGTTCCAAAATCCAGAGTAACAAAGAACTCTCCCCTACTTCATGGCACCTCAAAAAGATAAAGTCACAACAAAAAAATTATACATAATTGTTGTTGTAGCAATATTGGTGAGCTTCCTAATAGGAACACTCTCCTGTTATAAAATTCCTAGAAACGCTGGACAAACTATAACAAGCTTTACTTTAAATGTGTAGTTGGCAAAAAAGAATGCAGGCAAAAAACAAAGAGGTCATAGTAAACATGAAATAAATTTATGACCTGAAGTTACAACTTCCCTGTAGTGCATGGAATGGGGGTTATCAGTCTTAATGTCATCAAAGATTAGGTTTTAATGTATGGAAACAGGAAATGTTTCCATTCACTTTGATTTCAAATGAGGAGAAAAGTTTGAACCGTGTCTTCTGGATAAACCTAGGAATTTGAAATGTTATATCCTTAATTTACTGAATTGTTTGTTGGCATGAAGCGCCTTTCTCAATTCATATGCTCTGTTCGATATTGGAGTAGCTAGACACCTAATAATAGCATTCCCCCAAATCCTCTGTACATAGTATTCTGTCTTAGATTTGGCCAACGATATAGAATTATGAAAGATCTGAGGGTGGAAGAGAAGCTGAAGTCATTGTTCTTCCCCTGGTGGTCAAGCACAGATGTGTAAGCTGCAGATAACTAAGTTTTGCTGTTGCTTCTTGGTGTAGTACTATGAACCACCCTCCAAGATTGTGCAGAAGTTGTGATCCTCTGAGGTGTTTTCTGAAGTAATTGACTTGGATGGTGCACTAAGTTCTTATTCTCCTGAAACCGAGTGGTGAAACAGAGCTGTGTCAATTGTCTTTAAACTTCATATTTCCAAAACCTATGATGATTTACATGAGTACTTCTTTACATTATTCCTGAAAGAAATACTTAGACTGAATCCTGACTGATAGACTTAGTTAAAGGGTAGCTAGGAAAAAATATTCTTAAATGGAGCAGGTAGACATCAAAGGAAGCTTGTCTGCCTTGGCTTACGCTTTCACTGGGGTAAAAATCTCCTGTGAAAATTTGTCATGATGGACCTGCACCTTAAGCAGATGGTCCAGGAGCCACAAAGTCAAAGATTTAACATTAAAGTGACCATAAACTAGTGAAACTCTTGGTGTACCTTGAAGAAGCACATAGAAATCCTCTTCGGAGGGATGTATACCCAGTACTGGGCACACAGATTTTTACCCATACAATGCCATTGAACTTGAGCCCATAATCCAAAATTAGGAAACTCACAGGATAGCAATCCCCCATAACTGAGAATCACCAGTCATAAAAGCAGAGAACTATACCCTCAAGAACTTTAGATAATAGAACCATTTGATTAAGATGGTAAAATAAGTATGTTTGAAATAATTAAAGACATAAAGGGATAAATGAAAGACAACTGTAAAGAATGGGCAAATTTGAAAACTAAACAAATGGATTTCTGAAAGGAACAATAGAGCCAAGACAATTAAAACTCCAATTCCTAGTTTTACAGCAGAGAGAACTAGCATGCACTAGAAAATAGCTTCAGAATGAAACAGAAAGAGTTAGAGAAACAGGAAGATAATTAAGAGAAAATTAAGAGAATGAGAAGAACCAACACATATTAAGAAAATTAATTATCATTAAGAGAATGAGAGGAACCAACACACATCTAATTGGAGTTCTAGAAAGAGGAAATGTGAGAGAATCAATTCTTTGGCAAGAATAGTTGAGATGTTTTTCTATAACTGATGAAGGAACTAATCCCCAGATTCTAGAAGCACAAATAGATAAAGGAGGATTAAGAAAACTAAAAGCACATTGGGAGGCCGAGGAGGGCAGATCACGAGGTCAGGAGTTTGAGACTAGCCTGACCAACATGGTGAAACTCCATCTCTACTAAAAATACAAAAATTAGCCAGGCGTAGTGGCGTACACTTGTAATCCCAGCTACTCAGGAGGCTGAGGCAGGAGAATTGCTTGAACCTGGGAGGCGGAGGTTGCAGTGAGCAGAGATTGTGCCACTGCACTCCAGCCTGGATGACAGAGCAAGACTCCATTGCAAAAAAACAAAAACAAAAACAAAAAACAACTAAAAATATACCTAGACATACCATTGTGAAATTCCAGGACACAAAACACAATGAGATAATCTCTGAAGCAACCAACAAAAAAAAGATAGGTCCTATGTTTTAGAAAGTTTATGATTTAATATCAGAGAAGTTACTTAAGCTTTATCCATAGCTGATACAACCTGAGATGTCAGTTTTTTAAACTTTATCATCTTTGGGTATTTTTGATGAGTCACTATAACATCACCATTGGTAAGCTGCCCATCCCCTTCGGCACTTACCATTCCCATGGACTCAGATGTTTCCAAGTCCCTGTGACAATTTATCTATAAATACCCTTTATGCTATATACTCTTTTATGTATATAGCACATACCTATACATATGCTATATATAGAGGTATATACTATAGTATATACATACATACATAGTATACATATAGTATATATGTATATGTTTAACCTTCAGTCTTGTGTAAGAAGAAAAGTTTCAATCTCTTACAGAATCAAAACAAACAGGTAGTTTTTCAATGTCAATGGGATTTTCAGACTCAATTCTAAATAAATTAACTGACACTTGATACAGTGAACTGTTTCTAAGAGTGTTCTTCATAGAAATACGAACAATCCTACTTCAAGGGAAATAGGTGTTCATTTCAAAATTGTGCTTTAAATATTTATGAAACAGATATGTTCTGTTTTATCAGGTTGTGATACAAAATAATTTGTCATGACTTCTTTATTTGTGCTAACTTACTCCCAGCTGTGATGCCTCCTATTTACAAGAATGTCTTCCTTCCATCCCTACAGTCCTCACTTGACTATGATTCTGAGAACTTTAGTGTTGGTCATTAGGTCCAAGGGTCTAAGTTCTGACTACTATTACCTTGAGCAAAACCCTGGAAATATTGTGTTTCTATTGTTGTCTTGGCCCAAGACTCTTCTATTGCTGCTGTTTTTGTCTCATGGTATTGCTGATAGGCAAACAGTCTGATGCAGTCCTCCCGTGTTGTGAAGACAAGACTCACACTACAGGACTGGAAGGTTCTTTAGGTACAATGAGGAAGAAGGAAGTCTCCACTCTTCACCCCCACACAGATATGTCTAGATCTGAAGGTATTTCAATATCTGCCATGCACTGGAAATGGAATCAGCCTTCCTTACAACCTTGAAGAAGGGCATAGCTTATCCATGTTCAAGAAGTGTTACTCCTGACTTTCATGCTGCTTCCTGCTTCCTGGTTGAGCTGAATTCTGTAACTGTGCTATCCCCACTAGCGAAGTGAGAAAGGAGGGAGAGAGAGGAAGTGCTAGGGTGGAGTTCACTGTGCCTTCCCTCCATGAGGCTAGAAGAAACTAACTGATAACCCCACAAACCCATCATCTTATGCCTTTTTGAGCCTCAATGACTTGTCCCTAAACTTGACCCTAACCTACTCCAAACTTCTGTGGTCATAAGCATTGGTCATTCCTGATTGAGATGACTGGATATTTTAATATACAATGTCTTGCCAGTAGAAAATCACAGCTTAAAAAATGTTTTCTAAAATCTTTTTTTCTCATATCCACAATCACTTTATTATGTTTGGAAGTAAACAAGTTTTAGAACAGCCATCTCTAAAATCAACTCTGGGGCTTTCTTTAAGTATATAGTTCTATTATTGCTAAACAGAATTTCAATAGGCAGTTGTAATAACTGATTATTTATTCAAATAGCCATGTTTCCTGGGCAAAATCACACAAATAAGTTGAGTGCTGATGCACCAGATTATAGGGCTTGGTGAACAATGCTGTGCACCTCTTTTCTTTCCAACTGCCTGGTGCAGTTCTTGACACTGGAAAGGAACAAGGCAGATATGCAGATCACAGTCTAAAATGGTGAGACAGGCAATAAATAAATAATTTCACACATGGTGAGAATGAAGAAAACAAAAGGGGGTTTTGGGATAGGGTGACTAAGGGTAGGAATTTCTTTGGCTAGGAAAGTCAGAAAAAGCCCAGAAAGCAGCCATGAAAGATCTTGAGGAAGAGAATATATGCTTTACCAGGGAAAATATTTTTGTATGTCTAGTTCATATAAACTAGAATAGTGTCTGAAACATACAAGAAATATTTGTAGACTGAATTAATAAGGGTTGTTTCAGGCAGAGGGAATAGCAAATACAAAAGCTCTGAGATAGAAATTTCAGTGCAGATGGAAAAGAGTGAAGGGAGAGTCAAAGGACATGACTTCGGAGAGGCATATAGGGGATCAAATTTTGTAGCAGCTATTGGTTATTGTAAAAAGTTTGAGATTTATTCTGTTTATAATGAAAACCCATTGAAGTTTGTTGAGCAGTGGAGTGATTTAATCAGGATTTTTAGTTTATGTACCTAGTTGCCAGGGGATTCTCCATAGAAACAGAACCAAGAGGAGATTTATATATAGTAAAAAATTGGCTATTATGACTTCTCAGCTATTATGGAGGCTGAGAAGTGCCAAGAACTGTAGTCAGCAGACTGGTGACCCAGGAGAGCTGATAGTGTAATTCCAGTCTGAGTCTGAAGGCCTAAAAACTGGGAGAGCTGATAGTATAAATTCCAGTCCAGAAGTTGGCAGGCTCAAGACCCAGGAAGAACCAATGTTTTGGTGGGAGTCTGAAGGCAGGAAAAAACAAAAAACAAAAAAAAAACAATGTCTTGGCTCAAGCGCTCAGGCAGGAGGAGTTCCCTTGTATTTAAGAAAGGGTCAGCCTTTTTGTTCTATTCAGGCTTTCAACTGACTGGATGAGGGTGACCCATGTTAGGGAGGGAAATCTGCTTTACTCAATTCAAATGTTAATGTCATCCCAAAACACCTTCACCCACAAACACAGAATAACATTAGACCAGATATCTAGGCACCCCATGGCCCAGTCAAGTTGGCATATGAAATTAACCACCACAGATGACTTGGCATGAGAAAGGTGGGTAACAAGCTTGGGGGGCTTACTACATGCCTGGGCTCAGCCCTGCCATACAAGAGTTAGGCATCTTGACCTAACTCCACTCTCCCTAGAATTAATAGAATTGGAGGATGCCCAAGGCATAAGTGGCTCAAGACCAGAAGTAAGGCTCGGGGGTGTAGGTGGTTCTCAGCAGTGAATACAGTAAAAAGATGTGACAAATATTGGAACGGGAAAGGGCTGAGAAAAATGCATTATCAGGTGATCATCTGCAAAAACAGCCAAAATAATGAATTGCATTAGAAAAGTGACCAATCAGAGGCATTGTGTTTGTGTGGATTTCCTTGTTATAGTTAAAGAATCAAAATTTGCTTTCAAGTAGACTCACATTATGTCAGTTTTTGGCCTTGCTTTGATCTTTTTAGGAAGAAATCACTTGGGCTCATTGTTCAAAATAAGTATATTTTCGGAAAAAATTAATACAACCTTAAAGAGTCTCTTTGTTACATAACCTCAGTGTATAAAGGTTTTCTTTCACAAATGAACAAATATAGTTATGCAAAGTAGCTCTGCTGTGAAATAAAAATTTGATCAAAATATGATTTAAAGATACATATTTTTGAAAAGTTTGGATTTTAACTATTTTCCAAATATGTGTATTTCTTTGTATTTTATTTTTTTTATTTTTTTTAAGGTGGGTTTATTTTTTATTTTTTATTGTTTTGTTTGTTTGTTTTTATTATTATACTTTAGGTTTTAGGGTACATGTGCACAATGTGCGGGTTTGTTACATATGTATTTTATTTTGCTTTTTCCTCCGAAGTCCAGGATTTGCCCAGGCAAATTCTATTATTTTTGAATTGTTAGATGTGTAGGAAATGCTACATTTACAAGTTGGGAAAATCTGGCTGGAAATCACAACGTTATGAAGATTCTTAAAGCAGAAAACGTGATCACTTTAACAAAAGTACTCAAATAAACAAAGATGATACAGCTATTTTATTCTCATTTACTTCATACTTTTCTTCAGTTTTGATATGCTCATATAATAACCATTCTGTTCACTGTAGAATTAAAATCAATTCCACTTAATGAACATTTACTGTGTTCCTGTACCTGATAACACAGCCTAAACTTACTGATATACAAGCATGGAGGGGGTCTCAGTTGGCTCATAGCACCTATCATTGGCTCAGTAGCAGGCATTGGTATGAGTGGGGATGGGAGATATGGTAGGTTGCAGAATGGCTCCAATTCTTCTCCCTTCTCTGGATGCATGCCATTTGCCATGCCAATCTGTGGTGCCTCCGTTCTGACTTTGGGCCAGACTAATAAAATGAAGTGAAAGTGGCAGAGTGCTCATTCTGAGCCTAAGCCTTAAGGAGTCTTGAGTATTTATGCTTCTTTTGTGACAGCTCTGCTGTTGCACTGGAATATGCTTGGGCTTATCTGCTGGACGATGAGAGGCACACAGAGCAGAGCAGAGCTGAGCAGCTTCAGTTGCCAGGCCAACAGTCAGTTAGCCTCCAGACATGTGAATATTTGTAGACAAGGCCAGCAAATGAAGCCTGTTGGCCAGCCCTTAACTGACCCATACTTATGAGCAATAAACTTCTTGTTGTATGCTACTGAGGTTTGGTGGCTGCTGGTTACACAGCCTTATTATGTCCTGTGGCAGATGGAATAATGGTTATCCAAAGATGTCAACATCCTAATTACTGGCAATTATATTTACCTTACACGACAAAGGAGATTTTGCAAATGTGATTATGTTAAAAATCTTGAGATGGGGATATTATTCTGAATTATCTGGGTGGGATCAATTTAATCATGTGAGTCCTTAAACGTAGAGAACCTTTCCCAGCTGGAATGAGGGGAAGGGAGATGTGATATGGAAGAATGGTCAGAGAGATGCTGGCTTTGGAGATGAAGGATACCAATAACCAAGGAATGTAGGTGACCTCTAGAATCTAGAAAAGGCAAGGGAATGGATTCTTCCTAGAACCTTCAGAAAGGAGTGCAGCCCTGGTGACATTTTGATTTTAGCTCAATGAGACTGTGTCAGACTTCTGATATCCAGAACTGTGAGATAATAAATCTGCATTGTTTAAGCCACTGTTTATAATAATTTATTATAGGATCAGTAGAAAATTATGCATGACCATAGATAGCTGGCACAAGAAAAAAATTAACAGATTTTCTCTCTCTTCTGGTACAAATAATCTTTTTTATATGACTTGATGCGTATTCTCTAATACTCACTGAATCCAAATTTTAACTCCTCGTTGAAGCTGTTGTTTTCCTTCTTATCCTTCTTTCCCAATTTTGGTTGGATGGGGAAGCTTGTGGTCCTTTTAGTGTTAGGAGTGAGTGGTAGATGGCCCAGACTATTTCCATTGTTGGGTTGGTCTTGTCTGGATAGGGTTTGGCTGTTATCCTCTGAGGTATACTTGCTATGGTCCCGGCTCTGGCTATCCTCTGATATTCACTGCTGTAGTCCATGGCTTGTAGATCTTATAGTTTGTTTTCTCGTTACAATTAGCCATCTCTCCTTGCTTCCTGGGTCCCACCTTAATTCTCTCTGGCTTTGTGCAACCCCCAAGGTTTGACTCACTCTTCTGACCAGCCATTTCCTGAATGACCTTTCTTGTATCACTCAGATATTAGGCTACTTTTCCTTCCACAGAGACCCTCTGTGGCAAGCTACCCAGTAGATTCTCAAGCTTCATTCTCATCATCCTTTGGAACATGTGAAAACTTTTAGATCCACTCCACATATGGGCAGTTAGGTGTTACCCAAGAATATCACATCAGGACTTCTCTACTAAGTATGCTTCTCCCCACTTGCCTGCCATCTCAGAAGTTACCAATTAGGAGTGCACTTTGAAACCACTCATATTTCAACTTCTTTCTCAGACCATGTAACAGACCTCTCCACTACAAGGATTCAATCCATAGCAGAGGGGTCAAGACACACATTCTCACTTTTTCATTTCAGTTCCCCTACTTCCTCTTCCTCACATTCCACCAGGGCAGAAGGGGTGGACTTTCCCCTTCTTTCTGTCTGAGGGAGATTCCCACTGCATCAAGCCTCCTGAAAAAGGTAGTATTTCCCTTATCTCAATAACTGGATTCACAGTGGCAAGTGGGATGTACGGAGAAAAACAGTGTTACTATTAATGCAATTCAAAAATATATTTCCTGTTATATGCCTATTACACACCAGGCACTAAGCTAGGTACATCAATATGAAGTATAATATTCTCCAAAAAGATACTTCTGTTTAGAAAAAGATGTGAAGAGTGTGTGTGTGCATGCATGTGTATTTTCATGTTGCTGAAGTTTTGTCTGGTGTAACAAAAAGAAAATTACTTATGCAATGCTTTTTGAGTAAAGAACAGGGTAGAGACTTTTTAAAATGGCATATAAAACTGGATGATCAGAGGATTCTGGGAAGATAGCTGAGTAAAAAGTATGAGGAATCTGTTTCCTCACCAAGACAACAATTGTACTGGCAGAATATGTCCAATGTACCATTTTTTAACTCTGGAGGCTGTTGAAAGCTTGCAACTTCCAGGGGAATGCTTGGATTGCAAATTATGGTTAATTTCAGTCAATCTCAGCCCTTAGCACAGCAGCAGATACCCCCACCCCCAGCTCCATGAGAAGCAACTGTGCTTGCGCTCCTGGAGCAGCTTACAGTTTTCAGAAGACAGAGTGGGCAAAAAGGATCCTGTCCTCTAAATATCTGTAACCTGTGATCTGACTGCTGATCATTTCTTCTGATCACAGAGGTGCAGACAAAGAGGTGCTGTCCATGGTTGTTGCACCTGGAGAGAGCAACACCTGGAGAGAGCAACACCTGGAGAGTGGCAAATGGAGAGAGCATTGCTGCAAGCCCCTCCCACTCTGGCTGAAATGACTTCCAAGTGATTTAAAGGGCCAGTACCCTTTCTCCCTTTATTTTTCTTTCTTCCCCTTTTGGGAGCCAGACATTAAAGACTAGGACATTCAAAAGCAATCACATGTACAGGGAAAATTAGAAAGTCATTGTGCATGCACAGGGAAAGGCACAACTTCAAAAAAGACCTGAGAAGACCTTAAGTTTACATCTCAGGCTGATCCTCGGCACAGTGGCAGCCTATAACAATAAAAACAAAACAAAAGAACAGCAACAACAAATCAAACCCTGGGATAGAAGAAGAATCTGATATGCAGAGTTATCATAATATTAGATTAAAATGTACAGTTTTCAACAAAAAGTTACAAAGCATACAAAGAAACAAGAAAGTATAATTCATCATTCAAAAGAAAAAACAACCCAAACCAACAGAAGCTGTCCCTGAAAAAGACCTAACGGCAGACCTACTAGACAAAGATTTTAAAAACAACTGTCTTAAAGATACTCAAAGAACTAAAGGAAAACATGGAGAAAGTGAAGAAAAAAATGTATTAACAATACGTAAATATCAATACAAAGACAGAAAACCTAAAAAGAAAGGAAAAAATTCTAGAGCTGAAAAATATAATAGCTGAAATTAAAAATTCACTAGTGGATTCAAAGGCAGATTTGAGCAGGCAGAAGAAAGAATAAATGAACTTGAAGATAGAACAGTAGAAATTATTGAGTCTCAGAAACAGAAAAAAGATTGAAGCAAAGTGAACAGAGTGTAAGTGACCTGTGGTACACTATCAAGTGGACCAACATGCATATTTTCAGTTTCAAAAGAAGAGAGAAAGAGGCAGAGAGAATATTTAAATAATTATTGTCTGAAACTCCTTACGTTTGATGCAAAATATTAACATAAACATCCAAGAAGCTCAACAAACTCCAAATAGAATGAATTCAGAGACCCACACCAAAACACATTATAATCAAACTGTCAAAAATCAAATACAAAGAAAGAACCTGGAAAACAGCAAGAGAGAAGTGACTCATCATATGCAAGTGATCCTCAATAAAATTATCAGCAGATTTCTCATCAGAAACTTTGGAGGCTAGAAAGCAACCAGATGATATATTCAAAGTGCGAAAAGAAAAACCTTCCAACTAAGAGTTCTATATGCAGCCAAACTGTCCTTCAAGATTAAAAGAGAAATTAAGATATTCCCAGATAAACAAAAGCTGAGGGAGTTTGTTACCACTAGACTTTCCCTGGAAAAAATGCTAAGGGGTATCCTTCAGGTTGAAATGAAAGAACACCAGACAGCAACTTGAAGCTATCTGAATAATGATCTCAGTAAAGGTAAATACATGGGCAATTTTGAAAGCTAGATTATTGTAAAAGTGGTTTGTAACCCTGCTTATTGTTTCCTACATGATTTAAGGGAGTAACACATTCAGAAGCGATAATTAATTTAAAGGATAGAATAATTATAACTTTGGTTTATAACTCCATATTTTGTTTTCTATATAATTTAAAAGGCCAATGTATTAAAAAAGTATTCGTTTATGTTTTTGGACACACAATGTATAAAGATGTAATTTTGTGATGTCAATAACTGAAAGGAGTGGGGATTGAGAGGTAAAGAAGCAGCATTTTTGTGTGTTATGGAAGTTAAGCTGGTATAAATTCAAATTATAGTGTATAACTTAAGGATTTTAAATGTAATCTTTATGAAAACTACAAAGAAAATAGAAAATATACAAAAGGAAATGAGAAAGCTATTGAAATATTTAAACTCAATAATTAACTAAACATGAAAGACAGTAATGCAGGAAGTGGGAAATAAAAAAGCTATAAGGCATATAGAAATCAAATAGCAAAATGGCAGAAGTAAGTTCCTCCTTATCCATCAGCCTTATCAAGGAAGGAAATTCTGACATATGCTACAACATGGGTGAACTTTGAGGACATTATGCTAGATTAAATAAGCAAGTTCCAAAAAGACAAATACTGTATGATTCCATTTATATGGGATCCTTAGAGCAGTCAAAATCATAGAGACAGAAGGTAGAATGGTGGTTGCCAGAGGCTGGTGGGAAGGGGGTAGTGGGAAGTTATTTTTTAATGGGTATAGAGTTTCAGTTTTGCGAGATAAAAAAGTTATGCAGATGGATGGCTGGTGATGGTTGTATAACAATATGAATATACATAATACCAATTAACTGCACACTTGAAAATGGTTAAGATGATACATTTTGTTATGCATTTTTTTTACCACAATAAGAAAGTGAAGAAAAAAAACTGGGTGATGGATTACTTGAATCTGCAAAAAAAAAAAAAAAAAAAAAAAAGATTGTTCTACCAACAGACAACTGTAGTCAAAATTATGAGCTTTTATAGAATGCATTTTGGTTCTGAAGCATAAGACAAATCATTTATACTAAAACCAGGAATGGTATGAATGGAGAAGTCTTTGCTAAACAGTAATTCTTAAAAAATAATCCTTTCTGCACCTAATAACATCAGATGTAGGGCTTCAACTTGGTGAGATCTTTAATAACCTCAGATTTGGTATAAATGGAAAGTAATTGTCTTGACTTGTTGGAAAAACTCCCAAGTCAGATTTTCGGCTTCATCCTGGTACTTGATATAAAAAAAACCATGCATTAAAAAATCTCATCCTGGGCAACATAGGGAGACCCCACCTCTACCAAAAAAAATTTTTTAAAATTGTCTGAGCATGGTAGCACATGCCTGTGGCCCCAGCTACTCAGAAGGCTGAGGTGGGAGGATCACTTGAGCCTGCGAGGTTGAGGTTGCAGTGAGTTATGATTATGCCACTGTGCTCCAGCCTGGGCAACAGAGTGAAACTGTCTCAAAAAAAAAATCCCGTGGGAGAGTGAACAATAAAAATCCACGAGTGACAGTAAACGTGGTGCATGTAAGAGCAATTTGTTCATCAGAGCGAGCTGTTCTAGTTTGGGTTCTCTGGAAGAGACCCTGAAACAAGGATTCCTGTACACATGATAAAAGGAAGTGCTTCTGGAGGTGATTAACAGGGAAATGGGGGAAGAAAGGAAGAGGAGGAGAGGATGCTACACAAGCTTGCAATCTTAACAAAACTTCCTGAAAGTTAGCTTCAGTCTGATCCTGCAGGAGAGCCCTGGAGTGTAAATTATGTTCCAGATTTTGCCTCAACTTGGAGGAAAGGAGGTAGGCTTTCATACTCCAGCATCCTATCAACCATTTTGCAGGCCTGTCAGGGAGCAGGGCAGTTGGTGGGTAGCATCAGTCCTAGATGTTTCTGGCTCTTCACAGTTGCCTGTGAGGATGCAAATCCAGTTGCCTGTGGGGCATCCTCTAAAGAGAGCCAGAGGTACAGGTGTTAGAAACAAAGGCACATAGAAACCAGAGAAAGTATCCACTGAAATGGTAAAAGGGATCAGAAGGTATCTGGGTGGAGCACTGAGAGTGTCCTCAACACATGTCAAGTAGACTAATACGAGGTTTCATGATGAGGAAAGACTAAGCTTCCCCAACATAGTTTTACCGTTCCCTGGTTTCCTTCCACAAGTAAAAGGTAACCATAAAGCTATAGAGGATTTTGAAGCAATCAATATCAGCTCAGTAACAGCTGATATACCATTTTGATGCTGCTTAAACTCCAAGTTATATTAACATCTTTCCCCATTCTAAGAAACTTGCTATGTTCAGAGCTAAGCTATCACTATCAAGCTCAAATACTTTTTGATTTCAGCAATCTTACTTTGCCAAAGATGGCACCATCTGTCATGACAGAAAACCAAGGACATCCCTTTCACTGACCCTCCAATTACCCAATGTTACCAGCATAGGCTCATTTGCCTGGCTTCTGAGGTCTTCTGTAATCTGACTCCACTTTACCTTGTCCAAATTTGTACTTTCTCACCTTCCTCCTCTTGCCTGGTTGACTCTCAACTGTCCACATTGCATAACATGCTCACATCTGCTTTGTTCCTTTATCCTTGCAGTTTCTGCTACCTGGATTACCCCTTCACTCTTTTTCACTTGTGCAAATTTCATTCACTGTTCAGAGTTCAGCCCGAGTTATTCCTTCCTAATCACCCCTTTCTGGACAACTTCAGGCCTCATTGCAGTCCTTCTTCTTTAAACTTTTATGGGTATTTAAGTTATCACTGGAGCATTTCGCATGCCTTTATATTGGCTTTATCTATTTACTACGCAAGTGTTCTGTGAGTTATGCTCACCTTCAGTGTTACAGTTTGGCCCAGTTCAGTTGTTCTCAGCCCTGGCTACATTTTTGGAAAAGTTTAAGAAATGCTGATGCCTGGATTCCACCAAAACCAATTGTATTATACCTCTGGAGGTAAGGCCCTGCATGTCATTTTTTTAAAGAACCCACTAATGTACCATCAGAGTTGAGAATTTGATTTGAGATACAACTGAATAAAATCACTGTTGTAAGTAATCACCTCTAGAAGACAAACAGATTCTTATATTGTGACAATGGGAAAAATCCAACACTGGAAAGAGAAGCTCATTAGCATAAAATGTCACTTCTGGTCACAGGATTTCCTAGTGAAGATGATTAAATCTTGCTCAGGGTTCACAGGATGCCAAGGTCAGCTAAGCCCTCGAAGAGGGCAGCATTCTAAACCATTTTACAACCATCCTACTACAAGCCCTGCAGGCATTAACACACAATCCTTAGCTAAACAAAACAACAAAAAATGAGAAGGAAATACCCATCTATTTCCACAACTTTCAGATTCCTGTGTTTGGCCTTCTAAGCATCATTTTTACTAGCAATAACTCATGGTGGTACTATAGACCTGATTTTCATCAGGTTCCCTGGAATAAATCTCTTTGGGTATCTCAAGCAGAAAGAAATGTAACGCAGATAATTAGTTATTTACCAAACTATTGGAAATATTTGAGATATCAAAATAGGAGGCCCCCTTTAGGCTGACTTCAAGGTCATCTACCAATTTGACTGTCATGCAGAGACCAGGCAACTACTACAGGGATTGTGAAATCCATGCAGCATCATCCTGTTGGGCCAGACTTTTATGCCCAAAGGACTATAGAAGACAATGGCCTCTAATTCCCTCCTGCTTTTCATATCGCCTATGAATGTATGTAGTTGGCAGAACCTATATCACATCTGGAATTGTAGTGTCAAGGGAGTTTGGTAAATGTAGTTTTTAGATTTCCAGTCTTTTGGGTACTGTGGATCGTACAGATACTGAATGCCAAAAGACAGTATCCTGCATACATTCCTGAGCAACTATAGAGCTGTTGCTGAAAAATAATAATGTTTCACATCAATGGTGTTGCCTTGTGTCTGGGTTACAAAGATGAAAAAGACTTGGGTCTTGAAATGGTAAGTTCTTTTATAGCTAATACTTATATCTCAGGCTCCATCTGTGTCCTATAGCTCCTTGGAGGGTTTGCCTTGTTATGCCGATCACTCCCTAAGCCTTTCTTAAATTAGATGGACTCATGCCAGTAGTGCGTGCTTGGGATCATCACTTAACCTTCCTGAGCAAGTAAAATTGATGCATGAAAAGTTGGTATCCCTTTGGCAGCAGTTAAGCACTGCTTTTCCAAAGACAACTCAAAGGGTAGGACAAATCTTAAACACACAAATTGTTTGATACAAAGAGCTTTGAAAGTTTCCAGTTCTTAGTACATATGGAACGCTTAGATTTTTAAGGTTTTTTTATCGTTTTAGACAAAAACAGTGGGGAAAAATGACAGTTTGAAATGTCAGTGCTAATATATAATAATATACCCTGAGAAGTTAAGATTGGCCTTTATCTTGCTTGTTTGTTCAAGCTGAAATTTAAACATCCATGGGAAATTTCTAATTAAGGAAGCTGTATAATTTGGGGTAAATCAATAACTTCTGTAAGCCTCAACCTCCTCAAGTGTAAAGTAGGGAACATCACACATTTGTTAGAATTAAATAAGGAAATGCCTCTCAAATTTCTTCATTAATGTTCCCCTAATGGCAGAGAAAGTGTAAGTGTACCTATAGAAAGTTCAAATCTTTTTTGAAGACTTTTGTTTCACCATAATCTTTTAAATGAATTCTACATCCAAATCCACATTATATTCACTACAGTTTTCTTATAGAAATATCTTAGAGGATTTTTAATAATGTGAAATTGACATTGTTAAGAGAATATACCAGTTTTATCCTATGGCTTCCAGTATGTTCTAGCATGCTCTTCTGAAAACCAAGGCTATACTTGAAAGGTTTGCCAGTAAGTTCATATAGGAGACCCCTAATAACTCTTAGATGAAATTTGAAGAAGTTTTTAGACATAAGGAATTTATAATATAAACATGGAAGAGTAGGTAGCACTTTTGAGCTGCTGAGGGTAATTGTTTCTGTCTTGATTTTACAACTCTTCAAAAGAATTTCATTCTTTTGGATATGTTGAGATGTGCCTCTTTCCTTTCCTTGTCCCATCCATTTAGAGATTCTGAAAATTCTGACGTCTGCTCTGTCTAGCTACTTAATCAGTCCAGACTAAGACTACCTTTATGCCTTTATATAATATATATGGACTGTAGCCCAAATGCCCAAGTACCACAAAGGTATGCGAATTATCTCCTCCCCGCCCCGCCACCATACTGCCAACCAGCATCAGAATGGAGCTTCCTCTCTGTTTCCCTGAATGCATTCCATGTTCTCCACTGGGTCAGGAGATCTTTCCTAATTAATAAGCTCTTCTACTGGGATGCATCATGGGAGCACAAAAACAAATTTAATTTACCTTGCAAATGTGCCGGTCCTGTTCTGCTCTCCGTGTGCTGACTAGCCAGATGCACAGGGTCTGTATATTTATCAGTCTCCAGTAAACACCTACTTAGAGTTTCTCAGTCTGTTAATCTTTCCCCTCCTAGATGTCTTTTGTTTCACCTACCATCTCTTCCCCCCCTTTTTTTCCAACCAAGGTGTTCTAAGATTAGACATATATTTCTATTTTAGCATTGACCACATCATATTGGTGATTGTTATGTACTGTCTATCTCCATTGCTGGCCTGTGAACTTCATGAGGGGAGCCCTGTCTTAGTGATTATGGCATCTCCAGTGGCTGCAAAATATGGGTGACTAAATGTTGATTTAGGGAATGAATGAATAAGTAGCAGCCCAGATCATAAATAGAAGCACAATTCAAATAGTTGAAATGCATTAGCACCATTGAACGTGCTTTCCTTCCTTGTGAAATCCTTGTGAAAAACAACATGAAGAACTGAAAGAAATCTTTACATGAAGGTACTTCATTTGCAAATGAAACATATATAGGGCATTGGCTTAATAACTTAAATCTGCTTTACTGGGAGGGCTATTTCTGAGTCAAACACATTAGGAAGATGACCACACTCACCTCCCTCCCGCATTCTTGTTATAAGTATTACGGAAATTAGAGTCTGCATGCCTGAAAGTCAGTAACGTGTAGCTTGAGTTTGTGAATTGGCATTGTATCTATGCTGTCATTTAATTATTTTGAAGTTAGTGGATTAATTAGTGGTTAATGATTATGTGTGAATGATGCACAAGCCTCTTTTTCCAATATTAAATTTAATAATTAATAACTTTCATATTATTTATGAGTAAAAGGCAGTCTTATGGAACCTCCTTTCTCAAGAAAATGTAAAACAATTCCATTTTTAATTTAGCACTGAGATTGCTCTTTCTTTGTCATAGTAATTATGGACTTTTCTGCCAGGGTCCCATTTTTGCTTCTACTTTACAACATGGTCATGGCTGAATAGCTTTAATCAGGCACCAGTTAGTCCCAACTCTATAACTCATTTAGGCTGGGTCTTTGGTGGTTGTGCTTTCTCCTTTCAAACTGGGAGGGAAATATTAGAAAAGTTTGAGCAAATGATCTCAATCCCTGTTGAATAATTTGTAAAGAGATATTTCTGTAACCTGCCCAATAAACTGGTTATCATATTAAACTCATTTTTAGCAGCTTATATTCACTTAAGCGTTGCTCCAGATGGTGGCTGTCAAAATGTTTCTTATAATTAGCATCAGTAAACTTCTCTTGGGCCTTTGAAATTCACTGCAAATCACATGTTGTCTATAATCATAAGATTGGAAATGTTATTAATATCCTGCTCAGTATTTTGCTACACTAGTTTTTGTAAAACTGCATGGATCAATAGAGCCAACTTTTCTGTGCTGTCTCAAAGGCAGTTAAGTGGTAAGTGTATCTATATCTAGATGTACAAATTGATTTGATCATTTTCATAGGGTTGACTAATTGACTCTCAAAAATAAAGACCAGCCAAACCATTTATTTAGTCGAGCCTACAAATGTTCTGTTAATATTAACATATCTAGCAAAATAACCATTTCGAATCACATCATATTCCATTGAACTTGGTGTCTCAGTTATTGAATTAGTCAGATCTCTTTTGGTTGCAAATGACAGAACCCCTACTTGAACTTGTTTACGAAGAGGAAACGGGATTGAAATGAGAGTACATTTCATATGTTCTTACCACAAAAATGATTCATATTTGAGGTGATGAATATATTAATTAGCTTGATTCAAAAATTCCACATTGTATTCAGAAATCATATCATTTTGTACCCCATAAATATATACAACTATAATTTGTCAGTTTACAATTCGAAATTAAAATAAAAGAAATGGGAGCCGAGCCGGGCGGCGCTGGTGGGAGGCTACAGCGCGCGGGGGTCTCCTGCGTCCCCTCCGCCTCACGGGGAGCTCGCGCCCTCGCTCAGCCGAGCTCCCACCCCACCCCCTTTTTTCCGAAGGCGCTGGGCGGCGCCACCCTCCTGCCGGAAGGTGAGAGTTACGTGTTCAGTCCTTATAGGACTTGTCAGTGCTCTACACAGAGAACCTAGTTAAGATTGCATCCTTACTATGAGTGGGTCTGCAGGTGCCAGTTTCTGGTCAAAAAAAAATATGCATATGAAAGAAGAAATTGCATATTATTTGCGGAAAAAATCTCAAATGGACACCCTGTTGGGATACATACAAACATGAATTCAGTCTTCATTAATTTAGTCTATTGGATCCTTATGCATGGATTTCCTTGTTAAATACAAAAGGGATTTTCAATGTAGGAAATATACAGCTGGAGGTGAACTGGACCATTTAGATTACCTAAATTTCTTCTCTTAGCCTGAATTTTCTTTGTGAGGCTACAGATGCTTAATAACTGTTTAATCCAACTAGAGGCTCTTCCCTCTAGTATCTCAGAGGTGAGATACCTACATTTATTTCTTCGGTTTAAAGAGATGCTGTCTTTGCTCATTTAATATCACTTTCAACCTATGTCTCTGCTTCTGTTTATCAAGAATTTTTAGTGTAACATGCTCGATATTAACATAGTCTTGCATGAATATTGCAATGTGCAGAGGGACAGTGTTGTTATCAAGTATCAGCAGTTGGTGTTTATTGGTGATAAATGAGTTTTGTTCCCATTGAGAACAATTTCCCTGGTTTTTACTCTATTATCTAGGTAGAGATGAAAGATATAATATATCCTTAAAGCGGTATTCGTACGGTTATCCAGTTAATGCGGGATTAAGGGAAGGGGTTGTGGAGAGACACACACACAGAAGGGGGAAGGGCAGGGGAGAGAGACACGCACAAAGAGAGACACTCAGGTACAGAGACACACAGAGACAGAGAGGAAAGGAGAGACATGTAGAGAGGCAGAGAGAGAGAGACAAGCAAGGAAAGAGAGAACACAAAAGAGAAGCAGAATCTGAAAATACTGTGAATCCTGTGCAGTATATCTCCAGGGTTTTGCTGTCCTATAATTTGTAAGAAAATATTATCAGACTGGGTAAAGTGGTGAATCATTAGTATTTATGATGAACAAATTTCCAAGATTGTATTTCATGGTAAGCTGGGTGCTTCCTTTGCTGTTTGGAGTTAGTCTCCCTAGTGCTGACAGCAGAGGCTTAATTCAATGAGTAAATTCATACCTACATGTTGGCAGAGGCACCACTTTGTTTACCTCTGTCGAATATTGAATCAAGGGAATTAAGTGGAAACAGTTCATCGGCCCGGGCATTCGGATCCACTATGTGCAGGGCAGAGAAGTTTCACCTGTTGAAAGAATAAGTTCAGGGAAGATGGACTTTGAAAGCTGGCTGTTAGGAGTTGCTATGTGGACCTTGGGGCTCATTTTAGGAGCTGCACTAATTCAGGTCAACTCAACAAACATTTCTTGAGCATATACCATATGTCGGATCTTATGCTAGGCACTGGGGATTCCAAGATAAATCATAGTGCCTGTCCTCAGCCATGTAAATAGATTATTTCTAATCACTGTGGTATATGCTGTGGTGGAACTGAACTCATGATGCTATGGAAATACAAAAGAGTTACCTCATGCCTTTCAGATGGTAAGCGTGGGCCAGGAACATTTGTACGTATGAAATATAGCAAAGATAAGGAGGTTAACTGGCTAGGATGGGCTACATGGACACCACAAATCCAACATCTGAGTTTTCTGGCCTGAAGGTTAGATCTTGTATGGTTATCCCTAGTTGCTATTTATTAAATGCTGGCCAACAATTGCTATCCTAATGCTGGTCAAATTAATGCTTATCCTTGATGGTTATCATTGATACCAGTTCACAATGATTATCCTAGGGTTGCTCAGCATAATGCTTATCCTTAATACTGGTTCACAATGATTATCCTAATGCTGGTTATCGTAAGGCTTATCCTTACTAGGAATAATAAGGATAATGCTTATCCTTAATAAGGATAGTAAGGGTAATGCTTATCCTTAATGAGCAAGTCAACAGTGGTTATCCTTAATGCTGGTCAATATAATGCTTATTCTTATTGTTAGCCTAAGTGCTGGTCAAAAATGGTTGTCTTTAATGGAGGTGAATGAAGGTTATCAATACTGGTCAATAATGTCTCTACTTAATGGTCATCTTTAATGCTGATCGACAACTATTTATGTCTTTCCTTGTTTTCTGGTCACATGGTAGGAGGGCACTTCGTGGGCCCCCGTAGAGATGGGTGGTCTCACTTGATTAGTTATGGCAAAGCATTGAGACTATAGGTGATGTGTGTCACTTTGAGACTGGAACATTTAATCCCAGGGGTAAGAGCCTCCAAGCCTCTCTTTTCTTCTTGGATAGTGACCAGCAACATCTGCAGTGACAGTTGCTCCATCAGCATGAGTGTTATGAGCAGACCAGTCCAGTAGCCCTGCAATGGATATGTAGCATGAATAAGAAATAAATGTTTGTTTTTAAGCAGTTGAGATGTGAGTGCGATTTGTTCTTGCAGAAGAACATAAACTAACTTGACTGGCTCTCAGCCTCAGTTGCACGCTGGACTCACTAAAGGAGCTTTGAAAAGATACCTATGTCTGTGTTTGGCTGGAAATCAGCTGGATTAGAATCCAAAGGTGCGAGTCCTGAATATTATTATTTTTGAAATTGAATTTTAAAAATTCAACGATGGAATGACTAGAATGTAAGCTTCACGAGGGCAAGGACGTGGTATTAATTACTGATCTATACTCTCGTGGCATATGCTAAATAAATATTTGTTAAATGAATGAATAAACACTATCATGCCTAGTTTATTGAGTTTCCTACACTAGGATTTGTATCCTGCTTCCTATGTCATATACTCAAACCATACCCGTTACCTAGGGTCCTCTTCTTTAAGAATGCTTGAGAAGAGGACCCCAGGTTGCTTTGTCTACCTTCCAGTACCTCAACTTCTGCATATGTGTCATCCCACCTCTGTTTTGAGTCTGTCTGTTGTAACTCCTGAAACACTGATCATTAATATGTCCAAAGGTGTCCACAAAGGCCATTAGTCATTTCCTTAGCCCCATTGCCTATATCCTGCCTGCTCCTGGCTTCTCTCTCTTCCCATAGACTCAGATCGTACATTGTTTCTTGGTTATAATTCAAGGAACTTGCATAGTTACATTCTTGTCTTTAATACTCATTATTGTGATAATACTTTGTATTTCTTTAGTAGTCATTTTTATATAGTTCTTTACATCTCATTTAAAGCTTTCATAAAGCTATTATTCTGCTACATAAATGTGCATTACAAGTTAAAGATTCACAACAGACTTGAAATACCCTTGCTATTGAATTTCAGAACCATGTTCTTGGAATCTAAAAGAAAGCCATAGCAAAACTTGTTTATATTGTAGGCCAAATGAAAGAAAAGCTCTCTTTTACCCCATTTTTACTTCTTCCAACATCTTATTCATCTTGATTGATACTCCATTTCTGATCATAGATATGAAAAGAGAAAATGATATTCATACTGTAATGATCTCCAAGGCCTAGCTGAGTACCTGCTCTTCCAACAAACCTTTCTCTAGGCTTCCCAAATCACAGTGATCTTTTTATTCTCTGAGCTCCAAACTGAACTAATCATCTTGACACTTGGATTGTGTTTAATTGTGTGTCTGCTTGTGTGGATATTAAGTTCATTGAAAAATTATGAGTTATCTAGTAATTTTTGTATATTCTCTAGTGCTTAACAGTGAAAGAGAGTTGATGTTCAATACGTTTACTCAGTAAATACTTAAACAAGTATATTTATTCAAATATTATATATATGATCCTTGACTGAATGAATAGGAAAATTTATATGTGTATATATATATAATTTATTACATTCATCAAATGGAAATTTATGGTTTATATCAAGACCATAATTACAGTGAAATGATTCTAAATCTTGAAGCTCTTGTTATTTAATTACTTAAAAAATTAAGAGTTTCTAAATTCAGACATCCATTGTGTTCTGTAGCATATCACCATCATTGTGGCTCTTGGCTATGACTTTTGAGCAATGCTTCCAGCAAGACAATGCCCGAAGTATCAAACATAATCAAATATTGACTAGTTGTACAACCCTGCTAAACACTTATAGAAAAAGCTGGAGGTGCAATTCTATTAGCAAATGGTTAGTGTTAATGAATTTTTTTTTTTTTGAGACACACTCTTGCTCTGTTGCCCAGGTTGGAGCGCAGTGGTGCGATCTCAGCTCACTGCTACCTCCGCCTCCCGGGTTCAAGCGATCCTTCTGCCTCAGCCTCCTGAGTAGCTGGGATTACAGGTGCATGCCACCATGCCCAGCTAATTTTTTTTTTTGTATTTTTAGTAGAGATGGGGTTTCGCCATGTTAGCCAGGATGGTCTTGACCTCCTGACCTCGTGATCTGCCTGCCTTTGCCTCCCAAAGTGCTGGGATTATGGGCGTGAGCCACTGTGCCTGGCCATTAATGAATTTTTCATCAGATATATAAATGCATAAATCCGGCACTCAGCCAATCATTTCTTTCATTCCAGTAAGGAATGAATGTATTTAAACCAATTGAGGGAATCTGTATATGATCATTGGTTTCAAGATCTTTCTTATAACATTATTTTTAGCCATTTAATAATAGTACTTGTATTTAATGAATTTTTTAATTTAAAAAATATTGTCTTTCTGAATCAATTACATACTTCTTGTGAAGAAGAAGGAAGTTGTCTTGGTCACCTGCAACAATGTTCATTAACTGTTCATTGACCTGATTACTTATTAAGTTGAATGAAATAATTGAATACAGTTAAATGTGCATGCAATATTGATTATATATTATTTATTATAAAATACAGTTTCATCAAATCAGGTTGGTTTTTCTTGTATTGTGGACTTCTTTAGCAGTCTGGTGAAATCTGTGGCCTCCTTCTCAGAATGATGTTTTTGGATGTATAAAATAAAATGCATAGAATTAGGAGGTATCAACTTCATGAATGCCTTGAATTCTGTCTATGGTACTCCTACTCCATGATCTCCAAGTTATGAACCTTTGGGCTAGGGGCATGAAAGCCTTATAGAATGAGTAAATCATAATTGATAAACAAGTCTTGTTACTATATGCACATGTTCCATGAAAAAATTCCATGTGTTTTACTTGTGATAAAAATCTTATAGTGGAATTAGCTTTTCTAAAAGTGTCAGCAATATTGTTGGTAACTTTGTGTTGTGAAATACACATTTTTTGACATAAGTAAATGAGAATATGACTAATGAATGAATGATTTGCATAGATTCTTGTGAGAAAAGGAAAATTTACCACATTTCTCCTTGAAGACACATTCAATTTTTCTATGCATCACATACAAAATAAACAGAAAACATAAAGATGTATTAATAAACACTGATACATGATTGATATTTTTATTGTATTGGGTTTGTATTTGTCTATGTGTTTAAATATTTCCTGCTAACTCATTTGAATATATTGTCATGACCCAAACTAAAAACTGATAATAACCAGTTATCCATGATTTTTAGTTTGCTAGTCATTATTTATAGTAATCATCTATTAAGAGCATGTGGCATGATATACATATGGTATGTGTATACATACATGCAGACACACACACACACACGCACACACTGGAGGCAGTGTTGCATAACAGAATGAAGTTGGGTGTGAAATCAGATGGATATGGTTTTGAATCTTGTGTCTTCCTCTTAGTACTTTTGTGACCTTAGGTGTCTCCTTTTCTCCCTTTCTTCCTCTTTTGCTTCATTCAGAAATATTTGTACTGTGCTTAGCAAGGTATATGGGGGTAAATAGACTGATGTGAAATCTGTGTCTCTAAGCCTCAGTCTCTTCATTTGTAAAACAGGGAGCATCATATCGACCTTATTGGATGCAGTATGAAATGGCTTTTCTAGAACATTTTGTTGTCTTTTGATTATGTTTACCCAGGAGAAGAGCTCAAGACATACTCACTCTACCCGATACTTGCATCTTTCTTATAGTGGTGAAGCTCACTTAGAACTCATGAGAATATGCAACTAGCAATGATTTAAAGTAATGAAGACTAAGATAAATAACACATATCAGAAATATAAGTCTAGATCAGTGTTTTCCTAATTTAAGAATAAATCACCTGAAGGACCACAAATTTCTGAGCCATATCCCTGGAATTTCTGATTCAGAAGTTCTAAGTGGGACCCAAGAATTAGCATTTCTAACAAGTTCTGGGTGATGTTGATATGCTTTTCCACACTGAAGATCACTGGTCAAGACCTCACCATACTACAAATGTAGCAGAAGATCTACTAGAGCTCAGAGAATCTTGCAGTTTGCTAGTGGGCCACAGAACGTCAATTTGAGCTCCAATTTTAAACAAAATAGCTCTCCAATGAGAGCTCCAATTTTAAATAAAAAAAGGAAGACAGGAAGAAAATACAGTACACAGAATAATGGCCCTCAAAAATGTCCATTTCCGAATCCTTGAAACCTATAAATATATTAGCTTATATGGCAATAGGGACTTTGCAGATGTGATAAAATTAAGGACCTGGAGATGGGGAGATCAACATGGATTATCTGGGTTGGCCTAATGCAATTATACAAGTTCTTGAAAAGAGAGAGACAGGAGAGTCAGAGACAGGGAAGGAGGTGTGATGACAGAAGCAGATAAGGAGAAGGAGATGTGACAATGGATACAGAGGTTGGAGTGATGCAAGGTAGGGGCAATGATCCAAGAGATGGAGGTGCCGTCCAGACACTGGATAAGGCAAAGAAAATGGATGTTTCCTAGAGTCTCCAAGAGGAATGCAGCCCTGCTAACCCTTTATTTTAGCTCAGTCAGACAAGTTTCTAACTTCTGATCCCCTAAACTGTAAGACCATAAAATTGTGTTGTTTTTAAGCCATGAAATTTGTGGTAATTCTTTATAGCAGTAATAGGAAACTAATATATCAAGTAAGGATAGGTAAGAGACAAATTAGCACCTTACTCAATTTATCCAAGCAAGAGATTATCAATGCTTCAGAATGCAATTATTTATCCTTTCCCTTAAGGAGGTTGGTTAAAACAGTTAAAAATGAATTTTCTAAGCTATTTAATGGGTGTGTAGATATGGTATCAGTTATTACTCTATTCAACAGCAACCCTAAATATCCTCATCACCCTTAATTCATCCGCTGCTACACCAAGTCAGCTGACCCTAGATTGTTGATTCAAGCGTAGCCACATGAGTCTCAATGTAAAATCTGGTCTGGTCTGATTCACCTATAAGAACTTCAGGTGTCTTGGTCTTACTACTCTGAAACTGTGAAGGATAAATAAAACCCAAATGTGCTGTGTGTACCCAGCCAAAGAAATTGCGTACACTTCTTTCTTAAGTTTAGAGACTTCTCTACCCCTTCTCAAACTTAGATTGTACAAATTGTCATGAAAGCTAAGGAAATATAAGCACTCATACACACACATTTCTTAAAGAATGTCTCTCTAATCATCATTTGGCTCATTTTAATGCATCTGCATATCTGGACCAGCGCAATGCATATTTTCATAACTTTTATATGGTACCTACATTCTTTATATTTACAAATGTTGGCAGGTATCTCCTTATTTTAGTAAATCCCAAATGAATTAGGACATTGCCTCAATACTAAGGCATATTCCTCTCTCATATTTTGATGTTTCTGATACAATTATATACAATCAATATGGTAGTCTATTTTTTCTTCCCAACAGCCATTATTAATCTGATGGTAATTTTTACAATTCTTGGTGTGCTAGATAAGCACAAGTATAGGAGTATTATTGTTGTTGTTTGGCTTGGCAAAAATATTTATATTGAATTTTAAACATGCATTTTGAATTTCTTGTAAACATTTAGAATAAAACTAAACTAATAAAATATATATGTGGATTTGATTATCAAAGAATACAGCTATTACCCATAGTGAAGACACACTTTCTAAATAGGCAAAAGCTTTCCCTGAGTCATGAAAGAGTTGGAGACGATCTGGAGGTCTTTATTTCAGGAGTCATTACTAATCTAGAATGACAAGTGTGTCTGCAGTCAAAAGCAGAAGTTGGAATCTGAGTGAGTTGCTTATGGAAACAAGATTTTTCTTTAGGGAGTGAGAATGCTGCTTGTAAAGCAGAAGTGATTATATATATATATTATATATATATATACACATGCACACACACATATATATATACATACACACACACACACACACACACATACATATGTAATTTCAAAAAATCCTGAATATTGATTCCATAGGATTTTCTCTGTCAGGACTCATAAGAACAAATAACCTCATTGATTTTTGCAAGTATGCAATGCTCACATGGTGTATAGCTGCACCAATGATTGAAAATAAATTAGAGTTACCTAAGTTCCTCAGGCTAAGCTTTGGTAGGAATAGAGTGGGGTTCATTGGTTTCAATGTTAAGATACTGAAGACATGACTTTTGAAGCCTCTAGCATTCAAGGGGATGTGATACGGTGTAATGTTTTCTACCACTCATTTGACATCAGCTGTCATTGTATTTATTCTAAGAATTAGGGTAAATCAATGTCATATATTTGTTTTATTACTACCTTTCAATGCATGAACAAGTATGAGTAATATATGCAAATTAATTTAATGCTCTCTATTTTGTGTCCCTTTCTAATGCAGCAGAGAGAAGAGTTTTCATTTGGTATTGCAAGGAAGAGAAAGAAAATTCACTAAAATTAATAGGTAAGTTGGTGATACCATTAAGTTAGAGATAATGTTGATTTCACCATTAATTTACAATTTATTTGCAAACGTATTTCTAATGGAATAGCAATTTAGGTCAATAAATAATTTACATTCAATGAATGTTTGTTGAAAGAATGGTTATGACAAAAACATAATTGGACTGTTCCTCATTGAAGATTTATTCATTTACATATGTTTATAATTGACATACAGTTGGCCTGAGGGGCTCATAAAGGCAAGATTTGTATATGTGATTTTGGAATTTTTGAAAATTATATTTTGCTTCACATATTTTCCCTTGAATGACTTTAGAATGATTTTCTCCTACTGCATGAATGACACTTTAAAAATGTTTCATTCCTTGCACCTGTGTTGATGTACAAGCCTCCTTTCATGAGACCTACATTTTCCTTCTATTTTCAAATTTTCTGTCTTTATTGGTAAGCCTGTTACAGATCTGTTCTGACACAAAGATCTTCTCGTTTTTCCACTGTAATGTCAGCATCAACCCCTAACACTTCATGTCCCTTTGTTGTCAGATTTTTGAGGACCATAATTAACTAGATGCATGCATTGTTGATGTTTATATGCAACAGATGGCTTAGCTGGAAGAGGTAGATAAATTTAGCTTCTGTTGGGCATGTATGAGTAATATAGTGGAACAAAAAATGTGTAGAAAAATGACTTTGATTCTTCTGTATTTTGAAAGCTTTGTAAATTCAGCGTTGGGAAACTATATCTTTTTATAAAACTGAAGTTCCTTGAAGGCAGAGGTCTGGCATATGTTTGCCTTGGTAAAGAACTGGCATGAGCAAAGGGAAGTTTATGGCTTTGGGTGTTGGAGCAGAACCCTTGGCTAATCATTGTCACTCAGAGAAGAAGCAGGTGGCTGATCCTCAAGGACAAAACTATTTTTCATTGTATTTAGAATAGTGTTAAGTTCTCAATAAATAATTGCTGGTAGATAAATGAGTGAGTGAATGAATGCATGTATGGATAAATGCATGAATGGCTGCTAGGGATAATTAAGAAGGGTTAAAGTTACAGTTTACAAAATCCTTTCATGATAAAGCCACAGTTTACAAAATTTTTTCAAAATACTTTCAAAGTTTTATAGTTGAGCTTCATGACAAATCCATGTTGTGGAAATTATTATCCTAATTTTATAGCTAAGAAAGCCAAGGTTAAGAAAGATACAGTGACTTGTCCAAAGTTGCTAGCTGGTAAATGGTGAAGGCATAATTTAACCAGAATTTCAGGCTCCAAATTCTCTACTCCTTTGGTTATATACTGCCATGTCCTATTTTCCCTGTTCAATGGGAACTTGGGTGTCTAGGAAGATAATGGAAGGATTTCTGGTGTGCTGGATATTTATAGAGCTACAGATTTCTTTGAGGCCCTAACGTAGATCTCCCTTTATTCATGGCTTACTAGAGAGACCCAATGATCCCTGCCCTTGGGAAACTACACCTGACCTCTTTGATAGCAACAGATTTCAACACTGAAGCCAGCAGCCATTTAAAATAATCACACTTGAATAGAGTCAGATAATGTAATATATTACTTTTCTACTTTTCCAAAAAGAATCAAAACTATTTTTTGAAACCCTACAAATAAATTTAATATAAACCCTTAAATGCATGCCCATATACATTTTCAGAAGAATTCCTAAACTTTTGGGCCTGAGATTTTTCCTGAGTAGCTAATGCTAATAAATATAATGATTTCCCACACTCAGACTTGCTAATTTTTAAAATCTGCTTTTGAAGATTTCTTAACACACAGACTTTTGAAAATAAATAAATACAGGCCAATTCTGTGGCTCTCAAAACATGGTCCCCAGACCAGTAGCATATCATCAGGGAGCTTGCTAGAAATACAAATTATTGGGTCCCACCCAAGACCTACTGAATCGGACACTCTGGGGGTGAAGTCCAGCAATTTGTGTTTTAACAAACCATCCAGGAAATTCTGATTCTGATGCATGCTGAAGTTTGAGAACCACTAAGGTATATTAAGAGTGCAAAGACCTATGCAAACACCTGCCTTCAAGTCCACTTTCTAGTCTGGAAAGCTGAGACTGATCTTAAGTTCTGCATTATCTTTCCTGTGTATGTGTTTCCCATACCCAGAAGAGTAGCCAGCACGGAGTTGATACTGTGTGAATATCGGTTGAATGAATGAATAGTTGCATAGAGTGTTATTTATTTCAGACTTACGGTGGACCTATTAAAACGTGTTTAATTATTGTTTACCAGCTTCAAAATTTTAAATGTGTTTTGAATATAACATGAGCATAATTTAGTTAAGGAATTGATAGATATTAAAACTGGAAGTGAATTTTAAAAGATCTTGGAATGAACAAAGTGAGAAGAAAGTTGTCATCATAACATCCTGCAATCTACAGTTTGGCAAAAATGAGTATTCAATCCTTCTTAGTTTTCCACTCTCCTAAGTTTGTTTCTTGATTTTAAAACTTTAAGTTTTGCTTTTAAATGTTGACTTTCATGAATAACGCAACCTATAAGTTATATACGTGATAAAATGGATTATGAATGATCTAAGCATTCCAGAGCAGGTTATCAGGTCACATTTTGAAGTTTCCATCTACAGTTTTGTCCAGTAGAGCTCTCTGAGAGATAGATGATGGAAATGTTCTATTATCTGTGCTTTCCCATATAGTAGCCACTTACCACACGTGATCATTGAGTACTTGAAATGTGGCTAGTGCAAGTGAGGAAATAAGTTTTTTATTTTAATTAACTTAAATTTCAACTTAAATAGCCACATGTGACAAGTGACTACCATATTGGACAGTGCTGTTCCAGAGGAATTTACAAATCTATTTGGGATGGTTTTGCATATAGTTCTTTCTGGAGGCAAGGTATAAAGTATTTTGGAACCCTATAACTTGAAGAAATGTATGACATTATCTGTCAACTCTCTGCTTTCTCCATGCCTTGACAAATAAGGACACTGGAACCTGGAAAAGTGAAATTGTTTGCCTGAGGTCATACAATTTGCCAGTAATAGGACAGTAACTAGAAACTAGGTTTTCTAATACACAGACCAGTAGACAGAATTGACTTTTTAAAGTAAGTATTTAAAATATACAGAAAAGTAAAAAAGATAATTTAACAAATGTTCATACTCACTACCCAGTGTTAATCAAGGCCAACATTGATTTATTTGCATAGAGTAAAAGCCTTTTTGTGACCCAGCCCCATTCTCTTCTACTCCCTTCCCCATTTAGAAGTAGGTGTGATTAATACACTTTTAGTATGTGTATGTTTCTGTAAATAATTTATAGTGTTGCATATTTAAATTTTTTAAATAAATGTTATTAAGCTAGATGTGTCTGTACAATTTTTTCTCAGCAATATTTATCTCAATATTACTAATATTGACACATATAACTAGTTTATTAAATTTAGCTGCTTAATATTATTTTATGGTATGTTTTATACCACAATTTGTTTATCCAGTCTTGGAAAGTCTGGTTTTATCATTCTAAGATTTCTATTTCCCCTTTCACGATTTCTTTCTTTCTTTCTTTTTTAATTTTACTTTAAGTTCTGGGATACATGTGCATTTTGTTACATAGGTATACACGTGCCATGGTGGTTTGCTGCACCCATCAACCCATCATCTACATTAGGTATTTCTCCTAATGCTATCCCTCCCCTAGCCCCACACCCCCCGATAGGCCCCAGTGTGTGATGTTCCCCTCCCTGTGTCCATGTGTTCTCATTGTTCAACTCCCACTTATGAGTGAGAACATGCGGTGTTTTGTTTTCTTTCCTGCGTTAGTTTGCTGAGAATGATGGTTTCCAGTTTCATCCATGTCCCTGCAAAGGACATGAACTCATCCTTTTTTATGACTGCATAGTATTCCATGGTGTATATGTGCCACATTTTCTTAATCCAGTCTATCATTGATGGGCATTTGCGTTGGTTCCAAGTCTTTGCTATTGTGAATAGTGCTGCAGTAAACATAGGTGTACATGTGTCTTTACAGTAGAATGATTTATAATCCTTTGGCTGTATACCTAATAATGGGATTGCTGGGTCAAATGGTATTTCTGGTTCTAGATCCTTGAGGAATTACCATGCTGTCTTCCACAATGGTTGAACTAGTTTACACTCCCACCAACAGTGTAAAAGCATTCCTACTTCTCCACATCCTCTCCAGCATCTGTTGTTTCCTGATTTTTTAATGATCATTCTAACTGGTGTGAGATGGTATCTCACTGTGGTTTTGATTTGCATTACTCTAATGACCAGCGATGATGAGCTTTTTTTCACGTATTTGTTGGCCACATAAATGTCTTCTTTTGAGAAGTGTCTGTTCATATATGTCACCCACTTTTTGATGGGCTTGTTTGTTTTTTTCTTGTAAATTTGTTGAAGTTCCTTGTAGATTCTGGATATTAGCCCTTTGTCAGATGGATAGATTGCAAAATTTTTCTCCCATTCTGCAGGTTGCCTGTTCACTCTGATGATAGTTTCTTTTGCTGTGCAGAAGCTCTTTAGTTTAATTAGATCATGTTTGTCAATTTTGGCTTTTGTTGCCATTGCTTTTGGTGTTTTAGTCATGAAGTCTTTGCCCATGCCTATGTCCTGAATGGTATTGCCTAGGTTTTCTTCTAGGGTTTTTATGGTTTTAGTTCTCACATTTAAGTCTTTAATCCATCTTGAGTTAATTTTTGTATAAGGTATAAGGAAGGGGTCTAATTTCCATTTTCTGCATATGGCTAGACAGTTTTCCCAACACTACATAGGCCCAGAAATATAGAAGATTGAAAGAGCAGCCAAGCTGTCTTGGTAACATTACATGGATGACATTATTCAAATTGGATAGACTAAGGAATACATACTGTCTGTCTTAAGTAGGTAGATTGATACCTGAGTAAACAGAACTGGAAGATTAACTCTATATGAAGTGAGGGCCAGCCACTGAAGTATAGTTTTTGGAAACCATGTTGGTTGATGTCCAAAAACAATCCATGAATTTGTTCAAGAAAAACTGACAGACTAAAAGCCTCCAGGAAATCATATCTTGTACCACTTACGATAAACTTGTTTAGTATAGGTGTACTTTATACCTCACATAGGGATCTTGCTCAGACCATTGCACAACTTATCTTTAAGTACATCTAATTTGACCATCAACCTATCTTAGAAACTCTCTCGGCAGCTATGTAAGTCCACTTTTCTACTCAGATCATTCTTTATGCAGTATTTTTAAGAAAGTTGTCAGTGAATGATATTGATACAGACTGGAGCCTCAAGCAAAAAATGTGGCCATTAGAAAGTAGAACCTTTTGAGTTTTGTTCTTAATGTGTGACTGAAACCACTACCTCATGTGCCCCATTTGAGAGATTTGTTAGTGGGTGTTATTGTACATTGAGCAAGTAATGAAGCAAGATCAGGTGTAATATGACTTGAGTTTTCTATCACACAAAGGTACCATATGTGAACACCAAAAAAGTAGATATTACCCAAGGAATATCCATTTGTAAGTGAAAGTAGTATATCAACGGAATGCATAAACCAGGCATTAATGATTTCTCAGAGGTATAAGAAAAAACGTCCATTTGCTCTCCAGATGTGGCTGTCTCAGATACAAGAACTGTGCCCAGCACCTTGGCCTTCTTGGTGGCTTTGGTACACCGAGTGTCCTAAGGATGCCTGGGTGTGATTTGTGGACTTATCGGCTAAGTTTAAGACAGAAGGATTTGTGAGTTGTGGAAGCTGTACAACCCCCAAGAAAACTGCTTACATCTATGTGTGGAAAGGGATATTCTTCTCAGTAGTTGGAGTTACAGGCTGTGATGCTTGCCCTGGAAATTACTTCTCAAAATGCATCTTCTTACTTTTTGATTAATTCCCAGGCATGTGTCCATTTGCTGAAAGTGTGGACTGTTGCTTGGTTGCAGGAAGCCTGATCAAGACTCAGGCTTAGAGAATATTATCAACCAATATCATAAGATGCACAACTTCTACTCATTCACCATGTGATGTGCATGGGATAAGGAGCTTTTGAGGATGAAATCCAAAGGAATCAGCAAGCTGATCAGACATGTTCTAGCCAGGTTAGTACCAAACAATCTGGATAAAGTATGCAACAAAGCATGAGAATCCAACTTCAATTCAGGATCTGGCACCAAAACAACACCTACTGATTCCATCCCATGAGGCCAAGGAAACCTGGAGATGCTGGCTATACAGTCTAGTGGAGGGTGGAATCTCCTCTTCAGATAAACAGAAATACCAGACTTGGTACCCTAACCTTCTTTCAAGGATACTTCTGGCCAAGGATGCAGTAGATACCTTTATAAAGAATAGTATTGACATCCTCATTTCCATAGCAAGTGGAAGCAACATACCAGAACTCTTATTTGGACTGTGTCTTATATTTGTATTCAGCAACCACATTCAATGAGACAATGATGACACTTTCAGAGGAAGAGTTATCCAGTAGTGAGAGGCTTCATGGGACTTCTGGTGGATGCAACCATGTGCCACATCAGTCGCCAACATCAGGGACCATTGAGAAATGTCCTGGATTCTTAGAGAAGAGACTGAATAAAATAGGAGAACAAACCAGACTAAGGTCCCAGTGGAGCATAGGCTAAGAAGGCAAATTTGGGTGCTAAATGTGGCATTTCCGCAGCCAGTACTTCCCATTTAAATAGAATGTTTTATTGTGAGGCAGAGGAGGGGTTGAGGATGCCCAGAGTCAGGATGGGATGGAAATGCATATCTCATTGACAGATCCCTTCAAAATCTCCCTCTTCCTTCTTCTACCCAAATGTTTTATAACCCAGAGGTGGGTGATGGGCTAATGTCTGCTTAACAATTTTTGGTCAAGGTTTTGGGAAGATAGCTGAGAACCATGCTTTAAAATTTGGGGTACTGGGAATGTATTATTTTGTCTTTTGTACCCTCTGGCCAAAGTCTTATATTCTAAGATATATTGCTTTCAGTATCCTGTTTAAGGGAGGCTTTCAGGGCTGTGTCTGATCCACAGCATCTTTTACTCTGTACACTCTTTTTTATTTTTTTGAGATGGAGTCTGGCTCTGTTGCACATGCTGAAGTGCAGTGGCATGATCTTGGCTCATTACAACCTCCTCCTCCCAGGCTCAAGTGATTCTCCTGCCTCAGCCTCCCGAGTAGCTAGGACTAAAGCACTAGCATATCCACCTGTAGTGGGTATGCTAATCCTGGCTAATTTTTGTGTTTTTAGTAAAGATGGGGATTCACCGCATTGGCCAGGCTGGTCTCAAACTCCTGGCCTCAGACGATTTGCCTGCCTTGGTCTCCCAAAGTGCTGAGATTACAGGCGTAAGCCACTGCACCCAGCCTACTCTCTATGCTCTTATTAGGTAAGCATTTATTATTTTACTCTTTAGAGTTTCTGCCATAGCTCTTACATGAGACACATGTAACTTTCAATATCATATTCAATGCAGACTTTTAGGTATGTGGCTGACTCACAGACTCATCACTAGGTACACCCTTAATAGTAGGTATTATGGTAGTTTGATGGGGATAGCATTGAATCTACAAGTTACTTTGGGCAGTATGGCCAATTTCACGATATTGATTCTTCCTATCCATGAGCATGGAATGTTTTTCCATTTGTTTGTGTCCTCTCTTAATTCCTTGAGCAGTGGTTTGTAGTTCTTCTTGAAGAGTTCCTTCACATCCGTTGTAAGTTGTATTCCTAGGTATTTTATTCTCTTTGTAGCAATTGTGAATGGGAGTTCACTCATGATTTGGCTCTCTGTTTGTCTATTGTTGGTGTATAGGAATGCCTGTGATTTTTGCACATTGATTTTGTATCCTGAGACTTTGCTGAAGTTGCATATCAGCTTAAGGAGATTTTGGGCTGAGATGATGGGATTTTCTAAATATGCAATGATGTCATCTGCAAACAGAGACAATTTGACTTCCTCTCTTCCTATTTGAATATCCTTTATTGCTTTCTCTTTCCTGATTTCCCTGGCCAGAACTTCCAACACTATGTTGAATAGGAGTGGTGAGAGAGGGCATCCTTGTCTTGTGCTGGTTTTCAAATGGGCTGCTTCTGGTTTTTGCCCATTCAGTATGATATTGGGTATGGGTTCGTCATAAATAGCTCTTATTATTTTCAGATACGTTCCATCAATTCCTAGTTTATTGAGAGTTTTTAGCATGAAGGGGTGTTGAATTTTATCAGAGGCCTTTTCTGCATCTATTGAGATAATCATGTGGTTTTTGTCATTGGTTCTGTTTATGTGATGGATTACTTTTATTGATTTGCATACGTTGAACCAGCCTTGCATCCCAGGGATGAAGCCCACTTGATCATGGTGGATAAGCTTTTTGATTTGGTTTGCCAGTATTTTATTGAGGATTTTCACATTGATGTTCATCAGGGATATTGGCCCGAAATTTTCTTTTTTTGTTGTGTCTCTGCCAGGTTTTGGTATCAGGATGATGCTGGCTTCATAAAATGAGTTAGGGAGGAGCCCCTCTTTTTCTATTGTCTGGAATCATTTCAGAAGGAATGGTACCAGCTCCTCTTTGTACCTCTGGTAGAATTCGGCTGTGAACCCGTGTGGTCCTGGGCTTTTTTGATTGGTAGGCTATTAATTACTGCCTCAATTTCAGAACTTGTTATTGGTCTATTCAGAGATTTGACTTCTTCCTGGTTTAGTCTTGAGAGGGTGTACGTGTCCAGGAATTTATCAATTTCTTCCAGATTTTCTAGTTTATTGGCATAGAGGTGTTTATAGTATTCTCTGATGGTAGTTTGTATTTCTGTGGGATCAGTGGTGATCTCCCCTTTATCATTTTTTATTGTATCTACTTGATTCTTCTCTCTTTTCTTATTAGTCTGGCTAGCATTCTATCTATTTTGTTAATCTTTTCCAAAAACCAGCTCCTCGATTCATTGATTTTTTTGAAGGGGTTTTCATGTCTCTATCTCCTTCAGTTCTGCTCTGACCTTAGTTATTTCTTGTTTTCTACTAGCTTTTGAATTTGTTTGTCTACTAGCTTTTGAATTTGTTTGCTCTTGCTTCTCTAGTTCTTTTAATTGTGATGTTAGGGTGTCGATTTTAGATCTTTCCCACTCTCTCTTGTGGGCATTTAGTGCTATAAATTTCCCTCTAAACACTGCTTTAGCTGTGTCCCAGAGATTCTGGTATGTTGTGTTTTTGTTCTCACTGGTTTCAAATAACTTATTTATTTCTGCCTTATTTTCGTTATGCACCCAGTAGTCATTCAGGGGTAGGTTGTTCTGTTTCCATGTAGTTGTGTGGTTTTGAGTGAGTTTCTTAATACTGAGTTCTAATTTGATTGCACTGTGGCCTGAGAGACTGTTATGATTTCCGTTCTTTTGCATTTGCTGGGGAGTGTTTTGCTTCCAATTATGTGGTCAATTTTAGAGTAAGTGCAATGTGGTGCTGAGAAGAATATATATTCTGTTGATTTGGGGTGGAGAGTTCTGTAGATGTCTATTAGGTCTGCTTGGTCCAGAGCTGAGTTCAAGTCCTGAATATCCTTGTTAATTTTCTGTCTCGTTGATCTGTCTAATATTGACAGTGGGCTGTTAAAGTCTCCCATTATTATTGTGTCAGAGTCTATGAATTATTTCATCTTTGGAGGAAAGGTTAATTAAGTGAGTAATTAACTGGTGGCATTCGAGTGCAAAATTATGGCCCCATAGCTTTGTTATTTGATGACTGAAAGAATAAATGTGCTGCCAGACCAACTACTAAAGTCATTTTAATGACTTTGGATTGACAAAAATAATAACAGTATTTATAATAGCTGACATGTATTCAGTGATTACTAAGATATAGGCTGTGTTCTAAGTGTTTTATTCATATTAATTTATCTAATTCTCACAGCAAGCTTATGTGGATTTTTTCTCTTCTTTTTACATATGAAGAGATAATAAATCATTTTCCTAATATACTAGTTTTCTGTTGCTGCTTAACAAATTACTACAAACTTAGCAGTTAAATGCAACACATTTTCTATCTCGTAGTTTCTGTGGGGCAGGAGATCTGGCATAGCTTAACTAGGTTCTCTGCTCAGGGTCTCAGAAGGCTGCAGTCAAGGTGTTGGCCAGCTGCATTCTCATCTAGAGGCTCAACTAGGGAAAGATTCACCTCCCAGTTCACTAGTGTTGCTTGCCAAATTCATCATTTTGCAGTTGTAGGACTCAGGTTCACGTTTTACTTGCTGGCTGTTGCTTGGGGTCTGCTCTCAGCTCATAAAGGCCACCTGCAGTGCCTTGTCATGTAGTCGTCCCACAACATGGCAGCTTATTTCTTCAAAGCTAGCAAGAGATCCTCTTCAGCTTGTGAAGATGGAGTCTTATATAATATAGCCTAAGGAAGAGAGTGACGTTCCATCAAGGTTGCCACATTCCACTGACTAGATGCAGATCACAGGATCTATCCACACTCAAGGTGAGGGGATTACACAAGGGCATAACTAATTGGTGGTTACTTTAGGGTGTTTGCCACACCAAAGGACACAGCTAGTAAGTGTCTGAGTTAAGATTCAAATTGATATAGTCTACCTCCAGTATCTAGGCTGTTTCCTCTTATGCCATGCTACTTGGAAAATATCGTTGTGATATGTGTAGCAATTATAACATCTGTAATGATTATTTACTGAGTCTCCATCTGCATATCTATTGCTGACAAATTGCTGTGTAACAAATGACTACAAAACTTGGAGGCATGCAATAATAAATATATTTCACATGTCTACTGTATTTATTTGAATCCAAGCTATGCTGTGTTTGGTGATTATTCTGAACTCTGCTGACTCTACCATGAATCTGTGGATTGACTAGAGGTGACTTTATGTAGGTTGGGCTCAAGTAGGGTGACTTGGCTTTGTTCCAAGTGTTTCTTGTCCACTTTCTGGAACAGTTGGCTAGTCTGTGCCTGCTGTTTGCGTGGCGATAGCAAAAGCAAGAGAGAGGAAGCAGACAAACTCAAAGCCTCTTGAAATCTAGGCTTGGAACTTATACATTGTCATATCTACCTAATTCTTTTCACCGAAACTAGCCATATGGCTGAGCCTGGATCCAATAGGTAGGAAAATAGACTTGGTCTCTTTAGAGAGAACTTCAGAGTCACCTGGGCAAAGGGCATGTATATAGAAGGAGGGTAGTGGGAAAGTGATGTCATTAATGCAATCTGCACACCTAGATATAATAAAAAATGTCTAGAAGATGCTGAATTGTGTGTAGTTGCTTAGGGTGGATGGATCCAGAAAAAGTATAAAAACACATATTTATTATTTTTCAGTAGCAGTTGGCACACTAGTTTTCTAAGGTATTTTGGTGCAAGAATTTTCTATCACTTTTTTGCATGCTATTTAACTTTTATCCTGGAAATTTCAATTTGCTAAATTAGATCTAACTGACTCCAATTTCTAGGTTCTTATTGCCAACTGTGAACTGAAATTATATTAACTATTCTTACTTCCTACTTCCAATAGCTAGAAGAGAGAGAAAAATGTTTGCTCATTACTTTCCATCTCCCTATAGTAGAGCAAATCTTTACAGCCAATAAACCTGAAGGGTTGAGCGATAAACTTTAGTGCTCAGACCTCTCATTTTATGGTCTTGTGGGTAATGTCACTGTCAAAGACCTTTGGACACTATTTTCTCTTTTTCCAAGTACCTGGGTTTAGAAAAATGTGATATTCGGCATCTGCTCACAGAAAAAAAAAAGTTTATCACCATCAAAATCTCTTGTCAATTTAACATTTAGCAATGTAAGGTGATCCTGAGGGTTGTACAATGTGAGTTTGAGGTTGAGCAAAGAAAACATATACAGAAAAATACCCTGATTATTGGAAAAATAACTAAACCACAATATCTGGTTTCTTTTCTAACTTCCCATGTGGCTAGTTTGGGTGAAAAGAATTAGGTAGATATGACAATGTATAAGTATTTTACACCCAGCTGTGGATGTAAATTGCTATATGATTTTTGGCAAGTCACTCCTTTTTTCAAACCTCAGTTTCTTCAACTGTGAAAATTGCAGGTTAGAAATGAAGATCTCACTTGTTGAACTGATGGGCATTTGGGCTGGTTCCATATCTTTTGCAATTTCGAATTGTGCTGCTATAAACACGCATGTGCCAGTATCTTTTTTGTATAATGATTTCCTTTCCTCTGGGTAGATACTCAATACTGGGATTACTGGATCAAATGGTAGTTCTTCTTTTAGTTCTTTAAGGAATCTCCACAGAAATTGTGGTGTATATATATAGAATGGACTACTACTCAGACATAAAAAGGAATGAATTAATGGCATTTACAGCAACCTGGATGGAACTGGAAACTATTATTCTAAGTGAAATAACTCAGGAATGGAAAACCAAACATCGTGTGCTCTCACTCATAAGTAGGAGCTAAGCTATGAGGATACAAAGACATAAGAATGATACAGTGGACTTTGGGGACTTGGAGAAAGGGGTGGGAGCAAGGTGAGGGATAAAAGACTACAAGTTGGGTGCAGTGTATACTGTTCAGGTGATGCATGCACCAAAATCTCATAAATCATCACTAAAGAACTTACTCATGTAACCAAATACCACCTGCTCTCCAAAAACCTAGGGAAATAAAAAATTTTTTGAAAAAGAAATGAAGATCTCAAAGTCCCTTCAAGGACTTAAAGATAAGCTAAATTATTTTCCTCATTTTTTCTGCTCCCCAAAATGACTTCTTATTTACCTACACATTAATATTATCTTGGAGTAACTCTCCTTTCTCTCCTCTGTGAAGACTCTCTTCCTTCAAACACATGTATATTACTGGGTTGTAAATTTGATTAATACAATAGACACAGGGTCAACAAACTACAGCCCAGAGGCCAAATCCAGCAGCCATCTGCTTTTGTAAATAAAGTTTATTGGAACACAGCCATGCCTATTAATTTATGTACTAAATATGACTACTTTCATGCCACCATGGCAGAGTTGAATGGCTAGCTGTGACAGAGGCTGGTCCACAAAGCCTAAAATATCTGACCGCTTACATGAAAAGATTGTGGATCCCTGGCATAGACAAAAAATTTGACCATGAGGGGAAAAAACACTATTATACAAGACCTTCTTCAGGATTATGCCAGTCCATTTATTAGCAGTTGATTGGTCTAGTTGTATTATCCTTTTACTGGAACGGCCATTTAATTCATTATTTTTCATCTCTGTACAAAGATAAACATGATCACCAAGGGGTTGCTTTGAAGCCAACAGCCTTTCCCTGATCTTGTCCAGCATCCCTCCTCTATAGCACAAGGTAACTTTGGCATTCTTATTGAATATCTTTTCATCCCTATAGACATACAAGGGTCATGCTTTTTTTCTTAAACCTGAGGATTAACAGAAAGGCAACTAGAAATACATTAATTGACTGTGCCAGTCAGAGACACCTATAAATCTGTGAAAGAGCTATGATTGAGAAACTTCTTATCTTTGCCTCAAATTACCCAGGAAGGCAGCTTGTATAATACATTATTAATTTTTGAGAGCAATAATGGGCCAGAGGTGTAGTTTGAGATGTGCATCTCATTTCATCTCTTCCCTGTGGCTGATAGATTCCCAGAAATTCTCCAGAGCAGTGTACGCAACGGAGCATATTTTTCCATCCATGCTTCAGCTGACTGAGACAGGTGTTAGCCTTCATTGCCATGTCTCTCCCAACAACAGTGAGCATGTAGCTCTTTTCCCTCCTTGCCATGCCCTTCTGACTGTGAGTCTGAGATGCCAGAACATGATATGGACTGCTCTGACAAGCCCCTGTGCAGCCAATATCAGGACTGCAAATGTCTGATGGCTTTAGGCTTTAAACTTCAAACAGGAGCTTCAAAGCAAGGGTTTTGGGGCCATGAATCCACAAAAGGTAACGAGTAAATTTTAAGTATTATGAGCATTATGACCGTTGAACATTAAACATTATTTTTTATTTTTTGAATTGAGGTGGAGTCTTGCTCTGTTGCCCAGGCTGGGGTGCAGTGGTGCAATCTCGGCTCACTGCAACCTCCGCCTCCTGGATTCACACCATTCTCCTGCCTCAGCCTCCTGAGTAGCTGGGACTACAGGCGCCCGCCATCAAGCCCGGCTAATTTTTTTGTATTTAGTAGAGACAGGGTTTCACTGTGTTAGCCAGGATGGTCTCGATCTCCTGATCTCATGATCTGCCAGCCTCAGCCTCCCAAAATGCCAGCGTTACAGGCGTTAGCCACCACGCCCGGGAACATTATTTTCTTAAGGGGCAACTATGCCTTTAGGTAACCTTAGAAGCTCATTGACTCAGGTTTCTAAGATAAATACCTATTAGAAAACCCCAGGCAGGGGCAGATCCTGATAGCTTTAAAGAGTTCACAATCTTGGGATAACTTTACCCTGAATTTGGCTCCATGAATTCACTAATTTAATGAGAAAACATCTTCAGAGAATACAGATCTTAATTAACTCTGGGCAGATATACTATATCTCTGGAAAACAGAAAATGATTTCAACCATCTTCCCAGCTTGACTAAACACCCAGAAGGCAGGGACCACACCATTCTTTTCCACAAACTTTCCTTCAGTGTATACCATGATTTCCAAAACATAGTAGTTCCTCAGTAAATACACTTAACTTTCACGTATTGACTTTAAATTGTACCCTCAAACCTGGCTTCAAAGTAAAAAGTCTTTAAATGAGAAAACATTTCCACTAATATTAATGTGAAAAACTATGCTGCATCCCATCCCAATTGGAGGAAGCAATTAATGTTTTACAAACAGTAGAATATTTCAACCGAACAATAAAAATAAGCTCTTATAAGTAACAAACAACAATTTGAAAGTTAACAAATACTGTTTGACATGAAATGTAATAAAAATATATTACATTTGACTAGGAAGAAGAGAAGTCTTGAGAGTGCATTTGGGAGGTGGGCAGTGAAGAAGATATGTGAGGTTGCTATGCTTTAGATGTTTGTCCTCTCCAAACCAGGTGTTAAAATTTGATCTCCAGCATTGGATGCAGGGCCTAATGGGAGGTATTTGGGTCATGGGGGCAGATCTCTCATGAAAAGATTAATGTCCTCTCTTGAGGATGAGTGAGTTATCACTCTATTAGTTCCTACAAAAGCTGGTTGTTAAAAAGACCCTGGCCCTCCCACCTCACTCTCTTGATTCCTTCTTGGCATGTGATCTCCACACAAACTGGCACCCCGTTGGAGTTCCCCCATGAGTGAAAGCAACCTGAGGCCCTCATCAGATGCAGATACTCAATCTTGAACTTTCCAGACATCAGCATCATGAGCCAAATAAACTTTTCTTTCTTTACAAATTACTCAGTTCCAGGTATTCCCTTATAGCAACACAAAACAGACTAAGACAGAGGAAGTCATTCTTTATAAGTTGTATTTTTCTTTCTGCCTAGTTTTCTCCACTAATTTTTCAAACTTTTGGGAGGTCATGGTTATCTTGCACTCAAACCATCCTTAAAAATGTTAGAGCATAGAAAACCACCTAAAGGTCAAAATATGGCTGATTTATGGAAGGAGTTTGAAACGTGGAAATAGCTTGTGCACCCAACAGATTGAAGGAAGGCCTGTGTGAACAAACACGTTCTCCTACTGGGGGTATATATGCAAAGCAAAGCATTTGAGTTTATCTCAGTAAGTTCCACATTGATTTTTATGACGAGGAAACAGTTGTTTTGAGTAAATTGTGGAATGTGTATTTTTTCTGAAATGGAATATTTATATATTATTTCTTTAGTGTATTTGCTCAGTGGGCTTTGGGGTGAAAAAGCAGTTACACAAAAGCAAAAAATCAAAACAGAGTATCTAAAAAGTGCAATAACTTTCAAGAACCCTTACGAAGATTATTAACTGATTAACTGACAGTCACTATGTGAGGTAAGTCTGTATTTGATGATTGATTTAATCCTAATTCTGAACAAACCAGAAGCTCCAAATTGGTCTGAAACTTGAATGGCACTGACCTCTGTTGATGAACATGCATAGCTCTGTCAAAAACTCACTAACTTGACTTTTGCTGGAACAAAGCCTGAAACCAGTCGATCTGCTGCTTGAAGAGGGAAATGAGGGCACGGTAGGGAGAAGGGTTGGCTCCAAAGACCCCCACAGCCTAGTCTTTCTACCCTCAGGTCCCATCTGTCTACCCAGATGCCTTTCTCCTTACTTCCTTCCACTCCTGTGATTCATAGAATTTTTAGTTTTGAAAGCCTCAAAACAGTTTGAAAAAGCAACTTGAATTCTAAAACTTAGTTTAGAGATCTTTAAGAAAATCGTTCTGTTGGTAAAAAAAAAATGTATTCAACTTTTTGATTAGAATTTGAAGGTAGATAGATACTCTTACAGGACTTTAACTCTATTTTTACCTTACATCATAGCTACTAGTTTCAGTGTCTTTTCTCCCAAAGTAAATTCACCTCCTTGTGAGAGAAATCCTATTCCTTTTCATTGCATTATCTCCTATGCTTCACATATATAAGGCATTAAGTGTCTCCCGAAAATATGAATACATAGATGTCACAAAGAGACTGAGAGAAGGCTGATTTTAAAGGTCTTCTACATATTAACACATGAACTCATGTATTTATATGCATGTTGATCTCCCAAAGAATCTAAGAAGGGGGTGGAGCCAAGATGGCCAAATAGGAACAGCTCCGGTCTCCAGCTCCCAGCCCCAGCAACACAGAAGACGGGTGATTTCTGCATTTCTGCTTGAGGTACCGGTTTCATCTCACTAAGGAGTGCCTAACAGTGGGTGCAGGACAGTCGGTGAAGCGCACTGTGCGCGAGCCGAAGCAGGGCGAGGCATTGCCTCACTCGGGAAGCGCAAGGGGTCAGAGAGTTCCCTTTCCTAGTCAAAGAAAGGGGAAGCAGACGGCACCTGGAATATCGGGTCAGTCCCATCCTAATACTGCGCTTTTCCAACGGGCCTGGAAAACGGCACACTAGGAGATTGTGTCCCGCACCTGGCTCGGAGGGTCCTATGCCCACGGAGTCTCGCTAATTGCTAGCACAGCAGTCTGAGATCAAGCTGCGAGGCAGCAGCGAGGCTGGGGGAGGGGCGCCCGCCATTGCCCAGGCTTGCTTAGGTAAACAAAGCAGCCAGGAAGCTCGAACTGGGTGGAGCCCACCACAGCTCAAGGAGGCCTGCCTGCCTCTCTAGGCTCCACCTCTGGGGGCAGGGCACAGACAAACAAAAACTCTGCAAGAACTTCCACAGACTTAAATGTCCCTGTCTGACTGACAGCTTTGAAGAGAGTAGTGGTTCTCCCAGCACGCAGCTGGAGATCTGAGAACGGTCAGACTGCCTCCTAAAGTGGGTCCCTCACCCCTGAGCAGCCTAACTGGGAGGCACCCCCCCAGTAGGGACAGACTGACACCTCATTCAACCTGGTACTTCTCTGAGACAAAACTTTCAGAGGAACTATCAGACAGCTGAATTTGTGGTCTCACGAAAATCTGCTGTTCTGCAGCCACCACTGCTGACACCCAGCCAAACAGGGTCTGGAGTGCACCTCTAGTAAACTCCAACAGACCTGCAGCTGAGGGTCCTGTCTGGCAGAAGGAAAACTAACAAACAGAAAGGACATCCACACCAAAAACCCATCTGTACATCACCATCATCAAAGACAAAAAGTAGATAAAACCACAAAGATGGGGAAAAAACAGACCAAAAAAACTGGAAACTCTAAAAAACAGAGCACCTCTCCTCCTCCAAGGGAACGCAGTTCCTCACCAGCAACGGAACAAAGCTGGATGGAGGATGACTTTGATGAGTTGAGAGAAGAAGGCTTCAGACGATCAAACTACTCTGAGCTATGAGAGGAAATTCAAAACAACAGCAAAGAAGTTAAAAACTTTGAAAAAAAATTAGAAGAATGGATAACTAGAATAACCAATGGAGAGAAGGGCTTCAAGGAGCTGATGGAGCTGAAAGCCAAGTTTCGAGAACTACGCGAAGATTGCAGAAGCCTCAGTAGCAGATGCGATCAACTGGAAGAAAGGGTATCGCTGATGGAAGATGAAATGAATGAAATGAAGAGAGAAGGGAAGTTTAGAGAAAAAAGAATAAAAAGAAATGAACAAAGACTCCAAGAAATTTGGGACTATGTGAAAAGACCAAACCTACGTCTGATTGGTGTACCTGAAAATGATGGGGAGAATGGAACCAAGTTGGAAAACACTCTGCAAGATATTATCCAGGAGAACTTCCCCAATCTAGCAAGGCAGGCCAGCATTCAGATTCAGGAAATACAGAGAACGCCACAAAGATACTCCTCGAGAAGGGCAACTCCAAGACACATTATTGTCAGATTCACCAAAGTTGAAATGAAAGAAAAAATGTTAAGGGCAGCCAGAGAGAAAGGTCGGGTTACCCACAAAGGGAAGCCCATCAGACTAACAGCTGATCTCTCAGCAGAAACTCTACAAGCCAGAAGAGAGTGGGGGCCGATATTCAACATTCTTAAAGAAAAGAATTTTCAACCCAGAATCTCCTATCCCGCCAAACTAAGCTTCATAAGTGAAGGAGAAATAAAACACTTTACAGACAAGCAAACGCTGAGTGATTTTGTCACCACCAGGCCTGCCCTAAAAGAGCTCCTGAAGGAAGCACTAAACATGGAAAGGAACAACCGGTACCAGCCACTGCAAAAACATGCCAAATTGTAAAGACCATCGAGACTAGGAAGAAACTATAGCAACTAACGAGCAAAATAACCAACTAACATCATAATGACAGGATCAGATTCACACATAACAATATTAACGTTAAATGTAAATGGGCTAAATGCTCCAATCAAAAGACACAGACTGGCAAACTGGATAAGGAGTCAGGACCCATCAGTGTGCTGTATTCAGGAAACCCATCTCACGTGCAGAGACACGCATAGACTCAAAATAAAGGGATGGAGGAAGATCTATCAAGCAACTGGAAAACAAAAAAAGGCAGGGGTTGCAATCCTAGTCTCTGATAAAATAGACTTTAAACCAACAAAGATCAAAAGAGACAAAGAAGGCCATTACATAATGGTAAAGGGATCAATTCAAGAAGAAGAGCTAACTATCCTAAATATATATGCACCCAACACAGGAGCACCCAGATTCATAAAGCAAGTCCTGATTGACCTACAAAGGGACTTAAACTCCCACACAATAATAATGGGAGATTTTAACACCCCACTGTCAGCATTAGACAGATCAACGAGACAGAAAGTTAACAAGGATATCCAGGAATTGAACTCAGCTCTACATAAAGTGGACCTAATAGACATCTACAGAACTCTCCACCCCAAGTCAACAGAATATACATTTTTTTCAGCACCACACCACACCTATTCCAAAATTGACCACATAGTTGGAAGTAAAGCTCTCCTCAGCAAATGTAAAAGAACAGAAATTATAACAAACTGTCTCTCAGACCACAGTGCAATCAAACTAGAACTCAGGATTAAGAAACTCACTCAAAACCGCTCTACTACATGGAAACTGAACAACCTGCTCCTGAATGACTATTGGGTACATAATGAAATGAAGGCAGAAATAAAGATGTTCTTTGAAACCAATGAGAACAAAGACACAACATACCAGAATCTCTGGGACACATTCAAAGCAGTGTGTAGAGGGAAATTTATAGCACTAAATGCCCACAAGAGAAAGCAGGAAAGATCCAAAATTGACTCCCTAACATCACAATTAAAAGAACTAGAAAAGCAAGAGCAAACACATTCAAAAGCTAGCAGAAGGCTAGAAATAACTAAAATCAGAGCAGAACTGAAGGAAATAGAGACACAAAAAACCCTTCAAAAAATTAATGAATCCAGGACCGCTAGCAAGACTAATAAAGAAGAAAAGAGAGAAGAATCAAATAGATGCAATAAAAAACGAAAAAGGGGATATCACCACCGATCCCACAGAAATACAATCTACCATCAGAGAATACTACAAACACCTATATGCAAATAAACTAGAAAATCTAGAAGAAATGGATAAATTCCTCGACAAATACACCCTCCCAAGACTAAACCAGGAAGAAGTTGAATCTCTGAATAGACCAATAACAGGTTCTGAAATTGTGGCAATAATCAATAGCTTACCAACCAAAAAGAGTCCAGGACCTGATGGATTCACAGCTGAATTCTACCAGAGGTACAAGGAGGAACTGGTACCATTCCTTCTGAAACTATTCCAATTGATAGAAAAAGAGGGAATCCTCCCTAACACATTTTATGAAGCCAGCATCGTCCTGATACCAAAACCTGGCAGAGACATAACCAAAAAAGAGAATTTCAGACCAATATCCTTGATGAACATTGATGCAAAAATCCTCAATAAAATACTGGCAAACCGAATCCAGCAGCACATCAAAAAGCTTATCCACCATGATCAAGTGGGCTTCATCCCTGGGATGCAAGGCTGGTTCAACATATGCAAATCAATAAATGTAATCCAGCATATAAACAGAACCAAAGACAAAAACCACATGATTATCTCAATAGATGCAGAAAAGGCCTTTGACAAAATTCAACAACCCTTCATGCTAAAAACTCTCAATAAATTAGGTATTGATGGGACGTATCTCAAAATAATAAGAGCTATCTATGACAAACCCACAGCCAATATCATACTGAATGGGCAAAAACTGGAAGCATTCCCTCTGAAAACTGGCACAAGACAGGGATGCCCTCTCTCACCGCTCCTATTCAACATAGTGCTGGAAGTTCTGGCCAGAGCAATCAGGCAGGAGAAGGAAATAAAAGGTATTCAATTAGGAAAAGAGGAAGTCAAATTGTCCCTGTTTGCAGATGACATGATTGTATATCTAGAAAACCCCATTGTCTCAGCCCAAAATCTCCTTAAGCTGATTAGCAACTTCAGCGAAGTCTCAGGATACAAAATTAATGTACAAAAATCACAAGCATTCTTGTACACCAATAACAGACAAACAGAGAGCCAAATCATGAGTGAACTCCCATTCACAATTGCTTCAAAGAGAATAAAATACCTAGGAATCCAACTTACAAGGGATGTGAAGGACCTCTTCAAGGAGAACTACAAACCACTGCTCAATGAAATAAAAGAGGATACAAACAAATGGAAGAACATTCCATGCTCATGGGTTGGAAGAATCAATATTGTGAAAATGGCCATACTGCCCAAGGTAATTTATAGATTCAATGCCATCCCCATCAAGCTACCAATGACTTTCTTCACAGAATTGGAAAAAACTACTTTAAAGTTCATATGGAACCAAAAAAGAGCCTGCATCGCCAAGTCAATCCTAAGCCAAAAGAACAAAGCTGGAGGCATCACGCTACCTGACTTTAAACTATACTACAAGGCTACAGTAACCAAAACAGCATGGTACTGGTACCACAACAGAGACATAGATCAATGGAACAGAACAGAGCCCTCAGAAATGATGCCGCATAGCTACAACTATCTGATCTTTGACAAACCTGACAAAAACAAGAAATGGGGAAAGGATTCCCTATTTAATAAATGGTGCTGGGAAAACTGGCTAGCCATATGTAGAAAGCTGCAACTGGATCCCTTCCTTACACCTTATACAAAAATTAATTCAAGATGGATTAAAGACTTATATGTTAGACCTAAAACCATTAAAATCCTACAAGAAAACCTAGGCAATACCATTCAGGACATAGGCGTGGGCAAGGACTTCATGTCTAAAACACCAAAAGCAATGGCAACAAAAGCCAAAATCGACAAATGGGATCTCATTAAACTAAAGAGCTTCTGCACAGCAAAAGAAACTATCATCAGAATTAACAGGCAACCTACAGAATGGGAGAAAATTTTTGCAACCTACTCATCTGACAAAGGGCTAATATCCAGAATCTACAATGAACTCAAACAAATTTACAAGAAAAAAACAAACAACCCCATCAAAAAGTGGGCAGAGGACATGAACAGACACTTCTCAAAAGAAGACATTTATGCAGCCAGAAAACACATGAAGAAATGCTCATCATCACTGGCCATCAGAGAAATGCAAATCAAAACCACAGTGAGATACCATCTCACACCAGTTAGAATGGCCATCATTAAAAAATCAGGAAACAACAGGTGCTGGAGAGGATGTAGAGAAATAGGAACACTTTTACACTGTTGGTGGGAATGTAAACTAGTTCAACCATTGTGGAAGTCAGTGTGGCGATTCCTCAGGGATCTCGAACTAGAAATACCATTTGACCCAGCCATCCCATTACTGGGTATATACCCAAAGGACCATAAATCATGCTGCTATAAAGACACATGCACACGTATGTTTATTGCGGCACTATTCACAATAGCAAAGAGTTGGAACCACCCCAAATGTCCAACAACGATAGACTGGATTAAGAAAATGTGGCACATATACACCATGGAATACTATGCAGCCATAAAAAATGATGAGTTCGTGTCCTTTGTAGGGACATGGATGAAACTGGAAAACATCATTCTCAGTAAACTATCGCAAGGACAAAAAACCAAACACCGCATGTTCTCTCTCATAGGTGGGAATTGAACAATGAGAACTCATGGACACAGGAAGGGGAACATCACACTCCGGGGACTGTTGTGGGGTGGGGGGAGGGGGGAGGGACAGCATTAGGAGATACATCTAATGCTAAATGACGAGTTAATGGGTGCAGGAAATCAACATGGCACATGGATACATATGTAACAAACCTGCACATTGTGCACATGTACCCTAAAACCCTAAAGTATAATAAAAAAATAAAAAATAAATAAATAAATAAAAAAAAAGAATCTAAGAAGTATGTAATCAGTACCCTAAATCATCTGGTTGAGGTGTGTGCTAAAATTAATGTCAGCTTTTAATTTTAATCGTAGACCATTTTTCTGGTCTCATGATTCTAAGATACATTCCACGGCTGTGGTTACTGGTACTCTAATGAAATGATTTTGCAATCTCTGCATTCATTTCTGTATATGTGTATTTGAAACTCTTTGTGGAATCTCATGTAGATATATTTGTTTTCAGGATCCCTTGCCTTTACTTTGGGTGATGACAGCTCATCCTGGGATTCTAGCACTTCTGTCATCTGGAATTATTCTTTAACATAGTTTGTAATTAGCCTTTAGTTTCCAGTCTTTTTGTGGCATTGAAATAGACTTAATCATGTCCTTTGCTTCAACTCTTACCCACTTATTAGACTCCATCCTGTAACACTAGAACTGTGCATTAAATGTGGTAATATATAAAATTTTAGCAATCTGAAATTAGCAATATCCTAACCCAAGATCTGCATTCTTAAATGTTTCTTGAATGCTTGAAAGTTATAGAACGCATTTAACTTTCATGTTTGTTTTGTTTTTAAAAAGAAAAAGTTATTTTTGTCACACAAATAGTAATAGATTATATGAACAGACAAACCACGGAGAATCTGAAGTTATAACAAGAATCTTCAGGAAACAGAAAGATGTATTGATATCTAAATAAAAACATAACATCCTTTGGTATTCAAAAGGAAGTTAGAATTCTAGAGAATTTTTTCCTCTTCAAATGAGAGCTAATAAGAACTGATTACCGAGACAGGTGGTAAAATTAACTAGGCCAACCATCCAATCATACAAGCTGACACAAATCACTTGAATGTACTTTTCAGGCTCAAAACATGGGCTCTGAAACCCATCAAAATACATTTTACAGATGGTTTGACAAAATGTCATCATGTAGGATGCAAATAGTTTTCTACACTCTTTCAATACATATTTGGCTTTTGTTTTCTTAAATTTCATCCTAGATACTTCTCTTAGCTTTTAACTCTACTAACAGGAGGTATAAAAATATATCTGTCTTATACATTCCACAGTAGTACCTGGAAAACACACATGCGTGTGCATACACACACACACACACACACACACACACTTTTTCTCTTGTTAGAAAGCAGGTATATTAATGACATTGTGTTTTAAAGTATTTTAATATTGTAATGTTTTCGTGAAAGATGTTAGGGAAGCTCTCTCTTGGGGTGAGGAGGGAAATGAGGGAATATTGATTTCACCTTAACATTGCTGGGTCTGATCTAGGCCATCGTCCGCCTCGTAACTAGGGTATGATAGCATTCCTGATTGTTCCCGTATACTGCCATGGAGAAGGTTAGGTGTTGACTCTGGAAGGATCAAAAATCCCATCTTATCTCATACTCATTACAACTCAAATGTATTTGGGCTGCATTAGGTACAGCCTGGTCAACTGTCCCACACTTAGGCAGGCTAACCCTCAAAAGATTAAGATTGGATTCCGATGGGATTATGTGAGTAGAGTTCTCAACATACAACATCCTTGGAGAGGGGTATCGGCATGCTCTTTTGCAGGTACTCATAAGACATTAAGGGACCTGCTTAAATTGCTCTGTCAGTAAGGAATGGAATCGGGACTCCAACCTAATGATTTAATTCATGATATTTTGCCTTTTCCATGACATTACACATGGCTGACAGCAGTGGTACACTGGTGGATGTTTAACAACTGGCTTGTCGAGAGAAAATGAAAATGCTCTGATTTGTAGTAAATCCTCTCTTGATGGTCAACTTTAAACCACCAATATGGCATTATTGTACACAGAATTGGGATGCCTTGCAAAGTAACACACCATTATATGGTATTTCTACCATACAGATGCAATAGACACAAATAACTTCAAGAACATGGGTAATAGTAAAGTAATTAGGAAGTGATGCTTTGAGTATTACCTTTGTTTTTGATAACTTATTTGGTGTTAAGTTTATATAACTTAATTTTTAATAATAGCTATGTTTAACCAGTGGCTTGCAAAATTTCTGAAAATTAAACAGTCAGTTCTTGTGAGCCAGTATGAGCCAGTTTCAGTATAGTATGGCCTGATATTTGCATGAAGACCAGGGATAATGAATATCAGCATTTTAAAGATTTCATGTTAAGACTACAACTTACTCATTATGTCTTACTTATCTATTTCTGTGCCTGCAAGAGGAAAACTTAAACTATGAAAAAAAGAAGAATGTAAGCTTCTTTGTGAAACTCTATGAAGGGGAAAATTTGGAAAACTGAGCCAGGTTTTGAAGCCAGGGCTGGAGAGAGAAACTAGGCAGAAACTGGGAGCTGCCCCAAAATTAGGAAAGAGGTTTAGAGCCTGAAGCAACAAGAAAGAAGGATTTGTGTTCCTGGACAGATTCCCAGAAGAATTTTTTCTCATTGCTGATCACCAATGTGTTTTTCCTAGACAACTCACAGATATATATATGCCATTTTAATTTTAGTGCTATAAATTGCTACAGGCCTATTAAAACTTCACTTCCTCTTTTCCCACTTCCCAAGATGACTTGGAATATTTAATTTCCACAATGTAAAATCTTTTTAGCTTCATTTTTGGATGACACCCAACTTATCTGTCTAGTATGCCACTCTTTCCTGATTCAAGTCCTGAATTTCCAAATGCCTGTAATAACATCTCCATCAGTGTGGTCCTAAACCTCAGTTTGGTCTTTGGCCACAACAACCTCATCATCCTCTCCCCAAACAATCTGAGCCTGCCTAATTTTCTGGCTTCTGTTGGTGGCCCTATTGTTCATCTAGTTTGAGTCATATTTGACTCTTTTCCTTCACCTCAGTGGCCAAGTCTGTCAATTCTATCATCAAAAGGCCTTCCTCATATGCTTCTTCCTTATATGCTTCTTCCTTTCTATGGCAACTGCCCCACTCTAACTCTACATATTGGAATGTAAGAAAGCAAACACAATTTTATTGCAGGGATAACTGTATATTCTTTCTAATTTATAGCAAAGGGGAAAATTATTATAAACTCTAGAAATAAGGTGGCAAAATAGATTGTCTTGATTCTAAAGGAACTTTACATGATTCATAGTGACAAAATACTTGTAACATATCCACAGTTAATAAGGATTATCAATATGTCATGATAGTAAACTAACAGCTACTGAATCAGAGCTTGGCTCTAATATAGGATATTAATCTGAAATCTCCTAATAAGGTCTTGCCTTACAATCAGACATTGCAGTGATCTCCCCACTGGCTTTTTAGGTTCTGATTGCTCCAATATGCTTATTTCGGTTAGGTTTATCTTGCTCAAGTATCTACCTAAAATCTATCATTGCCTCCTGAATCTAGTCCAGATGCCTTTCCCTGGCTTCACAGTTTTACATTCCAGCTTTTTTTTTTTCTGTGACTCCAATTCCTACTCTATACTAGTCAAATGCATTGTTTCCTGAGAATGCCTTTCCCTTTTACAACTCCCAACCTTTACGCATTCTACTATTTCTATCTGGAGTTACCTTCTCTCAAATTATATCACATCTTTCCTGACCTCAGCTTTTCATAGAGATTCCATCCTTCCTCTCTGCAAATCTGTATTTATTCTTTTGTGTCATCCAGTATCTTCTACCTTTTATGAGGGTCTTTTTGGGCAATTGTTTTATCCTTCCTGCTAGAAAAAGAAAACCATGTCTTACGTTCATTTTGTATATTTGCAATGCTCAGAATAGAGGTATTTGATGACTTACTGAGATGGGCGGTCAGCAGGATTTTGGCAAGTTTCTTCCAGACTAACTCTGTTAGGGCTGTGAGGAAAAAAATGCTGTGGCCTGTTGATTGTTGTGGGAAAAATCAACAATAACAACATGCAACAATATTAATAGTTATCATTTGTAAGTGTCTGCTAGATTGTCAGATACTTTCTAGGTGATTTTATATATATAACCACCTAGAAATACACACACACACACACACACACACACACACACACACACTGATCCTTACTGCACAGCAAGGGATGCATTATATAAAGTAAACTGCACCTCAGTCAAGAAGACCCCACCCCTCTTTGCCTTCTGCAAACCCTTTCTACAAACTTTAAAAGCTTGCCCAAATTTTACACCTGCACATCACGTGGTTTCAAGGATGATATACTCTTGGTCTACTATTATGCAAGGTCTGAAACCCTCTAGGTGTGGCTAAAGTTGGTTCTTCCAGCTTGACCCTTTTCACATCCTCTTCATATGTACATGTTACTGGTCTCAACTTTTTTATACTCAGAAATGTGATAAAAGATTAATGTTAAAGATCAAGCGATATGTAAATATCAAGTATAATAAAATCAAGCAGTTTACATGTGAAAAATTCTATTGGAGTGAAGAACATGGATAAATGTCAGTAAATAAAATTCCAAAATGTAACACCAAAGAGTGCTCTTCAGAAGATTTTTTACTAGATGTACAGTTGGATCACAAGCTTCTGGGCTAGAATGAGATGATTGGGGCTCAAATGACAGCACTTCTCAATGTTGGCTACTGAGCAGTATTATTGGACTTCTGCTCAGGGGTTTTGGAAGTCATGTAGAAGTTGGGATCTAAACTTTCTATTTATATACGTGCATTTTACTTTATGAATGTTGTGATATAGGAGAAAAGAAGCCCTTAGGATTAGGCATGGTTTGATTCCTGTTTCCACCTCTTGCTAGCTGTGTATTCTAGGGCAAGTTACCTGGCCTTTCTGAACCTGAGTTTCTTCATCAATACAAAGAAGTTAACAATACCTACCTGATGGCACTGTTGCCAAAGTAATGAAATATATAACCATTGTCTATGGCTGTGTGACTCACTGTCTGAAAAAAATCACCATTCAACAAAAACCATATGATTATTTCAATTGGCACAGAAAAAGCTTTCATAAAATTCAACATTCTTTCATGATTAAAAACTTTCAACAACGAGGCAGAAAAATAACATACCACAATATAATAAAGGCCATATATGACAAATCCACTGCCAACATCATACTGAATAGGGAAAAGTTGAAAGCCTTTCCTCTAATAACTGGAACAAGACAAAGATGCCAACTATCAACCACTCTTATTCAACATAGAATTGGAAGTCGTAGCCAGAACAATCAGATAAGAGAAATAAAGAAAAGGCATCCAAACTGGAAAAGAGGAAGACAAATTTTCCCTGTTTGCTGACAATATGATATTGTATCTAGAAAAAATTGAAGACTCCACCATGAAACTCTTATATGTGACAAGTAAATGCAGTAAAATTGTAGGATAAAAAAATCAATGTACAAAAAATAAAGTGTTTCTGTACACCAATAATGATCTAGTTGAGAAAGAATCAAGAAGGCAATCCCACTTACAGTAGCTACAAAGGAGAAAATACCCAGGAATAAATTTAACCAAGAAGGTGAAAGATCTCTAGAAGGAAAATTACAAAACACCAATGAAAGAAGTTGAAGATGACACAAACAAATGGAAAAACATCCCATGCTGATAGATCAGAAGAATTAACACTGTTAAAATGAGCATATTGGCCAAGCAATCTACAGATTCAATGCAATCTCTATCAAACTACAAACGTTATTCCTCACAGAATTAGTAAAGCAATCCTAAAATTCATATGGAACAAAAAAAAAAGAGCCAGAATAGCCAAAGCAACACTGAACAAAGAGAACGAAGCTGGAGGCATCACGTTACCTGACTTCAAAATATATTACAAGGCTATAGTAAGCAAAACAGTATGGTATTGATGTAAAAGTAGACACACAGACCAATGGAACATAATAGAGAACCCATAAATAAAACCACATATTTACAGCTAACTAATTTTTGATGAAGCCAACACGAACTTACATTAGGGAAAAGACATTCTCTTTAATAAATAGTGTTGGGAAAACATGATATCCACATACGGAAGAATGAAACTGGACTCCTATCTCTCACCATATACAAAAATCAACTCAAAATGGTTAAAAACTTAAACACAAGACCTGAAACTATAAAAACACTAGAAGAAAATCTAGGGAAAATGTTCCTGGACATTCATCCAAGCAAAGAATTTATGACTAAGACCTCAAAAGCACTGGCAACAAAAACAAAAATAGAAAAATGGGACTACATTAAGCTATAGTATAGCAAAGAAGAAAATCAACAAAGTGAAGAGACAACCTATTGAATGGAAGAAAATATTTGTAAACTATTCATCTGACAGGTGACTAATATTCAGAATATACAAGGAAATCAAACCAACAGGAACAAAACCGAAAAAATCCTGTTTAAAAGTGGGCAAAGGACGTGAATAGAAATTTCTCAAAAGGAGATGTACAGATGGCCAATAGGTATATGAAAAAATGCTCAATGTCACTAGTCATCAGAGAAATGCAAATCAAAACCACAATGATAAGTCATCTTATCTCAGAATGGCTATCATCAAAATGACAAAATGACAAATGCTGGCCAGAATGTGCAGAAAAGGCAAGTCTTATACACTGTTGGTGGGAATGTAAATTAGCATAGCCATTATGAAAAACAGTATGAAGTTTCCTCAAAAAACTAAAAATGGTACTACTAGATGATCTAGCAATCCCCCATTGGGTATTCATCCAAAGGAAAGGAAATCATTATATCAAAGAGATATCTGTACCCCCACGTTTACTGCAGCACTATTCCCAATAGCAAGAATGTAGCATCAACCTAAGTGTTCATCAATGGATGAATGGATAAAGAAAATGTGGTATATATACACAATTGGATACTATTTGGCCATAAAAAAGAACAAAATACTGTCATTTGCAGCAACATGGATGGAGCTGGAGGTCATTATGTTAACTGAAATAAGCCAGGCACAAAAAGACAAATATTGTGTGTTCTCATTTATGTGAGAACTAACAAATTTGATCACATGGAAATACAGAGTGGAGAGATAGATAACAGAAATTGGGAAGGGTGAGAGCAGGGCAGGGGAGGTATGAAGAGAACTGAGTTAAATTGTACAAACCTGGTAAGATAGAAGGAATAAATCCAATATTTGATAGCAGAGCCAAGTGTCTATACTTAACAAAAATGTAGTGTAGTCAGGTGATACACACCCTAAATACCCTGACTTGATCACTACACATTTTATACAAGTAACAAAATTTCTCATGTACCTCATAAATTTGTACAAATAAAAAACACAAATTAAAAATCATCATTTATTATTATTCACAAGTCTAAGGTTAGTCAAGTAGTTCTACTGATTTGGACCAGGCTTGGCTGATGTTGACTGGACTCACTTGTGCATCTGCTATTGGCTGGCAGGTCAGCTGGGGCAGGCTTGTCTAGGATGGCCTAATTCACATGTCTGGTGGCTAGCCAGCTGTTGATTGAGATAAGAGAGTTGGCCCAGTCACATGCTTTTTGCCATCCAGCATCCTAGCTTGAGCTTGTTTACATGGAGGTGGAATAGGATACCAAGAGAGGTAGTTAGAGCAAGTCAGAATGCCAGTCTAGGTTCAAGGGTGAGGGATATAGACTACATCTCTGTTTTGTTTGTTTGTTTGAGAATCCACTTTAATCAAAACCTTTTATTTATTTATTTGTTTTTAACTTTTAGGTTCAGGGGTACATGTGTAGATTTGATGTATAGGTAAATTGTCACAAGAGTTTGGCATACAGATTATTTTGTCATCCAGGTAATAAGCATAGTACCCCATAGGTAGTTTTTAGGTCCTTACCTTCCTCCCACCCTCTACCCTCAAGTATACCCCAGTGTCTTTTCCCTGCTTTGTGTTCACGTGTACTCAATGTTTAGCTTCCATTTATAAGTAAGAACGTGTGGCATTTGGCTTTCTGTCCCTGTGTTAGTTTGCTCAGGATAATGGCCTTCAGCTTCACCCCTGTTGTTGCAGAGGACATGATCTCATTATTTTTATGGCTGTGTAGTATTCCGTGGTGTATATGTACCACATTCTCTTTATCCAGTCTAGCTTTGATGGGCATTTAGGTTGGTTCCATGTCTTTGGTATTGTAAATAGTGCTGTGATTAACATACACATGCATGTGTCTTTTTGGTAGAATGATTTCTTTTCTATTGGGTATATACCCAATAATGGGATTGCTGGGTTGAGTGATACTTCTGCTTTAAGTTCTTTGAGAAATTGCCAAACTGCTTTACACGATGGCTGAACTATTTACATTCCCACTAGCAGTGTATAAGCATTTGATACCAAAATGTAATAAAACATATTTAGCTATCTTCTTGTTTGCCATGGATATGTTTTTGATATTTGTGGTTAATTTTTTTTCAATAGCTTCTGGGGAACAAGTGGGTTTTTGTTACATGGATGAATTGTACAGTGGTGAAATCTGAGATTTTAGTGCACCCATCACCCGAGTAGTGTACATTGTACCCAATATGTAGTATTTTTCTATCATTCACTCCCCTCCCAACATCCTCTCTTCTGAATCTCCAAAGTCCATTATATTTCTCCATATGCCTCCGCGTACCCATAGCTTAGCTCCCACTTATAAGTGAGAACATACACTATTTGATTTTCCATTATATTATATATATTCCAATATATATTCCATTATATAATATTGTATAAGTGAGTTACCTCACTCATAATAATGGCCACCAACTCCATCCAAGTTGCTGCAAAAAATGTTATTTTATTCCTTTTTATGGCTGAGAGTATTCCATGGTGTATATATACCACATTTTCTTTATCCACTCACACTCATTGATTGATGGGCACTTAAGCTGGTTCCCTGTCTTTGCAATTGTGAATTGTGCCGTGATAAACATATGTGTGCAGGTGTCTTGATGATATAACGACTTCTTTTCCTTTGGGTAGATGCCCAGTAGTGGGATTGCTGGATAGAATGATAGATCTACTTTTAGTTCTTTGAGAAATTTCCATACTGTTTTCCATAGAGGTTGTACTAATTTACCTTCCCACCAACAGTGTATAAGCATTCCCTTTTTACCACATCCACACCAACATCAATTGTTTTCTGACTTTATAATAATGGCCATTGTGTCTGGGGTAAGGTGGTATCTCATTGTGGTTTTAATTTTTATTTATCTGACGATTAGTAATGCTGAGCATTTTTTTGTATGTTTGTTGGCTATTTGTATATCTTCTTTTGAGAAATGTCTATTCATGTCATTTGCCCACTTTTTGATGAAATTATTTGGGTTTCTTCTTGCTGCTTTGTTTGAGTTCCTTGTAGGTTCTGGATATTAGTCCTTTGTTGATGCATAATTTGCAAATATTTTCTCCTATTCTATGGGTTGCATGTTTACTCTGATGATTATTTACTTTGTTGTGTATAAGCTTTTGCATTTAATTAGGTCCCATTATTTATTTTTGTTTTTGTTGTATTTGCTTTTGGGGTCTTAGTCATAAATTATTTTCCTAGGCCAATGTCCAGAATAGTTTTTTTTCTAGGTTTTCTTCTAGAATTTTTATAGTTTCAAGTCTTAGATTTAAGTCTTTAATACATCTTGAGTTGATTTTCATATATGGTGAGAGATAGGGATCCAGTTTCATTCTTCTAAATGTGGCTTTCCAGTTTTCCCGGCACCTTTTATTGAATAGTGTATCCTTTCCCAAATTTATGTTTTTGTGTGCTTTGTCTAAGGTCAGTTGGTTGTAACTATTTGGATTCTCTATTCTGTTCCATTGGTCAGTGTGTCTACTTTTATACAAGTACCATACTGTTTTGGTTAGTATAGACTTGTAGTATAATTTCAAGTCAGGTAATGTGATGCCTCTAGATTTGTTCTTTTCTGCTCAGTATTGCTTTGGTTATTCTGGCTCTTTTTAAATTCCATATGAATTTTGGGATTTCTTTTCTAATTCTGTGAAAAATTGTGTTGGTATTTTGATAGGGATTGCATTAAATCTGTAGATTTCTTTGAGCAGCATGGTCATTTTCATGACATTGATTCTTTCAATCCATGAGTATGGGATATATTTCCATTTGTTTGTGTCATAGACTCCACTTCTTGATGGAAGGAACTTCAGTCACATTGTAAAGGTGTATGGATACCGAAGGGGTGGAAAACTGTGGCTATTTTTGCAATCTATCCCATGACTGCCTTGAAAAATTGTTTATCAGTATTTTCTAAAGCTGAGCACATGCATTCCCTTTGACCCAGCAACAGCATTGCTAGATATATACCAAAAAGATGCATTCATATGTGATAAAAATATATAGTATGAAAAGCATGTAGTATTTTTCTATCACTCATTCCCCTCCCAACATCCCCTCTTCTGAATCTCCAAAGTCCATTATATTTCTCCATATGCCATTCCCTTTGATCCATATTTGGGACTATTCATAATAGTCCCAAATTGCAAACTACCCAAATGCCATTAACCTCACTATTTTGGACAGATAAATACATTGTAGTATTTTCACGCAATGGAATACTATGTGCAATGAGAATGAACAACCTACAACTATGTCCAACAATATGGATGAATCTTACAAGCATAATAAAGAAATAAACAGACACAGAGGAGTACATATTTTCTAAATTAATTTTCATAAACGTTTAAAACAGGCAAAATAAATGTATTCTATTAGAAATCAGGATAGTGATTACCCTTGGGATGAAAGGGATTGGAAATGGTTACAAGGTCAAGGGAGGATTTCAAGGGGGCTGGTCATGTTCTGTTTCTTGATTTGGGCGCTTATTGCACAGACATGTTCAGTTTGTGGAAATTCATTGAGCTATACTCTCATTAGTTAAGCAATTTTCTGTATGCATGTTTTATACCAATTAAAACATTTATGAAATGCAGCACATTTGAAAGTATTATTCATAGCAGGCTCTCAAATATTTATCTTTCCCCTTCACATTCCCAAAGGAGAGTATATGTATGGTAACAATTTCCATTGTTATAGTTGAGCATGAAACAATGTATCCTTCATGTGAATAGGATACCCAAAGATAATTTAATATGGACACATCAGCTAAAATCTTGTATTTTTAAAGTACCCATCTGGCCTGAGACATGATTTTGGCATTCAAAGGACGGAATCTGGTATAACAGCTGGGTTGTATACCATCTGGACAGAGTGTCTCAGCTGTCTTTAATCTTTTTTCCACCTGTTTAGATCAAAGAACTTAAGGTTATATCCAATTTTCAGGTCAATAGCTTTATCTTCATTACTTTTTCTTCACTCAGAAAAACCAATTGGAATGTAAAAAAGCAACCATAACTTTATTGCAAGGGTAACTGTGTATTCTCTCTAATTTATAGCAAAGGGGAAAGTTATTACAAACTCCGGAGATAAATAGTGAAACAGATTATGTCTCAATTCTAAAAAAAATTTACATCATTCATAGTGACTAAATACTTGTAACATATCCACAGTTAAGAAGGATAACCAGTGTATTATGACAGTAAGCAAACAACTGCTAAATCAGACCATGGCACTAACATAGTTTGTTAATCTATATAGGGCTGAGTTTTGTTGTGTTAAAAATTATTCTCCAAATTCAGAGGCATAAAGCAACGAAGGTTTGTTTCCTGTTTTTGCTGCATGTTGACTGAGAGTGGGCTGGGAATTTTGTTCCACCTTACCTTCAATCTCGGGCCAACTTTGATCTGGAACGTTTTGTATCATCACAGTAGAGGGACAGAAAACATGGCAGACCACACACTCACTCTTAAAGTTTCCACCTGAAAGTGACACATGTAATTGCTGCTCATTTTTCACTGGCCAAAGCTAGTCGTGTGGCCACACCTAGCTTCAGATTGGTAGTGTAGTTATATCTTACCGTGTGTCCAGAAGAAGAGAGAGCCAGACTAATGATGAACAGCCTTAATGACTACCATATATCGTCTATTTGCAGGTCTTAAAATAGCTTTATTTAGTTTTTGGTCATAAGGTATACCTTGATTCCTACCCTAGCTACCCTGAAGTATGTATTGATAATCACAAGAAAGCCTGAAAACTAGAACATAAATTAGTATAAATCTATCTCTGTATTATTTGTAAGACTTTAGAACTGGAGAAGACCTTCCATAACTATCTAGTTTAAGCCCCTTATATTAGTTAGGGAAATTGTAACTCATAGGTGACATGCTTCAAGTCAAAGTGGTATTTATGATAAAACCAGAAGTAAGTTCAATATTTTAAATTCATAGTAACAGCCTTGTATGTAAATGAAAGAAACTGCATATTGTGATAGTGTCTCAAGCATCTATAATTTGGGGCAATAATCAGTCTTTGTTCACTCAGTAAATATTTGTTCAACACTTACAGGCACTGAATTAGATCCTGTAAAAAAAAGAAAAGATGAAATAGCCATAGAATGTTTACTCAAAGAGAGGCAGAGGCTGGTAGAATCAGCCAAGGAATGGGACACACACACGCACACACACACACACAGAGAGAGAGAGAGAGAGAGAAAGAGAGAGACAGACAGACAAAGGAAATAGCAAAGGAATCATTTTCCCCTCCACGAGATGAACTGTAAATGATAACTGGTCAAGAGTTGATACGCAATGAAATCTAGAAACACTAGCTAGTATCAGTTGATTCCCTTCTGTGCACTAAGCACTGTGAAGACTTCGTAGTTCACTTTACAGAGTGATTTAGAAAGCATTGACATTTTTATTATATCGATCTTCCGTCCATTTTTAAGGGTTTTTTTTTTTGCCATTGTATGGCATTTTCTAAATTTATCCAAAAGGGACCTGAATATGCATCACTAAATTTATTCCCCAGCATCTTACAGCATTTTGTTATTGAACAAAACATGTATATACATTCTCTAATTGATTACTGCTAATGTGTAGCAAATATGTTGATTTTGGTTTATGTTGATGATGTTTTGTATCTAGCAATCTTGCTCAATTTCTGTATTAGTTATAATAATGGCTTGTTGATTATTCTGGATTTTCCAGAATGATCATATCATCTACAAATTAGAATCAGTTATCGCCTTCTTTCTAATTCTCACAGCTAATTTTTTCCCTTTTTCTAATATTTCATTGGCTAGGACCCTGATCAAATGCTTAGTAACAGTGAGAACAGAGTTACTAGTTTTGTTCTTGACTTTAATGGATAATTAAGATTTCACCATGAAATATTATTTAATATAGGCTTTTTAGAAGATTATTTTTGCTGTCAGTGAAGGTTCTCTTTTTTCAAATTTTCTAATAATTTTATCTTGGATGGGTGTTGAATTTTTTCAAGTGTTTTCTTTTTGTTTCTGTCCGGAGAGTCAAATGTTTTCTCTCACATAAGTTGTTTATGTGATTATTAGATCAGTATACTTTTCTGTCATTGTATTAGTCTTGCATTCCCGAGTGTAAACAAACTCTGCTAAAGTTGATGTATTAATTTTGAATGTCACTGTTGGATTTGATATATGGATATTTTATTTAGAACTCTTCTTTAAAAAAATCTATGTGCATCTGCATTTGTACTTTTTATTCTTGTATTATCTTTGGTTTCAATGTCAAGTTAATATCAACTTTGTAAAATGAGTTTGAAAGCTTTATTTTCTTACTAGCATCTGAAGCACTCTCTCTCTCCCCTCCCCTCGATAGATAGATAGATAGATAGATAGATAGGATCTATTCTTTGAAAATTTTGTAAATTTGGCCTATAACAGTCATTTCACCTAATATCTATTAAGGTAAGAGGGATATTTTTAAACACTTAACTGATTTCTTCAATGGTTATTGTTTATCCGGGTTTTATATTTCTTCTTGAGTCAATTTTATTTAATGTAGTAGCCAAAGTAGACTAACCTCTGTGCCAACTAATTTTCAAATCCCAGTTGCTTAATACAATAAAAGTTTATTTTTCATGCATGTTACAGTCCAATGTGGGTAGGTATAATAGTATCAATGGGTTGAAGGTTACCTCTGTAACCATGATCACTCATGGACTGAGACTTCTTTTATATTGTACCTTCATCTAGTTCCAGGCCCATTGGATGATAAAGGAGTGTGACAATCATCTTTGGAAGAATTTTATGAGCCACTTCATTGGCCAGATTAAATCACTGGTCACATCTAACTGTGAGAGAGTCTTGGAAATTGAGTTTAGTTGTGTGCCCAGGAAGAAGAGAAGAACACAGATATTGATAAGCACTAGCAGTCTGTTCTACAGTAATTGATATTGTTCTAGAAAATTTCCATTACATCTATATTTATTGGCATGAATTCATTCATTGAATTCTTTGATTTTTATAAATATTATATTTTTGGTTATGTGATTATAATAGAATTTATTAGTATAGTCTCTATTTTTCAGTCTTGCTAGAGGCTTGTTTGTTCTGTTAATTTCTTTCATAAAACTAAGTTTTGTTTTGTTGAATCTTTCTATTGTTTATTTTCTATCTGAATTTCTATGCTATCTTTGTTATTTTTGTTTCTGTTTTCCTGGGTTTACTCTATTGTTCATTTTCTAGTTTCCGAGGGTCTTTTGTTGATTTTGAATCCTCAATGTTTCAAAAAGCTCTCTTTTTTCATGATTTCCATTACACTCGTTTTCTCATTTGTACCACTAGTAGTACTAAAGAAAGCTCCCAAACTTTCACAACAGGGAGATATCCTTGCCTAACACAAGAAAGATAAACTGTGGAGCAACTTGTGCTAACAATAATAGCAAGAGGCCTATGATTCCCAAACAAACTTACTGTACCTTAATCCCGGGAATTTATCAGTATAGATAGCTAAAACAATAAAATTAAACCAGAAATTAAAAGGAACCCAAAGCACACAATCTTCATTACATCACACATTTCCTTTACTATACTCAATAGGAGCATTACCCAAGGCACTAATTTCCAAGCAGTTGTTTCTTCTTGTTCTACGTTAACATGAAACATAAAATAACTGCATCTAAATTATACTTTAGTTTTTTGTTTCCAACTAGGTTGTGCATATAACATGTCCACATTCACAGAAATTTAGAAGCACTGTTTAAATTGTTGTGCCAAAAGCACAAGATACAAAAACAACACATTCAAGAACAACTCTAGTTGTATAGAAATATACAATAAATGTGCTGAGTCATTACATAGAGAAGAAGGTAGGGCAGTTGAAAAATATAGCATAGAAATGGAATTAGTCTTGGAAGGGCTTCATGGAAGAGAGAATCTGGAAGACAAGAATGTGCATGTTGGCAAGGGGTACGTAGGAGTCAATAGTTTGAAGCTGGGGATGCTTTGTGAAAACTTTGGCAGTAGAGGCCATGATCTTACTCATATTTGCATTTATTCATAGTGGTCTTGGCTCTTAGAAGATGCTTTGAGTGTTAATGGTGTTTAATAAAAAAAATTTAGAACTGAGGAATGTAAAGCATCTGTGTGGTCAATTCTGAAATAATTTTTAAAGTTAACATATATGGTCAGAACTTTGAGATCATAGAATTTTGAGAAGTCATACATGTTAGACCTGGAAAAGAATCTAGGAGTAGTAGAGTCCAGCCCCTTATTTCACAATTGAGGAAACTGAGGCTTCTAAATGCAAAATGTAGTTCTCATGGTACCTTAAGTATACCAATTAAAATTAGTAGCTATAGGGGCTTTTAGACCTCTTGGGCCGTTTTGTAGTTATGATAATTTTGTATAGATCCATACTTGATGTATATTTGGAAAGCCTACTCAAGGTTAGGGATTGACAAATGATGGCCCACAAACCAGATCCAATTGGATGCATGTTTTTGTAAGTGAAGTTTTACTGGAACATGGGCCATACCCGTACATTTTGTCTATGGCTGCTGTCACACTATGGCAACAGAGTTGAATAGTGACAGAAACTATATGCCCCATAAGGGCTAAACTATTTGCTACCTGGTTATTTACAGAAAAGTTTGATGACCCCTGCTCTAGGTGGTTGTATTATCCAAGGTATCTTTTATTCTGCAGCCTGTCAAGGGGTTTGTATTTTTGCTTTTCTAGAGTTAAAATTAATTTTGACAATGATCATAATTTAAAGAGTGGTACCATGTGTTAATTTTGAGACTTAAGGGCACTGATGCAAAACTTAAGAGCCGCCAAATAAACTGTTAGCAAGAAAACATTCTTTCATGGATTGGGGCTTGCGGGTTTTCCTCTGGGTAAGACAGATGGATGTTGAGAAATGGCCTGAACCAGTAAAAGTCATTATGAAAGCAATTCCCAGCGATCCTGTAACATTTAGAGTTCATTACCTCAAAAGCTACATTGCCTGGGTACATCTTTAGACGCTGCTCATTCAGCCAATCACCCTTTTGAAAGGCAATGGAATTTGCCCTTCTTAACACAACTCTCAGCAGCTGGGAATGTGGAGCTTGTTATGGGTGAGGGCTCGCTAGAAGCTTTACTTGCAATCCAGTGGCAGGAATGCTGCTTGGAGGAAAGGGGACAGAAAGCTCAAGACCACAGCCAGTTTAAAATGTAACCTCATTAGTAGCAATTAGCACTCAGTCATGCCTGGGAGATTGTCCCCATAAAGCATATCAAATCAATTACTGCCTGCCTCTTAGACAAAGGAGGCCATTGCAGATCACTATGGCTAGTTCTGATCTTTTGTGTCTGAGACTAGGAGCAGATTTGATTATACTTTAAGACCTTCTCCCCAGAGGAGGGCTTCCCTCTTTTCCTTTCTTTGTGTGCACAAAGAAATATAGCTTCTGTCAAGAAAATGCCTGCTGGTGTCTTCAAGGTTTTGGTTGCAGAAGAATTGGGCAAATTTCAAGGATGCTGGAAACTTTGTGACTTTGTGAATGGATATGGGGACCTGGAGGGGTTTGCTCATAGTGAAACAGATTGAAGGAGAATGAGGTTCACATGTGATGTGGATGCTAATTCCTCTCATGACACATACAAACCAGCTCTAAAGAACATCAAAAAATTGATTGTGTTCCTGCTAATGGCTAAGCTAGTGACAGCGTTTTTGTCTTTTTAGGAAATGATGGAGAAGGGTCAGCTAAGGTGCTTTATGAGCTTCTTGAGAAAGAGAAATGTAAGCACTGGACAGGGCCCTGGTATGGATTCTTAACAGCTGGCAATTGTGCCCAGAGGCACTTTCTGTCCTCCTGCACTGCCAGAACCCAGAGAATAGTAGAGCACATTCCTTGGGAAAGAGCTAAAGATTTCTGCTTTTTATGCAGCATTTTGTGTCAATAACAGTTTGTGTAATTTTCACTTGGTGTTCACAATAAGATGCTCTCAGTTAATATTACTTTGCATTTATATGGTTCATTTTATCTCATACAAAACACACTTTGCACATGCCAGGAGCTGCTTTTCTGGGGTATGACTGTGTCCTGATACGATAAAGCTTCTCTTCGCCTGCCCTCTATCATCAACAAAGAAAATTCCCCAGGCCCCTCTACAGAGTGCCCCCTCAGAGGCATCATTAGCTATAATAAGTTGGGTAGGTTACAGCATAGGAGTAAACTCATGCACAGAGATACCCTGCAGTGTGGCTGGGGTTCTGCATCTGCTTCCTCAATCTCATCACACCAAGTACCCTCAAAAAAACATACTGTCCCAGGAAAAATTCCAGGGTTCTTGCTATGCTAACTGAGCTTTATAACAAGTCCCTCCTGGGCCAGGCTGCTGTCCCTAAGTCTCTTCAATACTGAAATCCATTGGCAAAAAGCTTAGGGTGGCATTTCTCAAAATATCTGAAACCACCTGCATGACAATCACTAAGGGTGCTTGTTAAAATGCAGATGACCAGGCTCTTCCACATCCCACTGAATTGGATTCTGAGGGTTGGGTATTTACATAATTTGTATATATATTAAAGTCTGAGAAGTGCTTGTTGATTTCCTGATGGCATGAAGTTTCACTTATGGGAAGTAATACTGGGGTATGAGACTTGATATGTGCTGTGTGTGATCCCCCAATTTATGGTTTGCTCATCAGTGTTTATTCCAGGTCTCTGCTATTAAGCCTGAACCTTTCTCTGATTCAACTTAATTTTTTTTGGTCAGTGTTTCCAGGATGGAAGGGTTGCTGGCCTAGGGCAGGGCTTGTGGCAGTCAAGAGACCGTTATAGTTCTTCAGGCTATAGGTTCACCATAAGTCATATAGGTTTTCATGGGAAGAAGAATAGAAATTAAGACAGGCAAGGTATGGAGAAGTGGGCTAGGAGTTGCGTGCAGAATCCATTTGATTAAGTCAAGACACCAGCATTCAGAAGGTACTGATATGAAAATGACTCTGAGCTTTTCTTTCTTTCTTTCTTTCTTTCTTTCTTTCTTTCTTTCTTTCTTTCTTTCTTTTTTTTTTTTGACAGAGTTTCACTCTTGTTGCCCAGGCTGCAGTGCAATAGCATGATCTCGGCTTACTGCAACCTCTGCCTCCCGGGTTCAAGCGATTCTCCTGCCTCAGCCTCCAAGTGGCTGGGGTTACAGGCATGCGCCACCACGCCTGGCTAATTTTGTATTTTTAGTAGAGATGGGGTTTTTCCATGTTGGTCAGGCTGGTGTCGAACTCCCAACGTCAGGTGATCTGCCCGCCTCAGCCTCCCAAAGTTCTGGGATTACAGGTGTGAGCCACCGCACCCGGCCCGACTCTGAGCTTTTCAAAATGGCTCTCCAAATGAAGATTTTGCAACTTGGATAGGGCTAGATGCACTTCATCAGTCACTTTTGCACGGGGCCCTGTGTTTGCCTTCACCACTCTCCTGTCAACACTCTGGGCAACTTTAATCCCTGCATTGTTACTTGTTTATCCCTGCAGGCTTTGATCCATTCACGTTTCACATACTCTGACTGTCCCACTATGTTCTAGGCATAGGGCTTTGAGTTGAGGGCTCACAGATGAAGAGACAGAGTTCCTGCACTTGAAGTACATAGAGAATAGATGAATATATGAGGACCCAAGAAAATTTGCAAGCTACTGCTTCATCTCTTTCACTTTCCTTCCATTACAGCCATTCTCAAGTGTATTCCCATTATGGACTTCATCGTCAATCAGAAAAGCCCCATATTCATGACCTTGAACCCACACCTTGTCTTCTGAGACCCCGATATCTTTATCAGCCATATCTCTAAATTTCTCTCACTTATTCCCCACATTCATGCTAGCATTCGATTTCTTCCCCTTCTTTATTCTTCATGACAGATTTGGAATTAACTTGTCTTTTTACTTATTTTTAATCTGGGTGTACCCATTCAATGCTTCCTTCTTGAGCTTTAGAGTTTCTTTTCTCCTTGAACTTATGTGGACTTTGTTGGGTCAATTCAAGCCCCTGGGTTACCATTTTTATTTTCTTTCTCCATTCATGTGCAGTGGTCTTTGGGGTAGAGAAAGTCATGAAATAATGTTGATTGGAATTGTACCAAACCCATTTGATGTGGCCTCTGCTTGGCCCTTGCTGTGGCTCTACTGTTCTTTTATTTAAATCTCTTTTCTTGCTTTTGCAGACATTATTCCCACCTCTCAAGGTCTCAGTATCATTCCTGTCTCTCTCAGTATGAGTAGCCAAACTTGTCTCTTACATTCTGTAGAATACCCAGAACACTTAGCTGAACTTTCTAATTCTCCATCTTCCCAGTCAGTTTAGTCTTCTCACTGCTCCAAATTTACATTTTTAGTTAACTCACCTATTTTGTTTTAGGAACTCATCTCTGTCCTTCAAGGCAAACTCTTCTGTCTGGGTTCAATAGAAGAGAAAACTTCATAATCAAATGAATTTTGGAAGTCCGGTATAGCAAGTGTGTGGTGATTTTTAAAAATTTCCACAAATTCTTTCAAATCCTCTCTTTAAGAGATGAGGCTTACTTCCCATCTCCATGAGTATGGGCTGACCTAGTGACTCACTTCTTACAAAGAGTAGATGATAGAAATGATGGTGCATGCTTTCTGAGATTAGGTCGTAAATGGCATTGAACCCTTCTCCTTGACTACTTTTTAGATCACTCACTGTGGAGAAAGCCAACTGCCATGTTGTAAGGACACTCAAGCAGCCTAATGGTAATATTTATCCCATTCTCATCTGGCTTGACTTAGGTATGATCTTGAGCAAACTGAGGTTAGTTAGTCCTTCCAAATTCCACTGGATTGGCACAATCTTTTTTGAGTCTACTTCAGTCTGTGAAATAAAACCACCCCAAATCCAAAGTCCTTTCAAAGCTAAGGAGATAAATCTGTGTGGTGTTGGCAGAGTCTGAATTGAAGGGCAAGCAAATAGCAGCAAGGATTATAAATCCCTGCTTCTTACAACTATAAACCAATCTGTCCATAGTGAGAAAGCATTTAATAAAGGGTTTCATTGTACTAGAGGAAATGGAAAATTATACTCCATGAGCAAATGGTCTGCCAGAAACAGCCTGGAACCAGCAGCAAGGGTGCCTTTTAATGGTTTTTTAAAAAATCAATAACTTTAGACTTTTAAATTAATTAGTATAAGTGGGAAGAACACTTAATTACAGCTTCTATTCCTCCATAAAATGTTCTCTGTGAAGAACTAGTAAAATCAGATTTGGATTCTTCCCAGTCAACATACATATATTTTTTTCATTGTGTTCGTGGGCTGATTTCTTGGTTTTTGGTTGCCCAGAAATAAAAGTAAGAATATAAGGGGGGAAAAGTAACAAAATAGAAGTCTACCTAAACAGCATTGGAGACATCATAAATCCCGACCTGGGCTTTATGGAAAGGATGAAAAAGAATCGAGATTTCAAACAGCAGACACAGCACATCCTGTTCCTATTATAAACAAGAGCAGGAGAGGATTGGCCAATGTCCAACTTTGAGAAGGTACCTAGAGATTTGTAATATATTGGTGAGAGCACTGGATGTTTTTAGGAATAAAATGCTAGCATGGTGCTTCTAAAAATATCCTTAATGCAATGGAAGTTATGTCTTCATTTACTCTATTTTAATTAAATTCTTTCCTCCACTTATTTGCACTGCTTCCTTTTTATTTTTCTCATCCTCCTTCTGTCCTGGGGGCTCTTCCACATTAGTACAGGCGGTGATGCTCAGAGGTACTGACAGGCTGCCAGGCCGATGCTGCTTGTCTCCCCAGGAGCCCAGCTTACACTAGCCCCTTGCTGTGATTCATGATCTGGAAAATTCTCTATGCCCAGGTATGACAGAATTCACCCTGCACAGACAGTGGTCACAGTTTAAAGACCCCTCACTTTTCCTATTCCCTGTCAACCATTTTCTGAAGCTACAGACCTGAAGGTAAACCAATATAAAAACATTCGAACTTAAAAATAAAACAATATTTATGTGTTAGCAAAATCAATTTAAAAGTCACCTTGGCATACTATAGGCCATGAAATAACTTACACGGTGGGAAGTTGTCCCTTTCTTTGATTGCTATGCAAAGTGATGTGACTCTGTGACGTGTGGTGTGAGAAGCCCAGGAAGCTAACTCAGGTTCAACATGCTCAGTAAGTAACTTTAGACACACTCTGGCAGTTTTATATAAAATCAAATAGTGTTGTAGATGAGCTGAAAAACATAAATTGAGTGTCTATCTATCTATATATAAAGCTGCAGCATCATCAGCCAGAAATAGCACATAAGACATGGCAGCTAACCCTCGCCACAACCTCAGCACTGTTCATTCCGGAAGATGTGCTTAATCTCACAAAAGGCAGGGCCAACTCTCTTGTCTCATTTTGCTATTTTAGGGCCAGTCTTCCTAGCCTAAAAGCCCATAAGAAGGCTCACAGGAAAGACACCAAGATGAACAGATCACAAAATGAGTTCTAGAAAGAACACCCACAGAAATAAAGATTCTGGTTTGGAAAAGAGCAACCTCATAACACTATGAGGGCTTATTTTTCTCACCTCTCAAGTATAAAAGCAAAGTTGTTTGAGTGACAATAAAGGATTGGTGCATGCAATGGAGACCTCCTCTGAATGTGTCTATGGTTTGCAGCTGGGGGATGGTCCTGTTTGTCAGCAAAGCTCCTCTCTCAGCAAATCATCAGAAGAGGTCTGGCCTTGCCTGATACTTCCTTCTGTTTGCAACCTTCTGTAGCTCCCAGTTTCACCATATTGGGGTTGAGTTGGAATCAAGCCCTTGCTTTTGTATGTCTTTTGAAAGAATCATTATTTATAATAAAAAGAGAATTTTTTGTGATAAGATTTGGGTTTTCTTTTTTTTTTTTTTTTTTTGAGACGGAGTCTCTGTCGCCCAGGCTGGAGTGCAGTGGCACAATCTCGGCTCACTGCAAGCTCCGCCTCCCGGGTTCACGCCATTCTCCTGCCTCAGCCTCTCCAAGTAGCTGGGACTACAGGCGCCCACCACCACGCCCGGCTAAATTTTTCTTTTTTGTATTTTTAGTAGAGATGGGGTTTCACCGTGGTCTCGATCTCCTGACCTCGTGATCCGCCCGCCTCGGCCTCCCAAAGTGCTGGGATTACAAGCGTGAGCCACCGCGTCCGGCCGGGTTTTCTTTACTGGCACTTCTCTGTCAGTCTTTCTTAGAAGGTTCCCAGAGAGAAAGACCATATACCCCTTACTTGGTGACTTTCTCAAAGAGAATGATCTGGGTGAAAGGTCACTATTGTTATCTAATTGCAATTGATGTTTGTCAAAATCTGGGTTAGACAGACTCCTGAAGGAGTGTTATGCTGGAATTTCCCCGACTGAAATATTGGCAACTATCAATTACCATTAACCCAATGGAAAAGAAGGGGCTCAATTTCCCAGAGCATGGGCTAATGGAAGTCAATCCAGTTGTGATGGCAGATTTCATTTTCTAGTTAAGAGAAGACAGCACACACTCAGCAACAAGATCATACTTGAAAAAGTCAGAGGAAGAAGGAAATATGAAATGTATGGGCACTTCCAAGAAATTGTACATGATAAAATTCAGAATATGCCATCTGATACAAATCTATTTTAGATGCCTTCTGTGTTTCTGTAGTAGGTAATTGGTTCTGGAGCCAACCTTGCCATTGCTAAAACGCATGTACTGTTCCTCTTCCCAGATCTTCACATCAAACACATACCCCTGAGAGCAGCAGTTAGGGTGATGAACTTTTCCTGGTCTGCCTAGGACTTTCCTGCTTCTAGCACTAGAAGTCTCACAGTTCAGGAACCACCTCAGTTCTAGGACCCCTCTCAGTCCTGGGAAAACTGGGATGGTTGATCCCCCTGTTTGGCTACACAATAGAGTCATCTGGGGAAATTTCAAAAATTGTGATGCTTAGGCCACACTCCAGACCAATGACAGGAGGTGTGATTCACATGATTCCAATGTGGAGCCAAGGCTGAGACCAGAAGCTTACAACTCATGCAAACTTTCTATGCTGAAGCCAGAGCTTCCAAAGGCAAAATGACACAGCTATGCTTCTCTTTTGTATCCAATTTGTGATGAATAGTGCCTGAAGTTTAACCAGATTAACTTATCAGAAGCATTTCCTTTGTCCCCAGGATTGAAGACCATTTTGGATCACAAAGCCAGCCTTTGAAGCAACCCTTTTTGATTGTAAAAATGAGTAGCTCTCTAATGGCAAGCAAAATTTGTACAGAACTTTGAAATTACACCTCCCTTCCTGACCTTGTTTTGTTTTAGCTCACTGGGATAGGAGGTTAGAAGTGGCCATTTGGAGTTTCTCGTTTCAAGTGCTGGTCACCATTCATGGGGATCTCAGCAGCTTGCTATCTTCCCTTGTCTTTGGGGCTATCACCAGTGAAAGATGTCACTCACCCCACTTGGGCTACTTCATTTTTTAAAGGTCTGTTCACCTGTACTTATTCTGAAAAATCTCTCAGAGAAGATGATGGTATAATTTCCATTAATAGCAAGAACATGTGTATAGGTGCTCTCAGCAGCTCTGCACCCCTTTCCTTTCCTGGTTTTTAGTAATAACCAGATAGGTCCTTTAGGGATAAAAGTAATCTGAAAGACTCACTCATTCTGAAGGGCTAAGAAGCTCATGAGTTGATGTCCCCCAAAATTTGTATGTAGAAGGCAATGCTTTCCATTAATTTATACAACAAATAGTTGAGTCCCTTTATGCCAGGCACTGTGCCAATGACTGTGAATATAATGGTGAACAAGGCATTGTATGGTCCCTGAAGTCATCGAAGTGGCATACTGATGGACCTTGTATTATCAAAAAGGACTGAATCATCAGTCTTAGAAGTTTAGGCATTTGTAGAGAAATTTTTGGTTTACCTTGGAATTCTTTATGTTATGGTATATATAGGATACAAAATACTCTGTTGACAGAAAGCTTGGCCCTAGAAATTGGAGTGTTATTTATCTAAGTGTGTATATATATATATATATATATATACACACACACACACATGCACACACACATACATATATATGTATATATGTATATATACACACACAGCTATTTGAATATTGTTTAATTTGTAGGCTAAATACTTACTGAAATCGTATTACAGACCAGGTACTACTTAAACAGACATGAAGAAATTACTTTTAAGACAAAAAACATCTCATTTTAAAAATTACTATCAATACCTTCAGCTCTCATTGCCTTATTTTTCTGTCACTTTAGTATTTAGTTGAGGCTGTAAGTAAAAGAATCATAGAGACTCCTGTCTATATTTATCTTCGCAGGAGCCTTAGGCATTGAACCTCTTTGACCCAAGAGATATTTGATAAGGTTTTGAAGAAAACAAATCTTAGCAGTTACAGAAGGGGGAAAATAAGAGACAAAAATGAAGCCTCAGTGGAGTGGCATGGCATATCAAGGGCTGGTGCTCCAGCCAAATGAATTAATAATTTAAAGAATCCCTCATCTTTATCATTTAGTGGCATTATTGCTTGGAATTTCAAGAATCTTCTGTGCTTGAAAAATTGCATAAATTGTATTTTTCCCTTTTTCTGTCCTTCATTGCTTATTTTCCTTAATCTTTGAGAAGATGAGGTTTTACTAAATACATTTTGTATGTTGTGCTTGGTTTTAACTCTCAGCATTAATCCTATTTGAAATGGTAGCACTTAAGATAGTTTATATTGTGTTATTAAGAATAAAATTATTAATAAAATAGAAATTATCTGGGAGTAGTGAAACAGTCCTCAGGCTGTTTTAGGACCTTTAATCTGGCTATCTATCATCTATCAATCTAGTTTATTTATTTCAGCATACATACCTTTATGTTTAATATAACTGAGTGTTATGTAAAAATATGAGGGTTACAAAGATAAATAGTCCCCTTCTTTGGTCTTCATTTTATATAGTTCAATCTTTTGTGTAATAATTACCATGTCTATTTTGGAAACAATTGCTTGAAGGCAGTTTCTAACAAATAAGACACACAATAGCAGGCAATGAAAACTCAAGTGCTCTCTACTAAACAAATGCATTGGTGCCTGGGACAGCTCTTATGAGTTCCTCTGGATAGTGCTGATGAATAAAATTATAATTACTAATTAGCTTCTCTGTGCAAGGTCCTTGCCAAATGCAGTCAAGGGATGGACAAATAATACGACTCTCTACTTCTAAAAGAGCCTAAGATACAGTTGGAAACAAACTGGCAGTAGAAGAGAGAGACATGATTTCTACCACAGTTAGTCAGGAGAGTTTGAATGACACAGAGGGGATCTTAGATGCTGAATAAGGAACTGATGGGTGCAGAAGAACTGGCAGGGTGTTCTAACCTGAGCATGTAGTTGGTTGCCATGGGAAAGCTTGAGAATCATAGCTTCCCCCAGGCTCTGTGACTAACATCATAATAAATGGTACCACACCACACTGTAATGACAGTCACCTGCTCTTCCTATGTCAGGGGTCAGTAGACTTTTGTAAAGGTATTTCCTGCTTTGTGGGCCATGCAGTCTATGCTTCAAATACTCAATTCCGCTGTTGTCATGAAAGCAGCCATAGACAATACCCAAACAAATGGGCATGGCTGTGTGCCAATAAAACTTTATTTACAAAAACAGATGGCAAGTCAGATTTGGTCCATTGACTGTCATTTGCTAACTCCTTCTCTATTCTACAAATCCAGTGTTTAATTGTCCTTTTTCCTTTGTGCTTGATGGTGGTAAGAAAGTCATATTCTAAAAGAAACATTGACTAAGAAATGAAAGCACATTAGTTCATATAAACCAGCTGAAAAGATGAATGTTAGAGAGCAAATCGTTAACCAAATAGAAGCTATAGATAGAGACATAAATGTCTCTAGTTCATTTGTCCTTTTTCTTGGTTCTAACTCCATATTAACAAACTCCAGTTTTTAGCTTATTTATTTATTTATGAAATGACCTGTTACATTTTGGGTTCACTAAGTTAGTAGAAGTTATCTGATTTACCCATGTGTTGTCTGACCCTCATCTTTTGGAGATGACTAGGCTTGAGTGGGATGCTCCAAATTGTATTTTTGCAACATTTACTATTGGAAACATACAATGAATTTTTATTCATTAATTCTCAACAAGAATAAATAAGGTATTTCCTCAGAAATCACAATGCTTATTAGGCACAGTGACAAAGTCCATTCTTTTATATAGTGCATAAATAAGGCATTATTAATGAATATGTAGGTAGATTATATTAGGCTGAGCATAATGTCTTCAAATTTAGCATTCCATTTCCCACACAACAGTTTGAATCTATCAATCTTTATGGAATATAGGGTTCAATGATAATTTATTATTCCTAAGCCCAATAGCTTTCTCACACAGGAGATAGAAACCACACCAGTAATATTAACAGAGATAATTTAATATAAATAATATTCATAGGCATTAGAAAACTAAATAGGAAAAAATGGAAACATTAAGATATCAGGGAGGTAGCAACTGCAGGAAGCACTATCATCTTTACAGCTTGGAACAAAGGAAAAAAAAGAAATTGACATTAAAATGTAGAAGCTTAAAGGAAGGGGCCTCTCTGTGGGGGGAAATATTTGGCTTGTGCTGTTGTCTCTAAACTCAAAGAAGAAACCCATGGAGCTGGGACCTAGACCTCTAAGAAAAGGACTTGGCCAGTGAGAGATGACATCTCTGAGGGTATGCTATGAGGCTGGTTCTGAGAGTGTCAGCAAGACTGCAAACTGGACTCAATTGCTGCCGGAATGAATTACCACTGCTAGGGCAAAGCAGCAAATAGGAAGAAGTAAATTGGGTCCTCCTCCAGGCTTCCAGTGTTTTTCTAGCGCCCCCCTATTGGCAGAGTCTAATGAAGACCAGCTGACCAAGCAGAAATGTGGTTTGCAGACTTCCAGCCCCAATATCACAAAGCTGACTATGGTCAGAGTGGGTTTGAAGCAGAGAGTCAAGGGCTTAACAACTGGTGCACCACATAAGAGCATGATTCTGAAAAGTTGCATGTAAAATTTTATTAAATAGAATAAAAGTTTTTTTATCGACTGTAAGAATAATTTCAAGAGTTCCTTTATATTTCTGAAAAAAGCTGTAGATAATTGCTGAACATTTTAAGTTTTCAGCGTTTCTCCTTTCTTCAAACCAGGGGTTGGTACATTTTTTTTTCCATAAAGGGCCAGATAGTAAATATTTTTAGCTCTGTAGGCCATATGGTTTTTGTCACATCACTCAACTTAGCCACCACTAGTCAATCCTGTATTTGTCCCAACTACTCAATTCTGCCATTGTTGTGTGAAAGCCATCATAAACAATATGTATGGGCATGACTGTGTTCCAATAGTACTATATTTACAAAAACAATTGGGGGGTCAGATTGGGACCATGGGCCATAGTTTGCCAACCCTCACTCTAGTGCAGTGATTCTCAACCCTGGATTCACATTTAGATTATTCCTGGAAATCTTTAAAAATACTGATGCCAGCTGAGACACAGTGGCTCACACCTCTAATCCCAGCACTTTGGGAGGCCAAGGTGGGATGATCACTTGAGCCCAGGAGTTCAAGACCAGCCTGGGAAACATAGTGAGACCCTTGTCTCTACAATAAATAAATAAATAAATAAATAAATAAATAAAAATTAGCCAGGCATTGTTGCACATGCCTGTATTCCCAGCTACCCCAGAGGCTGAGGTAGGAGGATTGCTTGAGCCTGGGAGGTCGAGGTTGCAGTGAGCTATGATCACACCACTGCCCTCCAGCCAGGGTGACAGAGTGAGATCCTGTCTCAAAAAAAACCATAAATACTAATGCCCAATTCCTACTTTCATAGACTGTTAGTCAATTGGTTTAAAACAGGGCCCAGATATTAGTATGTTTTAAAGGTTCCATAAGCGATGTGAATGTGCAAGCAGAGTTGGGAACCATTGCATTAGACTCCCTCTAATCCCTTAATCAAGTAATCATCAATAATTCTTAAATGCCCTAAGAGCATTCACGATTTGAAATAACCCAGAAGTTCTTTCACGAATTATTTCATGACAGTTTTTTTGGAAACCAGCAACATCATTTCCTCATTTATCTTTTATAAGTTTAGATATTCATATATCAATTTTTTAAAAGTAGGACTCAAATGTACATATACAAATAAGTCTCTTATGCATTTGTTGATTTGGTGGACCATGTTCTATAGCAAGACACTGTTGTCTTTTCATATTTGCATGTCAAGAATCTAGTATATGTCTAACACGCAGTGATGGTCAACAAATACTTGTTGAAGGAATAAATGAACAAGTGAATGAAGAAGGAATTACTTAGAAATCTTAACCATCATTTATGTCAAGACTTAAATGATGATTACTATAAGGCTACCATTGATAATTTGTCATGGATCGAATAAGTATTTTTGTACATGGATTAATTTCTTTCAGCATACTGGTAAAAGCAAGTTATACGACACTCTTAAGTCAGGGAAGAACCCAGTGGTCATTTCATTTCCTTAGGCCACACTTGTAAAATTTTCACTGCTTTTGTTTACAGTCACACATGTAATGTCCTCAGAAACTCAACAGTGTTTTTTGTATGGTGCTATGGTTTCCATGGCAATTGTGTTTACATTACTGTTATTAGTAGGGGGAAAAGGGGAGATAGAAACACTAAAGATGGTAAGGTTATTTCACTGTGTCTTATTGGACTGCTCCAGGAATGAGACTGATGGCTCAAGTATAATGGAGAACAGAAACTGTGACTGCAGCAGGGATTCCACCTGGATTTCATGATTGAGAAATCGGCACTGCCAAAGCTTTATAATCCAAGGCTTCCCTATTACTTTACATTGAAAGTCTTAATGACCAACAAACTCCCCTCTGTTAGAAATTCTCGGCTGTTTAGCCTTACTTTTGAATAACAAGATTTTAAAAATATCTTGAAATGGTTTCGATATTTTAAAATTGAAATCAAAATAGCAAGAAACCATTGTGACTTCCTATTGTATTTTCCCCACTGCAACGATTCAGTAGGTATTATCGGACCACAGAACAGCTGACAAATAACATGTCAATTTCTGTCAACATTGTATATTTTACACATGCATCACGTGCATACATTTACACAGCCAAGTAAGGATTACTAGTAGCTAAAGACTTAAAAATTCTCCTGTGGATCTCCAGACCTCCAGTCTCTAGGCCAGTCCCGACTTTAGTTGTAAGTATCAAAGATATACCGTTGCTCGGCCGGGCGCGGTGGCTCACGCCTGTAATCCCAGCACTTTGGGAGGCCGAGGTAGGCAGATCACGAGGTCAGGAGATCGAGACCATCCTGGCTAATAAGGTGAAACCCCGTCTCTACTAAAAATACAAAAAATTAGCTGGGCGTGGTGGCTGGCGCCTGTAGTCCCAGCTACTGGAGAGGCTGAGGCAGGAGAATGGCGTGAACCCGGGAGGCGGAGCTTGCAGTGAGCCGAGATTGTGCCACTGCACTCCAGCCTGGGCGACAGAGCGAGACTGTCTGAAAAAGAAAAAAAAAAAAAAAAGATGTATCATTGCTCATCTGCTTATAGGTTATCAGCCTTGATTAAATATTAGAAACACCTAGGGAGTTTGAACACTCACTTATGACTGGAAGCCCCTCCTAGGTGATTTAATTTGTTGTGGGGTTGTCCGCCAATAAGTATCCCAGCTGATTCCATTGTGTGGTCAATGTTGAAAACTTTTACTTTGTGTCCTGTGCTGATACTCTGGTTTTCTAATCCAAACCCATTTGCTTTTGTCCCTACTTCAAAGGTCTTTCTAGCACTGGCACCTTGCCTTGCATTAATACTGGAGACCTACCTTTGAGTGATCTTGTGGGTGAAGTTGTTCACTTGATTGTTTACCTTTGTGCCATCTGCCTACAATTTGAATTTGGGCTCCTTGTGGAGTCTTTGCTGGACCAGCTTGTCAATATATGCTCTACTTGACCACCAAGTGGTGCATGCTTGCCTGGGTAGCATCTGTTATTTTGCCTATTATCCCACATGTAGGCTATCACATTTTGCCTCCTAGCCTTTGCCTACCTTCCCAGAACCTTTTGCTCCAAGAGGGTAGGTCTCATTCTAGGCACCTTCCTTTCTCGGCCTATTTCATTATGTTGCTGTTTCCTGGGCCGTGTCTGGCTGTGTTCAAAGACATGAAAAACCACAAATAATTTACATAAGCTCCTATATTTTATGTAGAAAATGCTTTTGCTCAAATAACCCAGGCATTTATAAATGATGTCAGAATTCTTAAGACTCTTTAAGTCACATGGTTTGAAAAGGAAGTAAAAGTTTTCTTAAAGATCTTTGGAAAGGAGAAAGGGAATTCACTTGAAAGAAACACAAGGCTTAATTCCAAAACCAAAGCTATCTTAAACTTCATAAAGAAATTTATTTTATTGACACACTTCTTTTTCTTACTCTCCACTTCTGTAGGAGAAACAAAGCTCTCTGGTCACCAAACTGTCTTGTTTTCCTTTTCCTGGGCAGACAGGGAGACTCATTTCCTTGGCCTTTTCATAGTTGAGACCACATAGCAGGGTCCTTTCCAGTGGGATAGTGGTGGGAGCTATTGAAGCCATTCCCAAACCAAGTCCTTAAAAGCACCCATCTAGTCGCCTAGCTTCCCAGTCTTCTCTTTTCCTGCTGCCACACCCTTGGTAGCCATGTGTTCCAAATGGTGCAGCTACAAGATGGCAGAGTCTCCATCACCATGGAGAACATAGGATGGAGGCCAGTGTGGTTGGAGTTGAATACAGGGGTAGAGCTGTAGATTCTCCTGTAGATTCTTCTCCTTTGTAGGGAAGATCCTCATTGACTATCTCCATTGGATTTTTGATGTGAGGGAGAAATATACCTTGGTGAAACCATTGGAGTTTTTTGGTCACCACAGAATAAGCTAGCTATCTAATCAACACATCTCATTTCTATTTTTAAAATGTTTTGCTCCGAGATATAATTGAGAAAGCAACACAAAGTTTGATGCAGAACTACTCGATGAAGATAAGTGACCAAAACCTTTTACCATAGCAGGATTAAAGTATAATAAACTATGAAATATTCCTATGATATTATTCTAGTTTATTCATGTCTCTACAGGAAATGAGAAATTGACCTATTTTATGTTATATATACATGCAGCAAATTCTTTTCTTTTTTTTTTTTTTTGATGGAGTTTCGCTCTTGTTGCCCAGGCTGGAGTACAGTGGCGTGATCTCGGCTCACTGTAACCTCTGCCTCCCGAGTTCAAGTAATTCTCCTGCCTCAGCCTCCCGAGTAGCTGGGATTACAGGCATGCACCACCACGTCCAGCTAATTTTGTATTTTTAATAGAGATGGGGTTTCTCCATGTTGGTCAGGCTAGTCTTGAACTCCGGACCTCAGGTGATCCGCCCGCCTCAGCCTCCCAAAGTGCTGGGATTACAGCTGTGAGCCACTGTGCCCAGCACAAATTCTTACAAACAAAGTCACAGAACAGAATCTAACTGTTTCATGTATGTTTTATATATCTATGTTATAAGTTCCTGGGGTGGAAATTATCACAATATTAATCACACCTTTCTCCTTGAGACTTGTTTTCACTTAGTTTCTAGAACACCACCTTCTTCTGATTTTCCTCCAATCTCAGCAGCCACTAATTCTTTTTTTAAATTATTTTTTATTTTACTTTAAGGTCTGGGATACAAGTGCAGAACGTGTAGGTTTGTTACATAGGTAAACGTGTGCCATGGTGGTTTGCTGCACTTACCAACCCGTCATCTAGGTTTTAAGCCTTGCATGCATTAGCTATTTGTCTTAATGCTTTCCCTTCCCTTGCCCCCAACCCCCAACTGGCCCCAGTGTGTGTTGTTCCCCTCCCTGTGTCCATGTGTTCTGATTGTTCAACTCCCACTTATGAGTGAGAACATGCAGTGTTTGGTTTTCTGCTGCTGTATTAATTTGCTGAGAATGATGGCTTCCAGCTTAATCCATGTCCCTGCAAAGGATATGATCTCATTTCTTTTTATGGAACAGCCACTAATTCTAAGTCCCTTTTGCTGGTTTCTTCTAATCTCCTTAAATTCTGAAGGTCTGGCTGCTCCAGGCCTCAGTCCTTGGACCTATTCTCTTTTCTAAGTAAAATCCTCACTTGATCTTATCATTTATTTTCAGGACTCTAAATACCATGTATACATCAAGAACTCCAAATTCATATCTCCAGTTGTGATTCTCCCCTGAACTCCAGATTTGTATATCTAGCTGACTTCTTGACATCTCCATTTGGATGTCTAACAGACACATCAAACTTAGCATAAGCAAAACTAAATTCATGATCTTTCTCCTGGAGACCTCTTCCTTCTACAGTCTTTCTTGTCTCAGTAATAGGCAATTCCATTTTTCCAGTTGCTTAGGTTGAAATTCTTGGAGTCAGTTTTGGCTCCTCTCTTTTATTTCATACATTCAATCTGTCAGCAAATTCAGAATCCAACTACATATTTCCCCACTGCTTTCACAATATTCTTTATTTGGATTATTGCCTTCTAATTGCACTACCACAATCTATTTTCAACACTGAAGCTAGAGTAATCTTGTTAAAATACAAAAGTCAGGTTATGCTATTCTTCTGCTTAAAACCTTCCATTGGCTGCCTATCATACTCTTAATAAAGCCCAAGTCCTTATAATGACCTACAAAGCCCCATAAGATTGATCCTCCATGGTCTCCTTAATCTTCTTTTGCTCTCTCCCTACATTCAAGTTCAACCACACTGGTCTCCATCCTATACATTTTTTTTTTTTTTTGAGACAGGGTCTTGCTCTATAACCTGAGCTGGAGGGTAGTAGCTAGTGGCATGATCATGGCTGACTGCAGCCTCAACCTCCTGGGCTCAGGCAATCCTCCCACCTCAGCCTTCCAAGTATCTGGGACTACAGGCATATGCCACACCATTCCCAGCTAGTTATTCATTTCTTTATTTATTTTGTAGAGATGGGGTCTCACTATGTTTCCCAGGATGGTCTTGAACTCCTGGGCTCAAGTGATCTTCCTACCTTAGCCTCCCAAAGTGCTGGTATTACAGGCACGAACCGCCACACCCAGACTCCATCCTATTCTTTAAACAAACTAGGCATCCTCCCAACACAAGTCCTTGAGAAGAAAACCTTACTGTCTTCTCTGCCTGGAACACTCTTTCTCCCAGGTATCCACAGGCCTTCTCCCTCATCTCTTCTGGAAGTTTGCTTGAATGTTACCTTTTTCTTACCAGCCCATTTAAAAATGTACTCCCCCAAGCTCAGCCGTTCCTATCTTTCTTCCATTCTTTAAATTTGTTCATATTACTATTTACCATCTTACATGTCATACTTACTTGTTTACCATCTCTCTCTCTCTCTCTTCCACTAAAATATAAACTTTATGATTATTCATATTTTGTGTATTTTATTCACTGCTATATCACCAGCACCTAGAACAGTGTCTGGCACAAAGTAATTGAAAAATAATTATTAAACAAATTAATGAGTGAAGAAAGAAATGAAGGAATGAATTTTACTACAGGATATAAGAGATATTGACCTTAAACTATTTCAGACAGATGCTTAAAATATTATCTCATGGTGGCCACTCATTCAGTGGATTACAGTTGAATCCTGTTACTAACAGCATATAAGCCAAGGCTTAACAGCCTTCACTGTGTGAGAGTTATTTCTATCTGACTTACAGAGGTTTAAAGAGATTTCTGTTCCTTGCTCAGTAAAAGTGGATAAAACTAGTTAGAGTGCATCATATGATTATATTATCCAGGGTCTAGTTAGAAATACAGAAACCATACTAGGTACTTCAACTGAAGAAACTTAATGCAGGCAACTGATCACACAATCATCGGAGGGTGGAACGACCAAAAAGGGAAGATTGAGGCAATCCATGGATTATAACTATAAGAAGGAGCTGCTACTGCTGGGGTTGGGAGAATAAAATACAGAGAGGGAGATGATCAAAACTAAGAAGCTTGAAAAGTATCATGTAACCCAATAATTCTACTTCTATGTACCTACTCAAGAGAAATGAAAACATATGTCTACACAAAACTTGTGCACAAATGTTCATAGTAGAAGTATTCATAATATCCAAAACAGTAGAAACAACTCAAATATCCATTAACTGATGAAAAAACAAAATTTGTATATCCATATGATGGAATACCACTCAGCCATGAAAAGGAATGATGTACTCATACATGTTACAACACAGATAAACCTTGAAAGCATCATGCAAAGTGAAAGAAGCCAGACACAAAAGCCAAAAATTGTATGGTTTCACTTATATGAGGTGTCCAAAATAGGCAATTAGTAGAGACATAAAAGCAGGCTAGTGGTTGCTTAGGGCTGGGGGAGAGGTGGAAAATGGGAAGTGACTACTGATTGGCACTGGATTTCTTTTGGGGATGGCAAAAATGTTCTAAAATTGGGTTGTGTTGACAGTTGGACAGCTCTGGAGTATACTAAAAACCAATAAATTGTTCACTTTAAATGGATGAATTTAGTATGTAAATTATAACTCAACAAAGCTGCTTAAAATAAAAGAATATTGGAAGAGGGGCTCTGTGGATCTAGGGTGCAGACCACTGATGAAGGGCCCAAACTGGCTACTTCTGGTACCTCTGAGGAGCCATGACAAAGCTAATTTGGGGAAGGAAAAAAATGTTGGCAGCTGGAACCAACTGTACTGCTGGGATAAAGGGATATCGCTGTTAGGATGATACAGTGACAGCAAGTTAACAGGAGAAATTCTCTTTTCTTCCCCCTCTCCCCAAACTTTTAATCTCTGTCTAGCACCCCCTACCATCAGAACTTCGCAGGAGGCCAGACGGCAAAGGAGAAATATAGTTTGCTGAGTTCCAGTCTCAAAACAGAGTACAGAGGGGTGGATTTGAGTTATTAATGGTCTAAAAATGTATAGGATACAGACCTGTGGCACCTCAGGATCCATGCATACCTGTTTACACATATGTTAAATTACATTCAACCAAAGATTATTCTGCTTAATGATATACAGTTATCCTCTGCATAAACAAACATGCTCTCATCTTCTCTTCAAAAAACAGAAAGATGAAGTCTAAACAATCATGGTAGTCATCTCTGGTTGGCAGTTACTCTCTTTCTGGAGAAATTTAATTTTTCCTTTAGTTTGGTTACACTTGTACCTGAAACTTCTGTAAGCCATGCAATTTCTGAATCTAAAATTATTTCAAAGTATAACAAAGACTAAATTTTGAGGTTAACTACTACCACCAATACTTACATAAAGTAAGATAAAATACTTAAATAATACTTATGTAAAAGAAGGGAAAAGAAGATAGAAAAATGGAGTTAATATTACACACACACACACACACACACATACACACACACACACACATAGAGGCATATACAGATACAAATGTACAAAACAGGAGGCAAGGAAGTAAATATACTGAAGATTTCATTTCTATAACTGAAGGCCTATAACTATTCACAGTGCCTTCATTGATATTTATAAATTTCTTCTTCCATTGGTTATTCTGTATTTCTTTTCCCTGATAAAGTTGGTTGCTATTATTTTACCTGGTTGGATGGTTCTACCTATTTTTTGTTTTGTTTCGTTTCTTGGTGAGGCGGGGCTTACTGTTAACTTTCACTGTCAAAAATAGAAAGTAACAGAGAGATCCTCAGAGAATCCTTTGGATTCCAGATGTAATCTACCCTGACCCTGTTGAATAGAAGCAACTCAGTCTTCTCTTAGTAATCCAAATCAATCATCTCAATTAGGACAAGGCTTTATCCTTCTTTGCCTTTGGAGTCAGGGGCATCAGGAGTCTGAAACAGCTAGTGCTAGTCTCAGCTTCCAATTCAGTGAAGCCATATCGTGTCCTCTGCTTGGAACCAAGGCCCCCAAAGGAGCAGAACCCAGGTAATTAGTTTAAATGCAAACATTCTGTGAGCAGAATATTAGGTGTGATGGTGAGAGGATTCACTTCCACTTTCATCCCTTTTTTCTTGGGCCCAGGATTTCTGCCTATGGGAGCTAGATATAGATATGGCTTGCTGAATCAAAGTGTTTTTCTATCTCCTGTGAGATAGAGCTCAGTATTTTTATCTTGTTTATCTCCCAACTGGACAGAATTAAACCTTTAGTTGGGCTTTTCTTCCTCCTATAAGGTGATGCTTCTGGGTGATGGAGTATAAGGTAAAGTCAATGAATTCCATGGGTGTGCATTCATTGCCACACATTTTTTCCTGTTAACTGAGTTTTTGGTTAGAAGCAATGATTTGTGGGACATAATGATGGTGAATAAAGCATTCTGTGTGTGCACAGATGGTGGTGCTGGCAGAAACATTATTGATAGGGAAGGCAAATCAATATCTTGAAGACATGTCTATTCGTGAAGAGAAAACACTACTCTGTTGGTGACAGACGGGATCGGTATAATTAACCTGCTTGCCACCAGGTTGCTGGCTGGTCTTCTGGGACAATGGCGCCATAATGGAGACTTAGTATTTGGTTTCTGCCATTAGTAGTTTAGGCACTCAGCAGTAGCAGTTGCTATGTCAGCTCTGGTGATAGACACGGCTAGCATGCAGGAAAAGGAAAGTCCCCTTTTCCTGCCTGCTAATCTTCCTTTAGTGCTTCCTATTGGCAAAACCAAATAGGAAGATAACTGTTAAGGGAGAAATGTAATTTAACTGAGTCACAGCCATAGCTTCACAAAGCGGAATAAAGACTGATGACTTTAGTTCCACAAGACAATAGCTTACTAACCGTCTGTAACTGGTAAGTATAATTCTCCTCTTTTGGAATAGAAGAAACTGCATGAAGCTAGGCCTTTTACTTGAACTGAGAGTCATGAGGGCAAAACAGGACCAGCGTGGGCTTTGTTGTTAAATGTCCATCCCATCGCAGAACAGTTATGTGTGAGATGGGGCAAATCACCCGATTTCTATGATCCTCTGTTTTTCTATCCATGAATGGTGAGTAAAACCATCTCATACACCTGCTGTGAAAATTACATGGCATACATGAGGTAACATCTGTCAAAGCACTTGTTACTGAATAAATATTGTTTCTTATCACCCAAATATTTCTAGTTTGAATCAATGATCACTGATTTGAGTTTAGAATGACTTATTACCTTTTAACAATGGTTCTCAATGGGGTTATTTTGACCCCCAGGAGACACTTGGAAATGTCTGGAGACATTTTTGGATGTCACAACTGGGGTGGGGATGTTAATGGCATCTAGAGCATAAAGGCTAGAGGTACTTCTAAATATCATACAATGCACAGTCTGCCCCCCCCAACCCCAGCAACAAATAGATAAAGCTCCATATATTAATAGTGCCAAGGTTGAGAAGCCCTGTCTTATAATCAGGGCCAGTATGAGTACTTATACACTAAAGCTACTTTCTCAGATGGGAAGCCCAAAGGAAAATAACTTCAAAAGTGGTTGAACTGTGTTTACTGACTCCTTGCCACATTGCCTTTGTTCAGCTCCTAGCCATGCCTCTCATATGGGTTCATATGGTGCTTTTAGATTATATTGCAATAGCATAGCACAAGAGCACTTACAGAAGATAAACAGCTGCCAAACTGGCCCAGAGACCAGCCATCTTCCTTTCTAAATTTATAGCAGTCTGATCTTTTGTCTCACAGAGCAAGGAATGAGCCAGCCACATATTCTCTTCCCCAGGTTAAAAAACAGAGACATCTTGGACAGCTTCAGCAGCAGCAAGAGCTAAAACTTACTTAAGAGAGTGTTCACTGTGTACCAGGCACTATGCTAAACACTTTGCATGCATTATCTCATTTAACTTTTCTTCATAGGCTTAACTTTTTTTCTTTTCTTATATTCAGCCATCATATCAGATTGTATTGAAGTGGTAACTCTTTAAATGGTACTGCAGGGGCATTCAGAGGATGTGAGTATTAATGATTGAGAATGGTGAGTGCTATGCAAGTATTATGCTTTGTGTGTTCTCCTTCCTTGGAAAACAAACTATCTGAAGAGAGAAATTCATCATTGACTTTCCGTCATTCAGTTTGATGCGTGTTGTCTATATATGACTGAATGAAAAACAATAGCAACATCTCAACTTTTCAATTTAGGAAATTATTTTGCACTTGTCTTTTGGTCTTTATATTACAATAATCCAAAAGAAAATTACATCACAAATCCTGCAGAGGTATGGCCAAAGTCATTGTGATTGTCTGTATGATGAAGGACTTTTCCATAAATTTTGATCACTAAATATTTGAATTTGTTATTCCATAACAAAATACTATTTCTGAAAATGTGACTCTATAGGCCTCTACCTTAAGGAAAATAAAATGGAGAATCAAATTCTAGAGTGGCAATGCACACTCACATGCACTTGGATTTTCTTTAATGGTTCTCCAAAAAGCCCTGGCTTTAGAGTCAGATACATCTTTTATGACTTTGGGTAAGCTATATAATTTTTAGGAAACTCAATAAAATGGGGATAACAAGACCTACTTCACAGAGTCTTTAGGAGGATTATAGAAAAACAAAGGCAGTGTGTGTAGTACATAGTTGATGCTCTATAAATGCTATTTGTATTTTCCTTCTGTAGCATTAAAATGGCATTTCCAAGGGATTACAATAAATATCATTATTAATAAGATATATCACTATCATGAGTCCTTTGATATGATGCATTCTGCCAAAAATGCATAACTTAACTCCAACTGTTAGAAACATCAGATAAACCCCAAATGGGCAGCATTTTACAAAGTATCCAATCAATGCTTTTCAAAAGTAGTAACATCATTAAAGATGGAAAAACTAAAGAACTATTGCACTTGGAGGAGACGAGAGAGACATAACTACACACAAAGTGGGTTTTTGATAAGACATTGCAACAGAAAAAGGACATTAGGGAAAAAATTGGTGAAGCTTGAATAAATTTTTCCATTTAGTTAATAATATTCCAACATTAATTTCCTGTTCTTGATAATTGTGCCATTGTTCGGTAAGATGTAAACATTAGGAAAAGCAAGTGAGTTATATAAGGGAACTCTTTATACTATTTTCACAACTTTTCTATTAGCCTAAAATTAGCTTAGAGTAAAAAAAGATCTAATAAGTTGTTGAAAGATAAATACATGTATGCTTCCTGTTAGTTGTATTTCATTAATTCTCCCAAATAGTAAAACAAAGTCTCCAAAAAGCAATACTTTCCTTCTGTAGGGACTAAAACTCTCTTACTCACATAAATATATACACATGCACATATAACTGCAAGACAATTTAGAAATATATATCAAATGCCTTAAAATATGCATACATTTTAACTGTGCTATTCCAAATCTAGAAATTTATTCCAAGAATGGTTTTCTTGGAATAAATTTCAGTATTGTTTCATAAGATGTTCAATACGTATTAGTTAAATACACAGAAATTTAGGCTGGGTGTGGTGGCTCACGCCTGAAATCCCAACACTTTGGGTGGCCGAGGTGGGCAGATCACCTGAGGTCAGGAGTTCGAGACCAGCCTGGCTAACATGGTGAAACCCCATCTCTACTAAAAATACAAAAAATTAGCTGGGCTTGGTGGCGGGTGCCTGTAATCCCAGCTACTTGCAAGGCTGAGGCAGGAGAATCGCTTGAACCTGAGAGGTGGAGGTTGCAGTGAGCCGAGATTGCACTACTGAACTCCAGCCTGGGTGACAGAGTGAGACTTCATTTCAAAAAAATAAAAGTAAATACACAGAATTTTTTTAAATCCTAAAATTCATATGGAGCCACAAAAATCCCTGAATAACCAAAGCAATCTTGAGCAAAAATAATAAAGCTGGAAGCATCACACTACTTGACTTGAAAGTACATTACAATGCTATAGTGATCAAAACAGCATGGTACTTGCATAAAAACAGAAACGTAGACCAATGGAAAAGGACAGAGAACCCAGAAATAAAGCCACATATTTAGAGCCAACTGATTTTCAACAAAGGTGCCAAGAGCATACACTGGGGAAAGGACAGTCTCTTCAATAAATGGTGCTGGGGAAACTGGATATTCATATGCAGAAGAATAAAACTAAGACCCTATATCTCACCATATATAAAAATCACCTCAAAATGGATTAAAGACTTAAATATAAGACCAGAAACTATAAAATTACTGGCAGATAATGTGGTGAAACACTTTAGGACATTGGTCCGGGCAAAGATTTTATGAGTAATACTTCAAAAGCACAGGGAACAAATGCAAGTTGGATTATATCAAACTAAAAACATTCCACACAGCAAATGAAACAACACAGTGAAGCGACAATCTGTAGAATGGGAGAAAATATTTGTAAACTGTTCATCTGACAATGGATCAGTATCTAGAATGTACAAAGAACTCAATAGCATTAAACAATCTGATTTTAAAATGGGTAAAAGGATCTGAATAGACATTTCTCAAAAGAAGACATACAAATGGCCAAGAGCATGAAAAAACGCTCAACATTACTAATCATCAGGGAAATGCAAATCAAAACCGCAATGATATATAATCTCACCCCAGTTAGAATGTCTATTATCAAAAAGACAAAAAATAACAAATGCTGGCAAGGATGCAGAGAAAAGGCAACTGTTATACACTGTTCATGGGAATGTAAAGTAGCACAGCCAGTATGAAAAACAGTATGGATTTTCTTAAAAAAACTAAAAATAGAACTACCATATGATCCAGCAATCCCACTACTGGGTATGTATCCAAAGGAAAGAAAATCAGTAGATAGAAGAGATATCTATACCCATACATTTATTGCAGTACTATTCCCTACAGCAAAGTTATGAAATCAACCTAAGTGTCCATCAATTAATGAAAGGATAAAGAAACTATGGTATATATACACAATGGAATACTATTCAGCCATAAAAGGGAATGAGATACTGCCATTTGCAGCAACATAAATGAGCCTGGAGGACATTATGTTAAGTGAAATAAGCCAGGCACAGAAAGACAAATACCACATGTTCTCACTCATATTTGGGAGCTAAAAAAGTTTCGCTTGTAGAAGTAGAGTAAAATTGTGGTTGTCAGAGCCTGGGAAGGGTAGGAGGAGGGAAGGATAGGGAAAGGTCACTTAATAGATACAAAATTACAGCCAAATAGGAGGAATAAATTATGTTATATAGCACTAGGTAAATATGGTTAACAATGTATTGCATATTTTCAAATAGCTAGAAAAGAGGTTTTGAATGTTCCCATTACAAAGAAATACTAATTGTTTGAGGTGATGGATATGCTAATTACCATGATTTGATCACTACACATTGTGTATATATCAAAATACCACTCCATACCCCATTAATATGTGCAATTATTACATGTCAACTAAATTTAAAATTTAAAAATATTGGTTAAATAATTGAATATTTTGAAGTTTCTCAATAAAGACGTCTTTCACAGGATAATTTTTCATAACAGAAAGAAGAAACAGCCTAAATCTGTGCCAAAGAAAAAAATTGAATAAAGAAATGGAATAGCTTCAACTATTAAAAATGTCGATGTAGAGATTTATTGACATGGAAAGATGCTCAGAATACATTGCTAATTGAAAAACATCAGGTTATGAAATCTCACTTTTGTTAAAACTATATTCTTAAAAATATAAAAGGATCTATTCAAATGTTCTCACTGATTATCTCTGAATGATGGGATTTTGCATGCAGAACTATGTTAAGATTGAACTTGCAGGCGAGACAAGAAATTGCAATGGATATGAGTTTAAAATGAGTCAGCTAAATCACCATAAGTGATTTTAAATGAAATGAGAACACAATCTTGTTCAAGGACTCCTGGACCCCTCAGCCATATCAAGGCTATAAAAAAGCATCAGAAATAGGACTTTGTAAAGGAGATTGCTGAAGAAATTTTATTGGAGAGAGCTGCTGCAGTGTTGTGGGTCCTTACTTCCTTTAGAGGTAGAGTGGAAAGGGGTTACCTTCTAACTCCATCCCAGTCAGGGGACCATAAAGGAAAGCACTGATAGAGTTTGAAATGTGTTTCCTGCTGTTGGAAGATGTGGAGACTGGTGTCTGACTCTTGCCTGCGAAAGCTACAGAGGACTGAGGACTGAAGCCAGATTACTGCTCAGAAATAAAAACGAAGGTGAAGCAAGAGGTGAGAAACTGGACTGTTTCCATAGCTAAGAGAGGGCTTCTGTATTTGGATAACCTGAACTTCCAGTTTGTGATGTAGCACATGCAAGTAGGAGTATTTCTTCTGGTCTAGATTTGGGCCACAAGAGATTGAGCAGCCACTTTGGGAGTGTTATGGGGCCTCTCCAATATGGTGGCTCAGGAGATCTGAGCAAAAAGAGCTTGGAGGTTTACCACAAAATGCTCAGCATCTAAGGGAGTAATAAGATGTATCCTTTACTCAAAGGACTCAGGACAGAGTGAACCAGCAGGAAAACACTGAAGAGGACTTTGCATGTCCCAGGAGATAGTTTTAAATATCTTTGAAGCTCAGTGAGTATGATGACTGCTTAAGGTATTACAAGATTAAATATGAGCATTTTCCTCTTCTCCTCTCTCCCCACATCCACCTGGAGTCACAGGTTTTAGCATGGCCCATGAGTATTATAATATGCATTTATCTACGCTTGGTTTTAACCAAAAGGTGGAGAAGCAATAACATGCATTTATCTAAAGAGTGACAATATACTAAAGCTCAAATTTAAAATCGGAATTGAGGCCCCAGACAGAAGCTTGGGTGTTCGAGTGTTTGTTGTTTTCTTGTAAGTCACCTCAGGTTACGTTAGTACTAAGCACGAATTAGGATGATCCCTTCAGGTAAGTGTGGACATAGCATCCATCAGAGCAGTTAAGTTTCGGCAGGAATATATGACATGCTCTGAAATGGAGGCTAAAAGCTACTTGCACTTTTATTTCCTGATAATAGAATAAATATTAATTACAAAGGAGGTTCATATTCTACCGAGGAGATCTGAAAATATATGTACAAAGAATTCAAATACATGAATTAGTTTTTTTTTTTTTTTCCCAAGACCATGCTCACTAGAGAAGATTAGAGTATTGGAATTGAATTGCTAAAAAAAAGTTGCCATTCTTTTGGAAAATGTGGAAAATCTTTTTTTGGGGCCATCCTTGTTTCTCTTCTCCTTTAATTCCCATTTGACTCATTCTACTACATCTTGACTATGTCTCCATGATGATTATGCTCCAATCAGCATGACATTACTTCAACAGCTGTACTAATTTTCATTCATAGAACCCACTCCCACTGCTATTCCAAGCAGAGCATGCCTATAACTCTGGTGGAGCACTGATGTCTCCTGGGAAGATTCAATATACACTTCCTGTATCATGGGCTAACTCATTTGAATTGGTCTTTCATTTTCTTGGGAAAGAAAATGACAACTACTTTTTCTTTTGAGGGGAGCTAGGCATGCTCTTGCTTTAAACACTAAGAAATGCAATGCCTCTAATTTATTTCAATAAAAAGATGTAACATCATTGTACTATCTTCCCTCCCCACATGCAACTCGAAGTGTGTTCAGAGAGCAGGATACTGCTCAACTGACTGCTAGATTTACTGATGCTACCTTCATTCTGTAGAAGGCAGTGACTGATGCCCACTGCCCCCTGAATGCCTGTGCCAGGAATGCTGGCTTTATTACACTCTCCCAATATACAAACACCGGTTCCCATTGAGTTTTGTGCTTATCAAGTGTCATTGCATTTGCTTTTGCACCTGTTTATGCCACTTCTGTTTGTCATAGTAATTTCATAATTTAATAAAGAAAATTGCTTTATTAAGAAACTGAGCAGGGTACTTTGGAAAGAGTCTTGAAAAGACAAGTTGCTCAGTCATTGCTGTCAAAAAGTGTGGGAGAGGATCAGTTGAGGCCAGGAATTTGAGGTTGCAGTGAAATAGGTGACAGAGCACGACCTTGTCCGTAAAACTAAAAAAAAAAAAAAAAAAAAAATAGTGGACACAACTATAAAACATTAAGGGGATTTGTAAAAACTAGAAACATTCTGCACTTTGAATAAATTTGCAAGCAGCTTCAAATTGTCACTCCACTTAAGACTAAACTAAACAAGAAACTTTAGTAAAAGTAGTAAGCAAAACCATTTGAACTTTGGCAGACTTCTGCTAAAATAAAAAGTCATAGCCTCACAAGGAAAGAATGGGTAAGTGCATATACATTGATGTGCTGTTATTTAAAGTAGTTTATTAAAATGAGTATTATTTTTATAATTCCTTACTTTAAATGACTTTTTCAATTTAACAACCAGCTTCCAATCCTGAGTGGATTGAAGACAAATTCCACCCTCTGACCTAGAGCAGGGATTAACAAACCACAGCCTGGGGATCAAATCGAGCCTGTCCCCTGTTTTTGTATGATCCATGAGCAAAGAATATTTTTACATTTCTAAATGTTTGAAAAACAATCAAAAGAATATTTTGAGATATATAAAAGTTATACAAAATTCAAATTTTTGTGTCTATGAATAAAGTTTTATTGAAATACAGCCAGGTCCATTCTTTTAAGTATTTCCTATGGTTGTTTTCAAAACTACAATAGCAGAGTGAGTAGTTGTGACAGAGACTATATGGCCACAAAGACAAAAATATTTACTCTCTGGTGCTTTACAGAAAAAGAGTTTGCTGACCTCTGACCTACAGCATTATGGAGAACTTTCTTCCCTCCCTTCTATTTTCCTTCGGTTTGGTGGTGGGAGGCGTTTAAGGTCACCTTCTCCCCTCCAGGTTAACTGGACAAATACTGCCTTCCTGTGAGCTAGGAATCACATGAGGATGACATGCTCTTCTCGGCAATCAAACATTTTCTATGTCAGGACCAAGTGAAAAGAATCAAGAGTGGCCTTTTAATGCACATTATTTACTCACAGGAAAACTTTATTTAGGTATAGACAACTCTGAGTTCATCTTTTTTCTTCTGCTTCTTTTCAGGCCAGGTTGTCTCAAAGAACAAAGCAATTCTTTTGCTTTGTTTCTATTCTGGAAGAATGATGTGGGTGAATGAGCTGGAGAAAAATGATTTTTTTTTCCTGCTTGTGCATCTTGGTTTGATTTTCCTTTTGGAGTTGACAGATAATCCTCCTTTCTGATTTACTGGAAAATACTGGCATTCAGAGTTAGGTGTTGGACAGCCAAATATATGATTTAAAAAAGGAGAAAACAATAAAAACCACATCGATCGCTGTTTTTTTTTTTTTTTTTTTTTTTTTGGCAGGACAGAGTCAGAGGCACAAAAGAGAAAATAGAGAGAATCTAGAATTGTAAATTTCTTCTTTGAGCCAAAGCCATACTTTATTGACTATTAAAAAGTGTTCCGGGGGACTTTTTATTGTTCCGTTGGAAGAGGACTAGGATAATATATGATAATTAGCTTCTGGTATAACAAGGTGTTAACTAAAAGTTTTGACTGAGGAACCAAAGTACAACATGCACTGTCTGAAATTGGGTTCCTTAGAAATACAGCCCAAGAAAGAGATTTTTATGTGAGTAATTTATTAAGAGAGTGCTTTCAGGAAAAGCCTGTAAAGGAGTGGAGAAAGTAAGATAGGGAAAGAGAGAGGCTAAACAAAAATGGTTTCAGGTGTAGTCTAGCCTCAGCTTGAAGCTTTGGGGAGCTCTGGAGCATGAATGGCACCACAGAATCTGCCCACCATGAGGCAAGGAGGCAAGGCTTTTGTTCCTTCACATCAGACCGTCCTGACTCACCCTGGGCAGGGGAGTGAATTCCCAGGCACCTCCTAGCAAGGCTGCTCCAATTGCCAAGGTCAATCCTCCAGAGATGGAGAAGGTTGCAGGTGACTGAGCTATGCATTCACAGCAGCTGGTCAAGGGACCCTTGAGACCAATAACATCAGCAACGAGATTAGATTATAAATCAGGTTGTGAGGTAGACCATCACACAGCATTTGAAAAGGGTAAACAACTCTTAAACTTCTCAGACTCATCAAGGGGTTAAGGGTGTTGGAGCAAATCTTCACTTGTAGAAGCAAGCCAGAAAGACAGTGTCTCCTGTTGTGTTGTACAGCAGGTCAGACCCAGGGGAGGGAATAAGAACCTTTAAATGAAGGCTGAAGGGTTCATTATTATATTGAACCCTTTTATGGGACTGGACACTGACTGGAGACTGTGTTTGGAGATTTAAAGTGACTGTAGACTTTGTACTACTTGAATGTAAACATCAAAGTAATTGCATTTCTCAATTCTAACCCATGGGCCGGGGAAAAGGTAGCTCGACCTGAGGGAATTTTAAGAGGGCAATGGGAGACAAAATGTACATGCTTTGTGACAGTATCCAGCTAGTTTTGCAGAGCAGCGTTCTCTCTCTACGTAGAAGACAAATTATTCATGTACTTAAAATTTGTGGCCACTATTTCTAGAATTGATCAGAACTGTCAAATTCAAGATGAACATTTTTTTGATGTCTATATTCTAAAATTTTTGCTCTATAATCTGCTTTTTATCTTAAAACGTCAAACTTGAAAATGCATTTGTGGAGAGGAGTAGAGGGAAGAACTGAGACTGGCCCTCCTGGGTTGCTGATGGTTTTCCAGTTCCCAATTTTTATGTTCCTTGAACTCCAAGAGATCTACTAGTATCCTTCTAATAAACTTTTGCTTACTTGGCTTGAAAGAATTTCTGTAACTTACCACCAAAATTTTTTAACTAAGGCTTGTTATATGGGAGTGTCTTAGAAGCAGTTATATAATTCCATAAATACTGTATGGAGGAAATGAAAAGGAGGAAGAGTTTAAGGACTTACCTTGAAGCTTTGTCTTCAGGGCAATCATAGTATTTTTACCTAGTTTATCTTAACCTATAGTTCCTCTAGGGATGAGTGGCTAATGGAAATTATGCAGGCCCTAAGGGTACACTTCCCAAGTCATCCTTGGGAGGTTAGCATTGTAAGACAGTGTCATTCTCCCCCGTTTCACAGATGAGGAAGAAGAGACTCAGAAACTCAAGTAAATTGACCAAGATTATATAGTGGCCAAGTGGCAAGGCCTGGAAGCCTAGCCTGTCTGACTCAAATGACCTTCCTTGTTCCTTCAATCCTCCTTCTCAGCATGCTGGAAAAACCCAGCTCTGGGGAGAAGTCACTTTCAATATGTCTGTTGTGTGCATCATGGAACAAAGCTTTTGTTTGGAAATATTTGAGTCTTTGGAGGAAGGTTATTTGTTTCTGTTCATGTAATGCAATTAGTCTGTTAAATGTAAGATGAGAATAAAATGTTTTCCTCTCTGTTCAGTCTATAAGCACACAGAGAACCAAGTCTACCGATGCTGACCCTACTGTGCACGGGGAAGCTCACCAGAAATAAAAACACTAATTTATCTCAGTCTAGTGATTACTTTGGCTCTTTCCTTCTCCCTTAGAGTAAGTTGCTAAGAATGTAACATTGTGTCCTGACTGGAGATTTGTTATCATTTTGCTTAATTAAATAACATTCTCCAAGGCATAGGGTTGTAATTGTTTCCTCCCTTTCTTATGCCCATTAGTTCAAATCCTCACATTTATTTATAAAACATGATAGATTTTTTTCCCCCTTTTACTGCTGCTGCCACCGTGGAAGATATTTCTTGTTCTTTGGTTTTCATCATATTAGAACAGATTCTCATTAAACTGTATGGCAATTACTTGTACAGCATTTTCAGGACTCATCTTTTCTCTTTAGATGGCAAGATTCTTATCTTGGGCAATTTTCTCTGGAAGAGATTTTGATCATGTAATTTTAAAATTCCATAAAATGAAGAGGGAGAAAATTATTATTATAAAGTTTTTCTTTTTAAACCAAGCAGCTGGCTTCATTATCATTTTTCCCTTGAGTGTATGTTGATGTAAATAGTAAGTTTTTGCATTCAAGAAAGTAATAGTTTTATATACAAGGTTCATCAGAGAAATAAAGGATAATAGTATCACTATCATGGGCATATTCATCTATAAATCCATGAGTGAGGGTGGGGACCCCAAATCTGACCTATATAAGTGTTTTATTCCACTTGAGATAAATTTCTTTGAACAAATTAAAAATCAAAATCTTGGGGAATGAAATTTTGTTTATTCAGTTTTGTATAAAACAGAAGAGTTATTTTGTTCAAGGTAGAAGGTACAAAGATAATACCTAATAATAACAGTAAATATTTATGTGTCTGACCCTGTGCCCACTGTTTTATATGCACTATTCTAAAATCTCCATGATTCAGATATTATTGTTATGATCTCCTTTTTACAGTTGAGGTAACAAAAACTTGTAGATTGCTGAAAGCCCCATGCCTTTTAATAGGCAGAATTGGGACTGCAACCTTTAACTGTCCAACCATTATTAGATCTTAACTACCTATCTACCCAGAATTAGAGAGGGGATTCTAGGGAGCCAACAAAGTTGGGAACTAGAAACCTTATCTATGGTGTTATCCAATTAGAGAATGAGCTGAAAGGGGGTTGCCAAAGAATCAGTTTGAGTTATTTTATTTGGGGAAGAGTCTAGAGATAGTAGTTATTTCATAAGGGGTAAGCACTCTAGGTTAAATTTTTCTAATCCAGGAATCTTTCACAAATAGTAACACCATGGATATTGCTATCTCAGGGCCTTTGCACTAGCTGTTCCCTGTGCCTGTGGTTCTTCACTAAGATATCAACATGGCAAACTCCTTTACCTCCTGGAAGTCTTTGGTCAAATGTCAACTCCTCAATAATCCTAACCTGACCATTTAAATATTGGAAACTCCTAAACTTAGAACTTCTAATCCCCCTTACTTTCCTTTTTTTTTCCATAGCACTTAACACTTTTTAACACCCTTCTTAATTGACAACTATTATATCTATTTTTTACTGTTTTTCCCCACTATAATAAAAGCATTCCAAGGGAAGGGATATTTGTCTATTTTGTTCACTGATGGAACCCAAGTTCCTAGAAGTGTTCCTGGCACATAGTAGACACTCAATAAATTTAGTCTGATAAATAAATTGGAAAGATGCATTTCCAGGAATTATAAAGAAGCAACTGGGAAATAGGGGAAGTCAAGCTTAGATCCTGACCTGAGAAGCTCAGAGCTTTCAAGAATGTCACGGCAAAAAGCCTTTTCTTGGTTGGATTCTTCACTACCCACTCAGCACACCTGTAGAAACAAATATACACGTACACATCCCTTCCCTTGCAAGGGAAGGACATTCAAGTATATTAGAGGAAACAATTCATTTTGGATAAATTGCATCTCTGTTTCTCTGGGAAAATGAACATAAAAGTTGTCTTCTCTGCTCTATAACTTAATTGTAACATGCGTAGTTGCTCTGGTAATCCATGTTGGCCTGCACACCAAATGAACTAAATGGGGAGAGATGGACAACAAAGAACTAGAAATAGTGTTCTTATCAGGAAAGCACCATCACTGTGAATTTATTGGCTCTTCCAAAGCAAAGTGTAATTTCTTTCACTCTCCATAGCTCTGAATGGCTCTCTCAGCCAATACCATTGATTGCACCTTAATGCACAATGTAGAGCATCTGATAAAGACATCTGGGAGCTAACTGGGTTATAAGAAGGTATTAGGAGTTTGAAAGTAAAGTAAACCCAAGAGCTTTGGCCAGCAGGTGGTGAAAGACAAATGAGAAAAAGGTTAGAAGGGAAACAGAGTTCATCATGTTAGTTTTCAAACCGGATTTTGAGATTAGCATTAACAGAAAGCAGATACCCTGGTGAAAATAGAGCACCACCTACAGCAGGTACAAGAGCATCTGAAAAATCTTAATTGAAAGTTACCAGCAACAGGTTTTCAACCACTTAGAACGGGGATCAACAAACCGTAGCCTCTAGGCCAAATCTGGTTCGCCATCTGTTTGTGTATGGTCCATGAGCTAAGAATGTTTTTAATATTTTTAGCTGGTTAAATAACAAAAGAAGATTAATATTTTGTAACACATGAAAATTATATGAAATTCAGATTTTAGTGTCCATAAGTAAAGTTTTGCTGGAACACAGCTACACTCATTCATTCATGTATTGTCTATGACTACTTTTGTGCTACATTAATACAGTTGACCCTTAAGCAACATAGGTTTGAACTGTGCTGGACCACTTATATGCAGATTTTTTTGTCAACCAAATGCCAAATGAAAATATAGTATTCTTGGGATGTGAAACCCAGTTATATGGAGGGCCGACTTTTCATACAGGCAGGTTCTGCAGGGTCAACTGCAGGACTTGAGTAGGCATGGGTTTTGTATAGCTGGAGATCTAGACCCAATCCCTCATGGATTTTGAGGGATGACTGTAGAGTGGAGTATTTATGAGACTGTATGGACCACAAAGTCTAAAATATTTAAAAAAAAAGTAATATCTGCCCTTTACCAAAAATGTTTACCTACTCCTGACTTAGAACTTAAGTTACTTTGCTGTTTTTGTAGTAGAGATGCAATATGGTTTCTTTCCTCCAGATAATTTTTTTAAATAAAATCTTATTACAATATATTTATACCATAATAACATAATACATCTTACATTTTTCTAATTTCACTGCTGCATAGCCTTGTTAAATGTCTCTCATCTTGAAAACAGCTCATCAGCTGAGAGCCACATATCTGGTGATGAATAATAAGCATTATTCATTAACTTAAGTAAGATTCCAATTTTATTGAGTTTTCCTTCAAATTGTTTTCAATTTAATAAAACTGAACTACACCTACTAGAGAATTAAATGTCTGCATTTGCTGAAAAGTCAAAGCTGCTTTTTCTTCTAGACTTTCATTAGATTATACTGGAATATTTTTTAAGGCAGCAAGGGGTATATGTGCTATAAGACCTCTTTCAAATGAATTTAAACTTCTTGGATCATTACGGTGGGAGCAGAAGAAAGTGGTAATGAGGATGCAGCGGTCAAAGGAGTTCAGCCTTGTTTGTGGCTCTAAGTACACCTGAATGTTTCCATCTCTACCAGCTTGTGAGGACAAATATGGTTCTATTAATATTGAGTACAAATATGGTTCTATTAATACTGGATTCCCCTTAGCTCCCAGCTTCCATGTGCTTATAAGGAAATGTCAGTGCCTTGCAAATTTCACCTCTCCAGGCACTTTGGGGGTCCTCAGGGATATCTTGCTGGTGCCCATTTATCAGGCTCAGTCTTGGCTTGCTGTGGCTTCCAGACAAATGGGGTCTCACAATGCACATGTCCTAAATCTCCTAGGAGGGCTGTGCAGTGATGTTATTACACCAGGTGTAGCTGTCTCTGTCACCTCAGTGTTGCTAAGCTACAGATTTGCTGTCCCTCTGGAACTTTCCGTGACCGTGCCAGCCCTGACAGCCCTGCAGAAGTGTGTCATTGCTGCTCTCATGAGACAGATTTGCAGCTGCTGCTTCCAAAGGCTCATGCCTGTGGAACACTTAATGTCAGTATCTAAGATGGAAAGGAGACTCAATCTGGGGCTGTCCCATAGCAAGCTTTCTTGCGAACTAATGTGCCACAGAGTTTATGGAACCAGCAGTTTCCACTCACACTCATGGCCCTTCCGCCTTTCCAGGTTCATCATACTACAAGTGTGGATGAGTTCCCCCAAAAAGCTAAAACTATTCTCTTCTCCCACCCTCGGGCCAAGTTCTTGAATCTGGTTGTTTGTTCTAGAGTTCATCCCTATCTTAATTTCCTGGAAACTGGTCAGCCCTCCCTGCAATCCAGCCTTCTCTTAAGCCTCTGCAGTGTGTTGAATTCATCTATCTATCTATCTATCTATCATCTATCTATCTATCTATCTATATCTCTCTATCTATCTAAACTCGAGTTGCAGTTAAGGTTAAGTACTCCTCCCTCCCACTTCCTAGTCCTCAAGTAAATATGAAAATACAAATGAATAAACATGGTGCACGTTGGGGGGTCCAGGGACACATTCTAGTTTCCATACTCCGGTATACAAAACTTTGAAAGTTGACCCAGTCAGGGACCCATGTAACAGAAAATTAAAAGATTTTTTATGAATTGAAATCTTGATCATGGTCTACTATGAGAAAAATTATACATAACTTTTTATAAAAGTCCTATATTTTAAGAAAATGATATGGATAATAGATGCCTTTATGATGCTTTTGATAGTTGTTTTCAAGTGGATGAAAATGATGTATTTAGTATGGTATTATTTTCATTCACTCATTGAAAAACTACTGGTTGTACATCTACTCAGTGCCAGGCACTGAGGATACTGGGAATACAAGAGGTCTCTGCCCAGATGGATCTCAAATTCCAGTGGGGGTAATGAACAAGTAAACAAACATATGTATAATTTTCAGGTTAAGATTTTCATGAAGCAAATTAAAGCAGGGTAAAGGGATAGAGAGTGACAGCTGGAGAATGCTGTTATGAAGGTTGGAGAAGGAAGGCTTCAGTAAGGAACTAACTTTGGAGCCAAGACTTAAAGGAAGAAAAAAATAATGAGCCTTTTGCTGGCCTTAGAGAAGACATGCAGAAGGAAAGTGTGTGAAAAGGCACTAGGAATAGGTTAGGAAAGAAGATGAATGGAGTTTCTAGGCCAGCACAGATGATTATTCCTTCAGGTCAATCTTCAATCTCAATCACACCCTCCTCCCTCTTTCCCTTTCAGAGAGTTTAAGCATGCTGCCTGAAACTAATCCAAGTGATTCCTGCTACCCAACCCCCAGACACATACAAATAACCATTTATGAAGATGTACTATGCTCCAGGTATTTGTACGTAAGACATTCACAATATTTAAAATGATTCTTCGGAGGTGGGCATTTTTATCCCCATTTTAAGGAAATCAAGTGACTTGTCCAAGACCACACAACTAGTAAGTAGCAAAATAGGGGGTTGAATTCAAGTATGTTGAGCTCCAAAGTCTGGGCTATTTCCACCATTTTACAAAGTTTTCAGTCTTGTCCTACCTCAACCTCTTTCCTCATATTACCTATCTTCTACTAGATGTGTTCTGAGGCTTAAATAAAGACCCGTTTGACAGGAATAAGGAGGATGAGAAGAGAAGGCTTCTGAGGCACGGAGCTGGGAAGGTTCCAGGCAGTTGTATTGATTCCACCAGTTTCTGGAAACCCCATTCCAGGCCCTAAGGGTGATCACATAGTGGGGAGCCTTGCAGGAAGAAGCAAGGAAGGTCATCTGCCTCACTGGCCTCTTGGTATACTGGAGTTTGAGGGTCTGGAGAGTGGGTATCTTATGTCCCACAAAGAAAATTTCTCTGGGGCAGGCAAGTTATGATGGAGGAGGGCCTGTGCAGTTGAATACCCTATAGACTTCCCACCTCTGCAGATCAGGTTCTTTATGACATTGATTCTATCATCCTCACTGCAGCACTTACGGGGGTCAATAGCTGAGAGTGTTCCATCTGCTGCAGTGAGTCTGCCAGGACCAGTGAATTCAGTGCCCTGAGCTTGGTCCAGCAACTCTTCTACACAGGCAGAGGAGTGATCTTCCCACATAAAGTGTCATAGGCATAGCAGGAGCAAGGGGCCTTTTCTTTCAGATTCTCTACAGGGAGATTTTATGGTTATGCAGGTCCAGACTCTTCAGGGATTGTGGTTGGATAGAATCCAATATTCTCTTATGTGAATCCCCTTTAGGCCAATGGGCAGCACTTTCCCTATTACCTTCCTGAAAACAGGAATCCATTTTATGTTTGTGAAATACCAACCATGCTCTTGAAGTCTCTCATGTCTTCTGCCTCCAAATGGGAATCCTAATTAGTTATGTACTCATTATTCAATGAATGTAATTGTTCACAAATCCAATTGTTTACTCATTACTCCTTTTATTCCTATGTCCTTTGGGCCATCCCATTTAACTATCTAGCAAAGAGAATGTAATTCAACAGTTCTTATCATTTGCACAGGGATGTTCAGCACTATAGGGGAAAATAAATCTCACATTTGTGAAGATGAATGCAAGGATAAGGTAACTGCTATGACAAAACACCCCCAAATTTTAACAGCTTACCATAATAAAAATTAGTGTCTCATTCATACTAGAGAACAAGATGTATATTCTCACTCAGATGACTCTCCTAGGAGTTTCCATTCCAAATGTTAACTCAGAAACCCAGGCTCCTGCTGTGTTGTGGCTCCTTCTTCTTCTAAGTCCTTGGAGTCATCTCTATTCAACCATTGAATGGAGAGAGAAAAGCCATATTTGTGAGGATTGTGGAGGCAGAATCAGGAAATGTGGTTATAGCTCTTCTGTATATTCTTTTTGGTCTACATGCAATCATTTGGCTGTACTGCAGGCTGGAAAATTCAGCCTAGCTGGCTACCCTATAGGAAAAGAAAGTGATTTGCTGCACAACTGACCATCAACCATAAATCTGTGGTCTCCTAAGTCAACTGAGATGTTACCTTCCCAGCATTCTATGTTACCCTAGCCAGCTCTTTCTCTTACTTCAGTTATTTCAACTCTTAGTGTTTCCCAAATTTCTGACTCTACCATATTTCCCATTATTCTTTTTAAAATAAAATATTTCAGACTGCGAAAAAGTCTTTTAGAAAATACTCAGAAAAAAGCAATAAAAATACAACAATAAAGTAATAAAAACAGTATAACAATGACATAGCATTTACATTGTATTAAGTATTATAAGCAATCTAGCAATGATTTAAAGTATATGGGAGGATGTGCATAAGTTGTTTGCAAATATTGTGCCATTTTCTATAAGGAACTTGAGCTTCCTCAGGTTTTGGTATCTATGGAGATCTTAAAACCAGTCCCTCTCAGATACCAAGGAATGACTGTAATACAAAGACAAATGAATCTTTTCAGATATATTTCCCTGATTCACCTTTCTTTCTTAGGAAATGATCTTGTCTCTTATTTAACAACAAATAAATGAAAGCCCACCGTATTGTAACACCCCAATGTTCTGCAAACAATAATACAAGTTTCCCACTTCCATCACCATTCCTCCTGTTTTCTGTTGCCACCGACAAGCAATGTCTCCCTTCTCCTTAGCCTACTCCCACCACTTGCTCTCTCTCTTCCCTATTATCAGAGACTTCACTCTTATCCCCTCTCTCTGTATATTCACTCTTTTCCTTCTATTTAACATTTAATTATCTTCAAGTCTCTTCCAACTTACTACAAATACAAAAGCAAAACCCCATGGCTCTATTCGATCTCTTCTCTATCTGCAGGCTCACTTTCCCCTTCATAAAAACTCTTTGTGAAATGGCTGTCCACACTTAATGCCTCCATGTCCTCACCTACCACTTATACTTTAACCCACTTTAATTTGGATTTCATCCCACTGCTCCAGGAAACCAGTTCTATCCCAGGCTATTGTGACCATCAGCTCAAGTCAATGGTTGTTTCTCAGTTCTTATCCTCTTTGTATGCTCAGCACATTTGATCCCATAGACCTCCCTGTTCTTGAAACACTGTCTTTCCATGGCTTTCATGAAACCGTGTTCTGCTTTTTCTCCTATCACTGTCCAGATCTTTTTCAGTACATTTGTCTTCCATAACTTCATAAATGACAATATTTCTTAGCTGTTGTTTTCTAGATCATCTTCTCTTCTCCTTTTATATATTTTTCTTCAGTAATCTTATACCCTTCTTCAGATTCTTCCTTTTTCCCCCAAATGTCATTTTCTACTGGATCTTTGTCAGCACTGAGCTCAAATCTCTCCTACAAAAACCAAACAAAAAAATGAACACCGTCCACAACAAAAAAATCTCTGTCCACCCTTGCTGTGCCATCCATCTCCTTTGCCATCCCTTCTCCTTCGCCAAGCGTCTTGTTAATTGTCCATACATGTACCTCCACTTCTTTACCTGCCACTTTTTCCTCAGCCCATTCTACCATACTGGCTCCTGCTCTCATCACTTCAACATCCCTCTCACATCTCTGATTGCTCCATCTATGTTCCTTTCTGGGATCATCTCAAATTATCTACTCTTTAAACATTGGGTTCTTAGAGGTTTGGTTCTAGGAATCCCTTTTTTTTTCTATCAAGCTCTTCTTGCCCTTGGCTTCAGTTACTCTTTATATTCTGATGATATACAAGTTTATTAAATGTCCAGTAATATATCTTTTTTAGCCCCAAACTTGTATATCCAATTTCCCCCTCAGCTCTTCTACCTGGATATTTTAAATATTCTCCAATTCAATATTTGAAATTCTCATATTTTGTGTTTTTCTTTCTAAATCTATATTTAGTTCCTTGGTGTTTCCTCTTTCAATGAATGGAATTATTCATTGATTCAAATATGCAAACCAATCCCTCTTACCAAATTATTCTCAATGATGTCTCATCTGTTTCTCTTTCCCTCTAATCTGTCTTGTGGTCTTGTCAGTTTTGCCTTCCAAATATCTTCCAAATCTTCATATCTATAACACTCCTCTATATATAGCTCATAACAGTTTTCCTTCCCTTGCTGCGATCCCTCCAAAATGAGCCCCATGCGAGACTGACTTTAGAGGCCTTTAAACTAGATACACCATTCCTAACCCTATTCCTGAAACATTCTCTGTTTCTACCTCATCCCTCACTTATGACCTTTAAAACTTTCTCATAATCCTGATCTCAGCTTTAGCATCCTTTTTTTTCAGGGAATTCTTCCTTGATTACTTAGACTGGATCAAATCTTTTTGTTATATACTCTTATGGCCTACTGCAATTTCTTTCGCAGTACTTAAGACAGTATATTTTTATTTGTGTGATTAGTTGACCAATGTTGCATTTTCTCCACCAAATTATACAGCCTGGTCTGTATTACTAACCGCCATATTCTTGGCATGTAGTACAACACATGACACATATCAGGTACTCAGTAAATGTTCAAGTACCAACTGTATGTTGTCCATTCCCAAAACTATCTCTGACCCAAGTCATTCTCCTAAGCTTCAGATCAATATGATCAGCTCTTTACAGGGCATCTTTTACTGTATATCTCACTGGCATCTCAAACTAAGAAATATCAAACTGTGCTTATCATCTCCTCCACCCCAACCAAATCTCATTTTCCTCTTGGGTTTCTGTCCTCTAAACCTTTCATTTGCTCAAATCAGATATCAACTATCACCTCTGGCCTTTTTTTCTCCATCATATCTCACTTCTGATAAAGGACCAAGTCCTACTAATTCTGTCTCCCAAAAATGTTTCCAATCTGTTCATTTCTACTCAACCTTATTGTCCCTAATATACTCTAGTTCAGGATATTATCATTGCTCACCTGGATAATAACAAAAGCTACATTACTGACCTCCCTCCTTTTGGCCTTGTGTTCCTCATAGCTATTAACTTCCATAAACAGTAATCTGCCTAATATAAAAATCTGATCATACATCTACTTTAAACCCCTAGAGAGTTCCATATCATGTAATAAGACTTATAACTCCGAAGGATCCAGTTCTTGCTTGGCTCTCCATTATCACCTTTCATCCCTTCTTACTTGATACTCTATTCTTCATTCATCTTAAACCACTTCATTTTATTGAATGTTCCCTGCTCTCTTATAGCTCCAGATCTTCTGCATTGTACTGCCGCATAACAAATCATTCCAAAGCTTAGTGTCTGTAGTAGTCTGTTCTCATACTGCTATGAAGAAATACCCAAGACAGGGCAATCTATAAAGAAAAATAGGTTTAATGGATTCACAGTTCCACATGGCTGGGGAGGCCTCAAAATCATGGTGGAAGGTGAAGGAGGAGCAAAAGCACATCTTACATGGTAGCAGGCAAGAGAATGCATGCAGAGGAACAGCCCTTTATAAAACAATCAGACCTCGTGAGACTTATTCACTATCACAAGAACAGCATGGGAAAACCCATCACCGTGATTCAATTACCTCCCACCAGATCCCTCCCACGACACATGGGGATTATGGGAACTACGATTGAACATAAGATTTAGGTGGGGACACACCATCATGGAGTGGGATGGACAGCCAAACCATACCATCCCACTCCATGATCCCTCCCATATCTCATGTCCTCACATTTGAAAACAATAATGTCTTCCCAACAGTCCCCCAAAATCTTATTCCATCATTAACGCCAAAGTCCAAGTCCAAAGTCTCATCTGAGATAAGGCAAGTCCCTTCCACCTATGAGCCTGTAAAATCAAAAGCAATTTAGTTACTTCCTAGATACAATGGGGGTACAAGCATTGAATAAATTCACCCATTCCAAGTGGGAGAAATTGACCAAAACAAAGGGGCTACCAGCCCCGTCCAAGTCTGAAATACAATAGGGCAATCATTAAACCTTAAAGTTACAAGATGATCTCCTTTGACTCCATGTCTCACATCAAGGGCATGCTGATGCAAGGGGTGGGCTCCCATGGCCTTGGGCAGCTCCCCTCTGTGGCCTTGCAGGGTACAGCTCCCCTTCTGGCTGCTTTCTTGGGCTGGCATTGAGTGTCTATGGCTTTTCAAGATGCACGGTGCAAGCTGTCAGTGAATCTACCATTCTGAGGTCTGGAGGACAGTGCCCCTCTTCTCACAGCTCCACTAGGCAGTGCCCCAGTGGGGACTCTGTGTGGGGGCTCCAACCCCACATTTTTCTTCTGCACTGCCCTAGCAGAGGTTCTCTGTGAGGGCTCTGCTCCTGCAGCTAACTTTTGCCTGGACATCCAGGTGTTTCCATACATCCTCTGAAATCTAGGTGGAGGTTCCCAAACCTCAATTCTTGACTTGTGCACCTGTAGGACCAACACCATGTGTAAGCTGCCAAAGCTTGGGGCTTGCACCCTCTGAAGCAATGGCCTGAGCTATACGTTGGCCTCTTTTAGCCATGGCTGGGATTCAGGGCACTAAATCCTGAGCCTTTACAAAGCAACAAGTCCCTGGGCCTGGCCCACAAAACCATTTTTTCCTCCTAGGCCTCCCAGCTTGTGATAGGAGGGGCTGCCATGAAGACCTCTTGACATGCCCTGGAGATATTTTCCCCACTGTCTTGTCAATTATCATTTGGCTTATGTAAATTTATTTATGCAAATTTCTGCAGCCAGATTGAATTTCTTCTTAGAAAATGGATTTTTCTTTTCTATAGCATCATCAGGTTGCAAATTTTCTGAGCTTTTATGCTCTGCTTCCCTTTTAAACATAATTTACAATGCCAAACCATATCTTTGGAATGAATAAAACTGAAGGCTTTTAAGAGCACCCAAGTCACTTCTTGAAGGCTTTGCTGTTTAGGAATTTTTTTTGCCAGATATCCTAAATCATCTCTCTCAAGTTCAAAGTTCCACAGATCTCTAGGGCAGAGACAAAATGCCACCAGTCTCTTTGCTAAAGCATAGCAAGAATCACCTTTTCTCCAGTTCCCAAGAAGTTCATCATCTCCACCTGAGATCACCTCAGCCTGGACTTCATTCCACAAGTCTCTAGGAAGCTCCAAACTTTCCCACATCTTCTCGTTTTCTTCTGAGCCCTCCAAAGAGAATCCTCTGTGTGTTACTCAGTTCCAAAGTCGCTTCCATATTTTTGGGTGTCTTAATAGCCACACCCTACTCTACCAGTACCAATTTACTGTATTAGTCAATTTTCATACTGCTATGAAGAAATACCTGAGACTGGATAATTTATAAAGAAAAAGAGGTTTAATGGATTCACAGTTATGCATGGCTGGGGAGGCCTCACAATTGGGGCAGAAGGTGAAGAAAGAGCAAAGGCATGTCTTACATGGTGGCAGGCAAGAGAGCGTGTGCAGGGAAACTGCCCTTTTTATAAAACCATCAGATCTCATGAGACTTATTCACTATCACGAGAAAGCATGGGAAAAACCCGCCCCCATGATTCAATACCTCCCACTGGAGGTTTTAAATCCCCATGACACGTGGGAATTATAGGAACTACAATTCAAAATGAAATTTGGGTGGGGACACAGTCAAACCATATCAGTGTCTTATGATAACAATTATTTATTACTTCCCATAAACTAATGGGTCAGCTGAGAGATTCTGCTGATATGGGCCAGACTCATTCAATCTCCATTAGACTAGCCCATATACCTTTACTCAGTTGGCAGGCCAGTTGGGGTCTGGCTGGTCTAGCATGGTCTAGCATGGCCTCATTGAGCATGATATGGCTGTCCTCCACATGGTCTCTCATCCTGTAATAGGTAGGCCCTGGCTTATTTTCATGGTGGTGATAGAGTTCAAAGAAAGAGAGTGGAAGCGTGGAAAATCTCTTGATGCCTAAGCATGGAACTGACATAGGATCACTTCTGTAGCATTCTATAGGCCAAAGCAAATCAGAAAATCAGCCCAGGACCAAGGAATTGGAAAAAGACCCCACTGCTTTATGAAAGGAAATACAAATTCACATTGTAAAGGCATGGATACATAAATAGATGGAGAACTGGGACCTTTTGCAATCAGTTTACCATACCATCTCTTATATTCCTTTTGTATAGAATATCTGTACCCCAACCCTTTTTTTAAATAATTGATAATCACCCTTCTGGCCTCAATTTAGATGTTACTTCTGGGCAATCTTAGACTCATCATGATATCTCCCCTTTGACTCTCTTCATTATAGCACATACATTAAATACCTGACTACTTATCTTATTCTTCGATTCAAACAGGTCCTTGAAGACAGAGACTATGTCTTATTTGGCTATCACCTAGAACAGTACCTGGCAACAACAGAGGCTCTTTTAAGGAAATTTAAATTTAAAATTCATAATAAAAATCGATCAAGCAGGGGCTCAGTAAGTAAGCATAAATCTAAAATGCACAATAAAATCAATCAATATCAATATATACTTCCCCTGTCACTTAAATCTCTGATTAAGGATAAAACAGCAGCAAATGTCTCCACCAACTCTCTTTTTTCCGTATGTTTTCCTCTCTTTTTTCTTCAGTAGAATCAAGGGAGAAAGATTTGAACTTTACTGTGTGATTCTATTCATATAGGCTGGTCATAACAATGTAAATACAAGAATAATGGGCACAAATCTACCTTATTTTCTTAGTGGGGCAGAAGTATTTATTTCAAGCTCCTTTTTTACTGCACTGTTCTCTACTCATCACCTATCTCATAAGAAGCATCTCTTGGCTTTATCTATAAATTACTTTTTCCCAGGGCCCGGTAATTTTCATTACTAGTCTCATGTCTTCTACAAATCCTCAATGTCTCATGACGGAGCTGAATTTGGTATTCATGGTACAGTCTCTAGAGCAGTAAGGCACAAGATGACTCCAACTTCCCTCACTCGACTGGCTTCCTTTCTGCCATCTTATCACATTTATTTCCAAGATATTATTGACTTTTCTTAATCTCCTCTCTCATGTTTTAATTTACTTTACTCTTGCTTACCATAGCTGCTTCCTTAACCACATCACACCTCATTCCATACAGATTCTTATCTTTCACTATTTTCTGCTGTTAGGACATGGAAATTGACAATGTTCTAGTCATATTTCTTTTGCTTTTCCATCCGCATTTTTTTTATCTTGCAAATTATCATTATTTTAATTATTGGATTCAATAGGAGATGCTAATCTCCCATCCCCATATAATTCATTTTAATAGCAAGTTGTGATGACATGGTCACTTTTCTCTTTCACATCTTTAAGCCCATCATTAAACCCTTTAAATCCAAGGCCAAACCCATGATATTAACCTTTAAGGTGAATATCATCCTTTCCCAATATGTACCCACTTCTGTGGTTTCTATCATTGTCATTGTAACACATTTTCTTGACCTTTTTCAAACTTCCCCTGAAGTTAGGTAGCATTTATTACAAAGAGGGAATTAGTAATGAGGATAAGCCATACAAAAAATATTTCTTGGAGACTCCTTATGAAGAACATTAGAGTTAGGCAACTAGGGCTGTGATTCAGCAAGATAACCCTTGGTTTCTCAAAGTGACAAGCTCTAAATGAACCCCATTTGCCAGCCAGTAGCAGATTCAGTATGCATAAGTCATGACGAAGTAACCCTATTTATATTTTTGACAGGTTTCTGAGTCCAGGACTTCAGTGAGACATTTACAAAGCTTTTGGGGTAGCCTTGTGAACCATGTATGAGGAAGAATGTGGATGGAATGATCTCATGGCCGCATGAATATGTGGATGGCTAATCATTACTACACAAAGAACCTTGATTAATAGGGCTAACAAACTTTTTATATAAAGGACCAGATAGTAAATATTTTAGGCTTTGTGGGTAGAACTACTCAAGTCTGCCATTATAACCCAAAAGCAGCCATAGACAATATATATAGGAATGAATTCAACAGTGTTCTAATAAAATTTTATTTACAAAAATAGGCAGTGGGCTGGATTTGGCCCATGGGCCATAGTTTGTTGACCTTTGTCTTAGGGTCTAAGCTACCAGGGGGTATGGCTATCTCATGCAAGTTTTAGTCACCCGTACAGCATGCAAATTCAAAACCTCCAAACTGCAACTTCATTGTTGTCTTTAATATCTGGAACCCACTGCACTGTGTTAGTGTTCACAACTGCTGACACACCTATGTTCACATGCAGAAACTAAATCACCATGGAGAAGTTCTTATATTCTATAATATATTTCTTATATTCTAACTAGTATCATATATCCTCAGAGAGAAAAGAAATATTGAGTCCTTTTACTATGGAAATCAGTGCAGATTAAGAATTAATGTACACATAGATGAGCTCATAAAAACATAAGAAAATAGCAGTTAATTAGAAATTAATGCTAAAATGCTAAAATTCTTAGATTGAAGCAACTACATCACACTTGAATTGTTAATATAGCAATTAAGTTGGCCGCCTATGAAGTACTTATTAATAAATACCTCATGAAGACTTCTGTTAAAGGAGAGTACAGCAGGTTTGTTAAATCTAAGTTTATATGGTCTTGAAAAATGTACTCAATGTTTTCTTTTTGGAAGCTTTAGTCATGGTGGCTTCTTGAAAGAATTCTTGCTACAGATTAATTTATTTTTTATTTTTTATTTTTTTTTTTGTTTTTTTACCCTTTACCCAGTTTTTGCCAATGGTAACACCTTGTGAAACTATAGAATGACAGCACTCCCAGGATATTGGCATTGGTATTACAAGATGCAGAATATGTAAATCAACACAACGATCAGTCATGTTGCTCTTTCTAGCCACACACACTTCCCTCCCACCTCCACACCCTCGTCAACTTCTGGAAATCACTAATTTGTTCTTCGTTTGTTATTTTTTAAAGAATGTTACACATAAGGAATTGTACAGCATATAACTTTCGATGGTTAGCTTTTTTTGACAGCATAATTCTCCAGCGGTTCCTCTGGGTTGTTGGTGTGTAAATAACTCATTCATTATGTTTTCCTAAATTATAAATTTTTGTATACATATGTAACAAACCTGCACATTGTTCACAGGTACCCTAGAACTTGAAGTGTAATAAAAAATAATAATAATAAAAAGATTAATTTCAAATACGTTTTCCGAAACTAAGGCTCAATACGAAAAGATTCTCAAAATGTAGTTTGAGGAATAGCAGCATCAACATTATCAGGGAACTTGTTAGAAATGTCAGTTCTTAAGCTTCATTCCAGACTTACTGAATCAGACATCCTAAGGTGAGGCCCAGAAATCTGTGTTTTAACAGCTTTTCCAGTTATTCTGATACAGCTCAAGTTTGAGAACAACTGATTTACAACACTGAGGATTAATTGCAAGCAGGGTTCAGCTGTGTGTGTCCTAGATCGTGTGCATGGAATCTGCACATTGGAATTATTCGGGGTGATTCATAAATACTGATGCCTGTATCCCATACCAGAGACTTTGATTTAATTGTTCATGGGTTTGGCCTGGGATTTAAAATGTCTAGAAATTTCGCAGGTGATTCTAGCCTGCAGACACATTTAGTAAACACTGCAGTAGAGGAAGCCATACTCCAACCGAAACATGGTAGAAAAACCCTATGTTTGATGATATAGGAATGAACGTCTGCTTCTTAGTTCCCTTTCAGGTTATGTTTAGCTCTATTTTGGTTGAAAAGTGGTTTATTTGTTGTGTTTGCCTTGATAAAAATCTTAAGGTCTTAATAGTAACAGCTTAGATGTGCTCTTTGTGATATTGAAGAGTGAAACATAATTGTATGGGTACGTGTAATGTTTTGGCTACATTAAACGTAGATTCTTTACACACACACACACACACACACACACACACACACACACACAACTTATCTGTTGTGCTGAAAGCCCACAGTGGCATGTGCACCATGCTGTTTGCATTAGTAGATGAAATCCTATAGATGTAAAGATGGTCCATTCTATATATTGAAAGATAAGGTTATGAAATGAAAAATAAAGAACAAAATGATAAACAAACACATCAACATCTTAAAGGATTTTGAAACTATACTAAAACAACTTGGGTCAAAGAACAAATAAAATCAGCAACTGTAGAACATCTAAAAATAATGATAATGCAAATTATCTACATGGGATATGGATATTGTTTCCAGATGATGTCATTTATTAAACCAACAAAAATAAAATTATCAAGTTTAGCAGTTAACTTAGGAAGTAAATAACAAGAAATATAAGCCCAAGGAAAGCAGAATAAATATATTACTTAAATAAAAAACATGAATAAATAAAAATTCAGAAAAAATGTGTTTTCTTTAAACATTAGGAAAATATAGAAGAACCCCTAACTAGTCTAGTTATGAAAAAGATAAATCTCAGCAAACAAAATTAGGAATAATATAAGACCATCATATATACAGAGGAAATAGAAAAGAATTATAAAAATACTCTACATACTTCTATGGTAGCAATTTTTAAAACTTGGATAAAGTGAAAGGATTTCTAGGAATACATATTTAAAAATATATCCAAAAAGAAGCAGAAAACTTAAATAGACCAATAACTATAGAAGAAAAAAACGCTTTACAGGTACATTTTTCCAAGTCTTTAAATTTCAGATCTTCCTAAACAATTAAGACAGTTCCAGGGAATAGAGAAAAAAAGGAACTTTTGTTTTTGTTTTTTGTTCTGTTTTGTTTGTTTGTTTGTTTTTTATTATACTTTAAGTTCTAGGGTACATGTGCACAACGTGCACGTTTGTTACATAGGTATACAGGTACCATGTTGGTTTGTTGCACCCATCAACTCGTCATTTACATTAGGTATTTCTCCTAATGCTATCCCTCCCCCAGCCCCCCACACCCTGACAGGCCCCGGTGTGTGATGTTCCCCACCCCATGTCCAAGTGTTCTCATTAGGAACGTTTTATTTTTTTTACAAAGTCAGAAGCTAGAGTAATGCTGACAAGCATACCTGACTTTCGGAAAGACTTTCATTGACTGGGATGAGAAAGCAAAAGGGAGAGGAATGAGAGAGGGAGACAAACTGATGATTTCACAAGGACTTCACAAAATTGATCTTAGGAAAGGTAAATTTTATTGGCTGAAATGTGAGGCCAGGAAACATCCTTGAGCCTTCTGGAGCTTTCCATTATCCAGGGATGAATGACCTCAAAGAATTATTTCCCTGATTCTAAATCTCCATTGACTATATGTTTTAGCCCATTCTGCACTACTATAACAGAATACCTGAGGGTGGATAATTTATAATCAATAGTAATTTGTTTGGCTCATGGTTGTAGAGGTTGGGAAGGCCAACATACTGAGGAAATGCATCTGATGAGGGCCTTCTTGCTGATCCATAACATGGTGGAAGGTATATAACACATGCATGAGAGAGAGAGAGACAGAAGAAGAAGGGAAGAGAAGAGAAGGGAAGGGAAACGGGGGGGTGAACTTATCCTTTTATCAGGAACACACTCCTGTGATAATGGTACTAGTTCATTCATGATGGTAGAGCCCTCATGACCTGATCGCCTCTTAAAGATCCCACCTCTCAACACTGTTGCCAACACATAAACTTTGGGAGACACATCAAAACCATCATACTATATAACTATCAATTTAACTATAGATACTATAAAAGTAAATCAAACTATATTTAATGTGCCTAAAACAAAAAACACACATTCATATACTTATGTGTAATTTTCTTTTCAGTATCACAAGATTGTGTCAAGCCTTTTTCACACTGCAGAGTCAAAAAATTCCTGGGACTCACTGTCATGGGTGATGGGCTGCATTTCAAAATTTGAGCTGCTGAACCTGACTTCTCCACTAGCTTTAAGATGACAGTACATTAGGAGGACTATCTAAGAAAACCAGGGCTGTACCTGTATTTTTTATTTGGTAAACCATGGTGATATGGTTTGGCTGTGTCCCCACTCCAACCTCATCTTGAATTCCCACGTGTTGTGGGAGGGACCTGGTGGGATGTGATTGAATCGTGGGGGCAGGTCTTTCCTGTGCTGTTCTTGTGATAGTGAATAGGTCTCATGAGATCTGATGGCTTTAGAAAGGGGAATTTCCCTGCACAAGCTCTCTTTGCCTGCTGCCATCCACGTAAGATGTGATTTGCTCCTCCTTGCTTTCTGCCATGATTGTGAGGCCCCCCCCAGCCATGTGGAACTGTAAATCCAATAAACCTATTTCTTTTGTAAATTGACCAGTCTTGGGTACCTCAGCCATAAGTCATGTTAATAGCCTATACTCTTGATATGATGTAATGGGAATGGCATCTCTGTGGTATTCCTCCCCAAAACTCATAACCCTTGTCTAATCATGAGCATGAACATGGACTAATACACCTAGTTTGATTTTTTGATCAAATCACGTATTGCTGGAAGAGATTCATCTTCCCTTGAAAGTCAGCCAGAATCTTCGGACCAATGGCTCTTTGGTGCCTGGGTAATAGTCCCTTGTCATATGTGTGTTAACCACACCAACCAGTCCTGGATTTCAGAATCTTCTGGCCTTTTCCAAGATATCTGATTTATACTGCCTTTGATTGCATGTCTTGATATTTCACCAGAAATCTTATATTTGAACAATAACTTCTTTTTCCAATGCAGAATAAGAGTGGAATATTTTTAAAAACCATTTTAAAAGACAATTGCCAAAATCTTGGTTTGTATTACCATTCAAAAAGGAACTAGGGCTCCTTGGTGAAATGATTGATTCTAGGCCTGTGGCTATAAATATACAAGGCATGCCTGGAGCATCTTGTAGTGACAGAAAGGAAGAAAATGCTCAAAACAATTTAAAAAACCTACAACTATTGGAGTATGTCAAGGGACATAACAGTCAACTGAAACCCCCCCCCCCCACCCAGTGGACAAAGCTGGAAAATTTGAGCAATAAAATAAAGTAGTATAGGAGTATAACCCAGTATATAAAATAAATATCCATGAGTCTCTATATATATATATATAAATAAATGATTAAATAATGATTTAATGACATAAATAGAGAAGAGACAAATCTACTGTGCTGACAAATTTCAAATAATTTATGTAGATACTCTTCCCTCATGGAGGTGGAGCATTACTCCCCACTTTTGATGTGTGGGATGTGCATAGTGACTTAGTTTCAAAGAGTACAGTACAAAAAAGGGGGAGAAAGAGTAACTTTATAGTGGAGACATCTGACAAACACTACCTCAGTCAGGTAATTAAGGTTAACCTCAGCCATAAGTCATGTTGATAGCCTGTACTCTTGATATGATGTGATGAGAATGGCATCTCTGTGATATGCCTTCCCAAAACTCATAACGCTTGTCTAATCATGAGACAAACATCAGACAAATTCCGATAGAGGGTCATTCTACAAATAGCTGACCAGTCTTCCTTAAAACTGTCAAGATCATCAAAAACAATGAAAATCTGAGAAACTGTCAAAATCAAGAGGAATCTAAAAATATATGACAACTAAATATAATGTGGTATTCTGGATGGGATTCTGGAAAAGAAAAAAGAACATTAGGAAAACTAAGAAAATATGAATAAAATATTAACTTTAGTAATAATAATATATCAATATTCATTAATTAATTGTGACAAATATACCAAACCACTGCCAGATATTATTAATAGGGGAAACTTGGTCTGGAGTAGATAGAAACTTTGTATTATATTTACAACTTTTCTATAAATATAAAATAATTTTAAAACAAAAAGTTTAAAAGAAATAAAAGATAAGAAAGTAAACATAAATTAAAATGTAATTGTGGGTAGCACTTTTAAAGCAAATATCTCAATGAAGGTGGCAATCAGATAAATAGATTTCTTTAATACATATCTACATTTAAATAGTAAGACAATAACAACTCAGTCAGTATTTTTTCTCTCTTTTAATATAAATTTTTAAAATGCATATTTCAGAAATATTAAAATCTGAAAAAGTCTACTTAGAATATCAGATAATTGATTTATTTTTAGCACTTATGTTGAATTATAGTTTATGATAGAAAAACATCTATTTATATTGTCTCCAAAGCTGTGACTTCCTCAAGAGTAGAAATTAGTCTTATTTGTCTGTCTTCACAACACCCAGAAACAAAGGTGCTTGACTGTGTTTGAAGTACAGTATGTGTGGTTGAATGCATGTTGAAATTAATTCATTGACTGATTAAGCATTCTACTCTGTCAACCAGGGTGATTACAAAAATGGAGAGGGAGCAGTAAAGGGAACAAACACACAAACTCACAAACACACAGCAGAAATTCTGCCTCAGCCAGCTATTTTCTCAGAGCCCTTTATTCATGTAAGTGGTTTTAGCTAGGTCTTATAGGTGTGTTGTTTAAGTTGAAGCATCCTGATGTCAAATTGACTGTCATATGATTATTCTTTTGAGTGATTTTTTATTAATACATAATATTTTACATATTTATGGATTACATGCATAGAGTGTGCAAGTCAGATATTTTGGGTATCCATCACCTTGAGTATGTATCATTTCTTTTTTTTAAATTTTTTTATTATACTTTAAGTTCTAGGGTACATGTGCACAACGTGCAGGTTTGTTACATATGTATACATGTGCCATGTTGGTGTGCTGCACCCATTAACTCGTCATTTACATTAGGTATATCTCCTAATGCTATCCCTCCCCCATCTCCCCACCCCACAACAGGCCCCGGTGTGTGCCGTTCCCCACCCTGTGTCCAAGTGTTCTCATTGTTCAATTCCCAACTATGAGTGAGAACATGTGGTGTTTGGTTTTTGACCTTGCGATAGTTTTCTGAGAATGATGGTTTCCAGCTTCATCCATGTCCCTACAAAGGACATGAACTCATCCTTTTTTATGGCTGCATAGTATTCCATGGTGTATATGTGCCACATTCGCTTAATCCAGTCTATCACTGAAGGACATTTGGGTTGGTTCCGAGTCTTTGCTATCATCACCTTGAGTATGTATCATTTCTATGTGTTGGAAACAATTCAAAGTCCTCTCTTCTAGCTACTTTGAAATATAAAATATATCATTGTTAACTATAGTCACCCTACTCTGCTGTTGAACATTAGAACTTATGCCTTCTATCTGAATGTATGTTTGTACCCATTAACCAACTTCTCTACATCTTCCCTCCCCCCACATACCTTTCCTAGCCTCTGATATCTGTCATTCTACTCTCTGCCTCCATGAGATCAACTTTTTAGCTTCCATATATGAGTGAGAACATGTGATATTTATCTTTCTGTGCCTGGCCTATTTCACTTAACATAATAACCTCCAGTTCCATCCATGTTTTACAAATGACATGATTTCATTCCTTTTTTATGGCTGAATAGTATTCCATGTGTGTATATACCACTTTTTCTTTATCCATTCATCTGCTGATGGACACTTGATTCCATATCTTTGCTATTTTGAACAGTGCTACAATAAACATGAAAGTACACATATTCCTTTAATAAACTGATTTATTTTCATTTTGATGAATACCACGTAGTGGCATTGTTGGGACATATTGTAGTTCTATTTTCAGTTTTGTTGTTGTTGTTGTTGTTGTTGTTGTTGTTGTTGTTGTTGTTTGAGATGGAGTCTTGCACTGTCGCCCAGGCTGGAGTGCAGTGGCATGATCTTGACTCACTGCAAGCTCTGCCTCCTGGGTTCATGCTATTCTCCTGCCTCAGCCTCCCAAGTAGCTGGGACTACAGGCACCTGCCACCACACCCAGCTAATTTTTTTGTACTTTTAGTAGAGACGGGGCTTCACCGTGTTAGCCAGGATGGTCTCGATCTCCTGACCTCGTGATCCGCCCCCCTCGGCCTCCCAAAGTGCTGGGATTACAGGCGTGAGCCACTGCGCCCGGCCTTATTTTAGTTTTTTGAGAAATCTTCATACTGTTTTTCCATGGTGGTTGTACTGATTTATATTTCCACCAACAGTGTGTAGGAGTTCACTTTTATCTGCATCCTCACTGGATTCTGTTATTTTTTGTCTTTTTAATAATAGCCATTCTCAGATAAGATGATATCTCATTGTGGTTTTGATTTGCAATTTCCTGATTATTAGTGAGGTTGAGCATTTTTTCATATAACTGTTGGCCATTTGTATGCCTTCTTTTGAGAAATGTCTATTCTTATCCTTTGCCCACTTTTAAATAGAATAATTTGTTTTGTTCCTGTTGAGTTGTTTGAGTTACTTTTATAGTTTAGATATTAGTTGTTTGTCAGATGAATAGTTTGCAAAAATGTTCTCTCATTCAACAGGTTGTCTCCTCACTTTGCTGATGGTTTCCTTTGCTGTGTAAAATCATTTTAGTTTAATATAGCCCCATTTGTGTATTTTAGTTTTTCTTGCCAGTGCTTTTGAGGTCTTAGCCATAAAATATTTTCTTAGACCAATGTCCTGAAGTATTTTTCCTGTAATTTTTTCTATTAATTTTATAGGTTTGGACCTCACATTTAAGTATTTAATCCATCTTGACTTGGTTTTTGTATAGGGTGAGTGATAGGGGGCCTGTTTCATTCTTACGCATGTGGCTATCCAGTTTTCCCAGCGCCATTCACTGAAGAGGCTGTCATTTCTCCAGTGTATGTTCTTGGCACCATTGTCAAAAATCAGTTGGCTGTAAGTATGTACATTTATTTTGGGGTTCTTTATTTTCTTCCATTGATCTATATATCTGCTTTTATACCAATACCATGCTGTCGTGGCCACGATAGCCTTGTAATATATTTTGAAGTCGGGTAGTGTGATGCCTCCAGCTTTGTCTTTTTTGCTCAGGATTATTTTGCTTATTTGGGCTTTTTTTTCATTCCATACACATTTTTGGAATGTTTTTTCTATTTCTGTGAAAAATGATGTTGATATTTTAATAGAGATTGCATTGAATTTGTAGATTGCTTTGGGCAGTATGGTCATTTTAACAACATTATTTCTTCCTATCCATGAGCACAAAATGTTTTTCTATTTGTTTGTGTCGTCTTCAGTTTATTTCATCAATGTTTTGTAGTTTTCCTTGTAGAAGCCTTTCACCTCCTTAGTTAAATGGGATTAACTTCTTGATTTCTTTCTCAGCTAATTCATCATTGGTGTATAAAAAATCTACTAATTTTTGTATGTTGATTTTGAATCCTGCAACTTCACTAAATTTATTTATCAGCTCTAAGAGTTTTTTGGTCAAATATTTATGTCTTTCTAGATATAAGATGGTATCATTTGCAAAGAGGGACAATTTGACTTCTTTTCCAACTTGTGTGCCTATTATTTCTTTCTCTTGCCTGAATACTCTGGCCAGGACTTCCAGTACTATGCTGAATAGGAGTGGTGAAAGTGGATACCTTTGTCTTGTTTTAGTTCTTAGAAGACAAACTTTAGCTTTTCCCCATTTAGTATGATGTTAGCTGTGGGTTTGTTGTATGTGGACTTTATTTTTTTTGAGGCATGTTCCATCTATCACTACTTTGTTGAGAGTTTTTATCATGAAAGATTGTGAAATTTTATTGAATGCTTTTTCTATGTCTATTAAGCCACTTTCACCACTGTTCTTCAACATAGTACTGGAAGTCCTAGTTAGAGCAATCAGACAAAAGAAAGAAATATAAAGCATCCAAATTAGAAAAGAGGAAGTCAAATTATCCTTGTTTGAAGAAGATAAGATCTTAAGTTTAGAAAAACCTAAAGACTACACCAAAAAAACTACTAGAACTGATAAACAAATTCAGTAAAGTTGCAGGATACAAAATCAACATACAAAAATCAATAATATTTCTATATGCCAACGTGAACAATCTGAAAAAGAAATCAAGAACGCAATCTCATTTACAATAGCTACAAATAAAATACCAATTAACTCAATCAAAGAAATGAAAGTTCTCTACAATAAAAACCATAAAACATTGATGCAATAAATTGAAGAAGTCACAAAAATATGGAAAGATATAACATGGTCATGTATTAGAATAATCAATATTGTTAAAATGTCTGTACTATCTAAATCAATCTACAGATTAAATACAATCTCTATGAAAATGCCAATGTCATTATTCACAGAAACAGAAAAAAAAATCCTAAAATGTATATGGAGCCAGAAAATACCCACAATGCCCAAAGCTACCCTAAGCAAAAAGAACAAAACTGGAGTAATCACATTACCAGACTTCAAATTATACTACAATGCTATAATAATCAAAACAGCATGGTACTGACATAAAAACAGACACATGGATCAGTGGAACAGAATAAAGAATGCAGAGATAAAGCCATATATCTACAGTGAACTCATTTTGACAAAGTTCACAAGAACATATGTTGGGTAAAGGACAGTATCTTCAATAAATGGTGCTGGGAAAACTGGATATTTATATGCAAAGGGATGAAACTAGACCCCCTATCTCTGCCATATACAAAAACCAAACCAAAATCGATTAAAGGCTTAAATCTCAGGCCTCGATCTATGAAACTACTACTAGAAAACACTGGGGAAAATCTCTAGGACATTGGTTTGGGCAAATATTTCTTGAGTAATACCCCACAAGCACAGGCAACCAAAGAAAAAATGGACAAATGGGATCACATCAAATTGAAAAGCTTCTGCACAGCAGAGGAAATAATCAACAAAGTAAAAAGACAGCTCACAGAATGGGAGAAAATATTTGCCAAGTACCCATCTGACAAGGGATTAATAAGCAGAATATATAAGAAGCTCAAACAACTCTATAGGAAAAAGTCTGATAACCCCATCAAAATGGGCAAAAGACCTTGACTAGACATTTCTCAAAAGAAGACATGCAAATGGCAAGCAGGCATATGAAAAGGTGCTCAACATCATTGATCATCAGTGAAATACAAATCAAAACTACAATAAGATATCATTTCACCCAAATTAAAATGGCTTTTATCCAAAAGTCAGGCAATAACAAATGCTGGTGAGGATGTGGAGAAAAGAGAACCCTGGTATACTATTAGTAGGAATGTAAATATTGCAACCACTATGAAGAGCAGTTTAGAAGTTCCTCAAAACATTAAAAATAAAGCTACCATATGATCCAGCAATCCCACTCCTGAAAATATACCCCAAAGAAAGGAAATCAGTATATTGAAGAGATATCTGCACTCCCATGTTTGTTGCTGCACTGTTCACAATAGCCAAGATTTGGAAGCAACATAAGTGTCCATCGACTGATCAATGGATCAAGAAAATGTGGTACATATACACAAGGGAGTATTATTCATCCATAAAAAAGAACAGGATTCAGTCATTTGCAGCAACATGGTTGGAACTGGAGATAACTATGTTAAGTGAAATAAGCCAGGCACAGAAAGACAAACATTGCATGTTCTCACTTGTTTGTGGGATCTAAAAATCAAAACAGCTGAACTCATGGACACAGGGAGTAGAAGGATGGTTACTAGAGACTGGGAAGGATAGTGGAGGGGCTGGTGGGAAGGTGGGGATGGTTAGTGGATACAAAAAAATAGGAGGAATGAATAAAACCTACTATTTGATAGTACAACAGGGTGACTATAGTCAATAATAACTGTATATTTTAACAAAAATAAAAGGAAATGCATTATAGAGTAGAGATTCTCAAACTTTAATATGGCTATGAATCATATTGATCTTACTAACATGCATATTTGGATTTTCTGAGATTCTGCATTTAAAATATTAGCTCCCAGTTGATGCTGATGTTACCAATCTGTGGACCATACTCTAGTATTAATATTCTATAAATTCTTACAGTACCCATGAATACTATACAGCTTCACTAGTTTCAAGGCAGCAGCATAGAATTACGGGTCGAAAACTCTGAAGTCGCACAAGTTTGCTTCAAGTCTTAGCTCTGGGCTTCTCAATGTGACCTTGGCCAAGGTTTTCTGTCTCGGCTTCAGTTTTGTTATTTATAAAATTGGGCAAAATGGTGCCAACTCTGGGATATTATTGTGGAGACTGAATGATATAACAAAAGCAGCGTACTTACCACAGTACCTTGCATATAACCCTCAAAAATGGTCAGCTTCATGTTATAACTGCAAATCAGCATTCTACGTGGGAACATGAAGAGTGTCATTATGGATGGCTCACTTGCGTCACAGCTAGACACTCAGATGGTCACTGCCAGTAGGCATTACTTCTGAACCACAAGTGGTACAGAGATGTTGAGAAGAAATCAGGACAGACCTGACAGTTTAGGCATAAAGATGAAGTGGGCCTCTATCAAACAGAAGAGCAAAAGCTAGGAAGAGGGGACTGACATGGCTTTGTAGTGTCTTGCATGCCATTTTGCAAGTAAAGAAGGGCACATAACTCCCAGCTGCTCTCTGTTTTGTGGTCTGCGGGCTGTGTAACATAGGAAATGGGGAACAGAATCACTGCAGAAGCAGAATGTGCTTAGAGGTGGAAAATGTGGAAATGCAGAAGCAGCAGGGAACCCATCCTGTTATTACTCTTCTCTGTCCCCTTTGTGCTTAGTAACCACCCCCAAGAATGCACCCTTAAGACTCAGGCTGGATTTAATCCTGGCAAGTGTATGATCAAAAAACCCCACAGTCCTCAGACACAGCATTAAAAAGGACCCCGTGGCCTTAACATTGTCTCCTTTGATTCCAAACAAAGGAGCCATATCAACAGGAAATGCTATTGTTTTCTCTCAGTAGGGGTGGCTGAAAGTAGCAGCTGTTGTATGAGCCAGCATGCCAACAAAGGGACACAGGGACACATCTTGGAGCTATGAAAGACAGGAAAACAGCAAATGGCATTAATTCTATTTCATCCAAGAGCAAGTGCAGATGGCCTGGAGAGGCAAGGCAACACTCTGGGCAGCAGAATGGAGATGGAGGGGTTGGGGAGAAAGCCACCTATCAAAAACATTGCACCCGTAAGTCTTTGTGGCCTCCAATAAGAGCAAAGACATTGTCAGAGGAGGGATAAAGCTAAAGCAGACCTGAGTAAAATGAGTTTGTTTTTAACTTTGAAAGAAACTTGACATAGAGAAGGACACATTTTGCAAATTAGCTACAACAGCTCTCACAGCACAAAGGCTGAAGGGAACATGAAATTTAGTTCAGCTGGTTATAACTCAGTCCCATTTGCTTTTTAACAAATTCCACTGAGATTAATGTTTTAATAATCCAAGAACAATGTGTGTGCTGCTGTCTTAAAATGAAATTTGTGTATACTTACAACTTATTCATTCATTCAACCAACCTCATTTCCAGCTTCCTTTACTGTTACATGTGGACAAAGAATGTGGTTCTTGCCAAAGGAACTTGAGCAGAAGGAATGTGCTCCAGGCCTGGCCCATAATATCCTCCCTTGCATTTCTGCTCTCTTCATTTGACTACAGAACAGAATATATTAGTAGGACCTTCTAGAAGTCTGAGCTATAAGACAGGAGACTGAGCCCTTAAATGGTTGAATGGAGAAAGCCCAAATGCCCACCTGACCCCATGGCCCCATTATATGTGTGAGAAATAAATATTTACTGTGTTAAGCCATTTAAACTGGAGTGCTGTGTGCTACAACAGCCAGTCTACCCAGATTAACATGTATGTATAATGCAATGGGAGCATAGAGGATGGACTACCTTAGTCTGCCTTAGTCCCAGGGAATATGGGAAGGCATTGCAGATGTGAAAATGCTCAGCAGAGTAGAAGAAGGACTGCAAGTTTACTGACCAGGCAAGGGCAGGAGAAAATTTTTGGATGAGGCAAAAGCAAAATCAAGGATAAGAGCTCACTAACAGAATGGGTTATTTGGGAAACCATGTTTCAGTATGGTTGGAGTCTTAAATGTTAGGGAGGACTGGAGGGGCACGTATACCATTTATTAGAACAGTGTGGGGAACTATGGCCTGTGGGCCAAATCTGGCCTACTGCTTGTTTTTGCACAGCTGGAAATTAATAATAGTTTTTATACTTTTAAAAGGCTGAAAAAAATCAAAAGAAGAATATTTTGTGGCACATGAATATTATATGAAATTCAAATTTCACTGCCAGTAAATTAAGTTTTATTGGAATACAGCCATGTTCATTCATTTACATACTTTCTATGGCTGCCTTTGCACTACAATGGTAGAGATGAGTAGTCGTGGCAGAGACCATATGGCCTACAAAGCCTAAATATTTGCTATCTCTCTCTTTCCAAAAATGTTTGCCAACCTCTGCTTTAGAGCCCTAACTTTATCCCATGTGATAAACTCCATTATTATTCCCATTCTTTACTTCTTGAATCCATACTCAGTCATGTGACTTTAAATTTCATACCACGGGGTGAAGTGTATTCTTCTGCTTCATTCATGTGGGGCTTGGCCATGCCACTTGGTTTGGTCAATGGAATAAGGGAGAAAGTGATAGTGCACTGATTCCAAACTTTTCCAATAAAAGAGATGACATGTTTTGCTTTTCCCATTTGTTTTTCTATCAATCATGAGGAGGACATTTCCTTCATATCATCAGAAAGAAAGGAATGTGGAGCAGAGCTACCTCAACTGAACTGCAGACCTAAAGTCTGAAGCAGAGCCACCTCAGCTAATTCTCAGACCTATTAGACTATTAATAGTTAATGCTTATTATATGCCAGTGAGCTTTGGAATTGTTTGTTAAGCAGCAATAGCTGACTGACACATCATGTAGCTACTGAGGAGAGGAAATTACCAGATGCAAGTCCAGACACACTCCCTTATAACTAAATGTTAAAGAATATTAGCGAGTTAAAGTTGCCAAGACCTAATGCTAAAGGCATTTATATTAAGCATATAGAAGCCTAGTTTGAAAACAAAATTAGAGTGAACTCAGAAAGAAAACTCTTGGTTCTTTCTCCTTTTTTTTTAAATCTGAATAAGGCCTCTGACATTCCCTCCCCAAAGTTAAGTGGTCCTATGTTCACATAGAAAGTTTCCTTTTCTTTCTTTTATTGTAGCTCTTCTTTGTTTTGGCATACCTCTGCTATGTCTTCAATTTTTACGACCTTCAATAGCCCTCTATAATAGGATATGCCTCTCTCCATAGTCTGACCTGTATAATTTGGAAGCTTGAGGATCTCTAATTCATCCATCCCAGGGAATTCCGGAATACAAATCATTTTATCAAATGTCTGAAAAAGGAGCTGAGGTAAAACACAAAAAATGTCCTTTTCAGGTTTCTTGGTTAATGCCTGTGTGAGTTGTCATGGTGACTGGGGAAGGGATGGAGATCAGAGAAGAGATTAGAGAATATATTGTCATATTGGGACCTATAAAGCCTTTGTGAACATATGCTTCTTGGAAATTAACTCAGGAAATTGCATCATTCACTGACGTGGTTCTCTGAATATCACAAGGTCAATAAAATCTCAACATTCTATGAACTGGGATGATTTCTTCTTTTTCTTATTCCAGAGTCTTAGAGTTCATGGCTAGGAGAAAAAGCATCCTGGGCATGGTAACATTAAAATATAAACATTTGAAATGTGCATATTTATTTATTAAATTGAAGCCTCCCACTTCCCTCTTCCAGTTGCCACCCATGTTCTCACCACCAAAATAAAACAAATAAGAGAAGTAGACACACAAAGCCCCAGTAATACTCAAAGCAATTAATCACAATCTCTGGGGGGTGAGATGCAGGCATCAATATCATTTGAAGTTCCTAAATTATTCCAACGTGCAGACAAGTTTAAGAACCACTGTTCTAAACCTCATTCTTGGTAAACTTGCATTCTGCACATTACAGGGGCACCAAGAGGCAAATAATCACCCCATTATAAGAGGTTGGGGGCATTTAGTCCAAATTGGCAAGTGTATCCGTTAAGATATTTTCAGTTTCAAAGTAACAGAAAATCCAACTCAAACCTTTTCACATGACAAAAAATGTTTAGAGTCTCATATAAATGAAAAGGTGAATGGTAGTATTCTTTTTGTCTCTCTATGCTTCCACCCATGGAATTATCGCTGGTGCTTCTAGGGGAGATTTCCATAAGCATCTGGTGCTATATGCTTTCCCTTCAGGTTCAGCCCCAAGAGAGAAAGCTTTCTTTCCCTCAACTACTAGACAATGTCTGGCCTATGCTTTGATTGAATCAATATAGGCTGTCCCATTTACATATTAACCAATTACTAGCCAACTAGCTAGGAAACTCTTTTTTACTCTTGACTTAGAGCTACATTACAACGTATTTCTGAACCAGTTACTGGGACAAGCATTGGTTTAGGCCAATTAGGATTCACCACTAGAGCTGAGAGGGAGGATAATTCCACCCACAAAGCAGGCAACCCCATAATGGGATAGGAGTAGGTCCTGTTAGGAAGGGAGAAGTATGTAATAGCTACTGATTAGGCAATCAACAAATATCCAGGAAACAACAACGGAGATAAAGCAGAAGATGCTTTAGATAATTTAGTGGTTCCTCATTAGTAGCAGAGTAGAACTGGATTCCTCCTAGGAAGAGAAGGTCCTTCATACTTTCTTTTCCCCAAGTCATGAAACATGCAAACAAGGTGATAAATATCACCAATGTCTGATCATTCTCAAAGTTTCGAATGTCTTCTGTCTTCTATACCATTCTAGGAAAGGAGGAGCAACCCAGGTGCTTTCTACCTAGTCATCCAGAATGTTCTAAGAAGTCAGGAACTCCTCATTCATGGGCTCAAAGGGGCAGATTCTACTTTCTAAACTTAAAAGAAATGGCTACTCTTTAGCCCATTAGGAAGACATCAAGTTGCTCTCTAAATGCACTCAGTAATTCCCAAGTCTCAATAGGAGAAGATAGCAGCTACTCTCATTGTTTGATTAGAGTCGCCCCCGAAGGGTATGAAATTCAAAATCATGAGATATTAGTCTCTTGGTTGAGGTAGACACCAGTCAAAATGCCAATACTCTTTGAATTTATCAGGTAAATAATTAACATCTATTCATCCTTTAGCATTAACTTGTAAATCAGAAAGTCAATCCAGGAGCCTCCTAAAGGGGTTAAAGAGGAGGTGGTGAAGGAGGAGTTTGGAGGATACTGAAGACAACCTGTACCAAGAGAACAAAAATCTCCATCTTCACATCTTGGTCTATTTATAGTCTCTTTCTGATGAAATGATGTGTCAGATCCTCTGGTATGCTGTTCTTAGACTTTAATGTTCTACAAATCCCTGGGGGCTTTGTAAAAATTCAGAATCTGATTCAGCAGGTCAGGAGTCAGTTCTGAGATTCTGCATTTCTAAGAAGCTCTGAGGTTATGCTGCTGCTGCTGTTTTGCACATGACGCTTTGAGTAGGAGTCCAGAATATACCACTGTGCTATAAAGATATTTTGAGCAAAAGACATTTGAGCTCCTGAAATCTCTTATCTGCCTAAAAGCAGAACCTCTTGAACTCAAAAGAACTCAATTGTCGTAAATACCCTCCTTGGGAGCAACAGGGAAGATTGACTCATCACCTGAGAGAAGTCAGCACCACACCTAAGCAGATATTGTCACAAAATTATATCTCCCATCTGTTCTCCTAAAAGTCCATTTACCTTTCCTGAAATTCATTTTCCTGTATATGCCCTTCTCCCCCTCCCTTTTCCCTGTTAAAAGGAGGTAGTGTGGAGTTGGGTATGAGATGGTACATAAGCCCCAAATTACGAATGCCTCCTTGAGTCACATTTCTCTGTGAACTCCCATATGTACATACGTGAATAAAATCTGTCTTTTCTCTTGCTAATCTATTTCTTATCAGTTTAATTTGCAGACCCCCAGTCAAAAAAATCTAAGAAGGTGGAGAAATGTTTTTAACTCCCTGGCAGTTTGGTGACAAAGATGGGATGGATGGTTGGGACTCCGCTCTCTCTGGAGACTACAGCTGAGATTTCGGGATCTCTGGCCAGGCTAGTGAAAGTAAACTTTTATGTTTATGTTAATTAACTTATTTTTAACCAATCAAACTCCCTGATCTCTGCTTAGTGTTGGGTGGAATGAAGGTGGTAAGAGCCTCTTCTTGTCTTTTCTTTCTAAATATAGATTGGAAGGAGAAAACACTTGAAAGAACTAGTTCTTTGGTTATTATGACTCTTGGGTGACTCCGTTTTGAGTATTTTCCCTCCCATTGGATGGTCATTTCTTCCCTGATTGTCTTGTTTTGTGTCCTGAGAGCTTGGTTTGGATCTAGTGAGAGTGTTCTCTCTCTGGTTTTCTTCCCTGTGGGTGTGGGAGGGCATAGGTTGTCAGGCCTGCACCTGCAGGTGACCAGCTGTCAGGTTGGGTGGCCATGAGAATTAGTAGTCAGTTGTGCAGATAAGTGGAAGTCTAGGCACTCCATTTGCTGCTGAAGTTCTAGCGACCCATTGTCATCCCTCAGGGAGCTCATCTCTCTTTCCTTATTGCCTTGACTGCCTGTGGCAATGAGGGTTTTTGCTTTCTTTCTTTTTGACTATCTTTGGGAGTGACTTTGGATCATAGGGACTGCATGTTCTTCAACTTCCTTGGGTACACCTCTTGCATCCATTGCTAAGCCATTAAAAAGCTTATTGGTTTTAAGTTGAGAAAGGGAAAGAAAACCTTTTATCCAAAAAACATGAGCCCATTTCAATTAGCAGGCCCAGAAAGGTATTTACAATGTAATAGCAGTCAAGTCTCACTACCCCTTGAGCTAAATAATCACTTCCTGAAGCCACTTGCTATGTAGACTCTAGAATGACTTCCACGAGCCATAAAATGCCATATGCCCTATAGTTCAACAATGTACAGCCAATCACGAACTAATGTTATTTCTGTAAACGAATGAACATTTTTTGATGAAGAACTTTTGTAATTGCTCCCTCCTCAGATTCATCATTTTGTAATTTAAAAACTTGAGCCTCTCTTTTGTTGTCTGGAGTAATCCCCAAGGCAAGCTGGAAGTGTGTCCCAGGCTGTAGTCCTCAATATTTGTGTTTGAATAAACTCTGTTTAAACTGCATTCTGACCATTTTGATTATTTTAGGGTGACAGAGCCATATGTCAAAAGACAAAATTGCAACAAATTTAGTTTTAAAATCTTTATTTGCTTTTATTTGTGATTCTAGACTTGGATAACACCTCATTCTATAAAACAGAATGAGTATTCTGACAAGCTGAGCAGAGGAGTTTGACTTTATAGGTATAAAGCTGAAGAAAGCAGAAACTGTAACTGCAGGACCAGCCCAAACGGGGCTTATTGTATTGATAACAAAATGTCAAGTTACCTTGTAGGTATAACAGAGCTGAAAACTGCATGCCATGTAGCCCAGGTATATGCAATGACCTCTAACTGGGCCAGGAACTGATTAATCCTCCCCTAAGCACCAAGAAGACTGAGACGTGACAGGAACCTGAATGCCTAAACTCTTTCAGAAGTGAGGAGTACGTTGGGCCAGAAGATCTGGGGCTAAAATCCTCAACACACCTTTCTGTAAATGGTCATATTTAAAGCCCTTGGCCAGGTGTGGTGGCTCATGCCTGTAATCCCAGCACTTTGGGAGGCCGAGGCAGCTGGATCACTTGAGGTCAGGAGTTTCGAGACCAGCCTGGCCAACATGGCAAGATCCCATCTCTACTAAAAACACAAAAATTAGCTGGGTGTGGTGGCACGCACCTGAAGTCCCAGCTACTTGGAGGCTGAGGTAGGAGAATCCCTTGAACCTGGGAACCAGAGGTTGCAGTCAGCCGAGATGGTCCCACTTCACTCCACCCTGGGTGACAGAGTGAGACTCCATCTCAAAACAAACAAAAAATACCCCACAAAATTTAAAGCCCTCCAATTAGACTTGCCAAGACAACATTCCTAACTCCTTTCCCTTGCCCTCTGAACCCATAAATTTGCCCCAGACCCCAAATTGGAGAGACTGCTCCTATTTCCTTCCTGACCAGTTTTGTAAATAAAGCCTCTCTTTTCTCAAAAGCCAATGCCACATAATATTGGCTTCTGTGAGCATCAAGAAACAAGCCCATTTGCTTGATAATAAAACAGAGAACAAAAAACAGATTGGTCATTTCAAAGTTATTTTTCTTACAGGGTTAAAACAGCAAACACTTCCTTATTAGGGTGACTCAGGTTGATTAGAATCTTTTGTGTTCGGGGGAAATCTATCCTGTTTCAAAGTTCACTTTGATTACATGGCACTTAGTGATACAGGAGACAGAAAGAAATTATTTAGACAGATAGTAAGGGCAATAGAGTCCTTGGTAGAATTTCCCTTTTAACAAAAACAGCCCTGAAATCATTTCTTTTCTAACAAAGACCAGCCTGAAAAATCGAGCTGCAGACATAGATAAGCAAGGTGGAAGCTTGCATGGGTGAATGTTGGCAGCTGTGTCAATAGAAAAGGGCTACCTGAGGGACAGGAATGTTCAACATGGAGGCTCCATCTTCCCTTTTCTTTGTCACCACATGTATAGTGTATAGTAAAGAACCAGGTAACATGGCACCAGCCAGGTAGAGAACTCATCTGCATAATAAAGGATTAGGGTGGGGGCTACCAGAAATTCACACCCTATGCAAATGGAACACCTAGTCCTAACCAGTTTTTCATGCCTTATGCAGATGGCACACCTGGTCCGACCAATCTTTTGTGCCCTATGTAAATCAGACAGTGCCTCCTCAAGCTCATCTATAAAACCCGCTGCATTTCACTGCAGAAGCAGAAGACTCACTCAGAGGAACCCTTCTCTCTGCAGGAGAGAGTTTTTCTTTCTTTCGCCTATTAAACCTCCACTCTTTTTTTATTTTTTTATTTTTTATTTTTACTTTTTGAGACAGACTCTCACTTTGTTGCCAGGTTGGAGTGCAGTGGCGCGATCTTGGTCCACTGCAACCTCAACCTCCTGGGTTCAAGTGATTCCTCTGCCTCAGCCTCCCAAATAGCTGGGACTACAGGTGTGCACAACCACGCCCAGCTAATTTTTGTATTTTTAGTAGAGACAGGGTTTCACCATGTTGGCCAGGATGGTCTCAATCTCTTGACCTCATGATCCACTCACCTTGGCCTCCCAAAGTGTTGGGATTACAGGTGTGAGCCACCATGTCCGGCCTAAACCTCCACTCTTAACCTCACTCCTTGTGCATCTGTGTCCTTGATTTCCTTGATGTGAGACAACAAACCTCAAGTATTACATGATGCCGCTTCATTAGCACAAGTGACTCCATCCTGATTTGGTCTGGTCTGCTGGGGCCTAGTGCGGGAGGCTTGTCCAAATCAATGGACTTCCATAAACTTTGTTTCACACATATAAAAGCTTATTTGGTTTTGAGTCACATTTGAGAATAGGTACACCTTTAGAGACCCTAAATATTTGGACTCTTGCTTTAAAACAAAAAATCAATACTGCCAGGAGTATTTTGTTTGTCCCAGCCAAAACCTGATAAGATATTCGAAAGGATTTTCAGAGAGCTCTCACCCTAAAACAAATCTCCTATTTTATTTTGCTGTAGAATGCTAGCCTAATTTTCATGGGTTACTAGGCTTGGAGGTTAACCCGAGGGAAATTAGGAAATGGAGGTTAACCTATAAATCAAGTAAGACATTGAAATTCAATAAATGTTATGTTTATTAAAGTTTGAACATGACTAGCTGACACATTTCCTTCTGTCCCATTATCTGGCCAGACATGTCCACCCACAATGAAATTTTGGAGTTTGTCTTGTACCCTCTAAGCCGTGTTACACTGTTAACTTTTCTAATTCGGTAATGTGGAGTTCCTGAATGTTCCTATCTACTAACTGGATCCCTAAAGTTGAGAAAGAATAGCCAGTGACTCAGTAAACTCTTTCACTAGGGTATCACATCCCCCCTTGGAATAAATGATCCATGCAATGAAAAGAAATGGACTGGGGGCATGGTAGATTGAGGTCAAGTACCTTACAGACTCCAGTGAAAGGAAAATGCATTGTAGAAACCTGAATTACCCCAAAAATTAACAGCAGGACTTCTAGTTTGCATAGCAAAATGGACATTCTGAATTAAACATTAACATCAAATTGATCCAGTGCTGGTGATGTAATATTCAAATAAATGAGTTTTAAATAAATCATATTCTTCTTTAGAATGTTGACTCCCTACTGCCACAGGCATTTTAGTCCAACTTGTCCTCTGTCTGGATCAAAAGGAACATTCACATTTTTTAGGTAGCACAACAGAGGCTTCAGATTTCTCCAAGGGCCATTTCTAACAATAAGCACAGTTTAGTGGCTTCCTCTTATTCAGAGACTATAATCTGAATTTGAATTGGATTTCAATAAAGCAGCATTTGGAATGCAAATAGGAAAGTAATTAGGGTAACAAAAAGGGTGTAAAAGTATATGATTCTTTAAATGCATCCTAAAACCCTTTGGTTTCAGGACCACTCCCCCCTTCCCGAAGCTGGAGCCTGTGCAGAATAAGTTAATACAGAAAGCAAGAAAGTGATTAGTTGTTTTTAAAAAATACATCAGTTCCTCTAATGTTCTCTCAAAATAGCATGCTGATAATGCACAGATCTTTGCAATTAAATGGAAGGATAAAAGCAATGCACACATACTCATTCTAGAGAAACTTTTCCTGGGTGAATTAGCTGTCTTAGTCAGTAAATGTGAAACGTTGTAACACCACAGGATAGTTAGCTGTGGGATAGCTGATGACAGGATTTGGCCTTGCAGTCTTCAAACACATAAAGAAGATGTGGTCTATTGTATTACTGTTCACAACTATTTACATACCTTTCTGCTCCATTGATTCTGGACTTGGCCAAATAACTTACTTTGGCCAATGGAATATGAGATAACTCGATGCAGACCAAGTTCAAGCAAAAGCTTTAACCATGATTGTGTGGTTCAGCTTGGCCTCTTTCTCTTTCTCTCTGCCAGAAAATGGGCAGATCCTACCTTACGTGCTCCTTAAGCCAGGGTACTAAAATGAGAAGACATGTGAGGCAAAGCAGAGCTGATCAGAGCTGAGCAATGCCACAGTAGATACAGTTGACCCCCAGTTAATTGGGAACTTCTAACATACAACCTGAGTGAGACATGATGTTTGTGGGTGTGAGCCATTAAGCGCTTTGTGACTGTAACTACAAGCCAAACAATTTAACATAGAAATTGATATATAGAAAAGGCATGGTGCCACTGATTTTTCAAATCATTGCTCATACTTGGCAATTATATTCAGGATTCTACCTTTGGGCTCACAGAGAGACGGATAAAAATGCCTTTTTCATAATGCTGTAAATCGAGCCTCTTCCATGACTTCTTTAACCCACTGGACATCTGTAATAAGAGGTTCTTGGATTGTGATATATATTATCCCAACTCTGAAAGTTCTGGAGACCTTTCTTAGGTTTGGGTTTTTTTGTTTTTTTTCCCCCCACATCAGGACATAAGTGCTTTTGAAGCTACTTGAAGAAAGAATGTCAGGAGAAGAATTACTGAGGAAAATTACTGTGTCTAATGTTTCTGGAATGTATTTACTGAGAAGAGCTACTTAAATAGAAAAACTTCATTGTCTAACTCATGCTTGGAGCTAGTTGGCAGAACATAAGTGTTGTAGGAGCAAGATGTAGGAATGTGAAAAAGGGGCTAACGGGCTAACAACCTCAGGACAAATGCCACACAAAGGCAGCATGAAGACCTGTGAGATTTGCAGGATTGAATGAACCACTGGAAAAGTAATCAGTTTGCCTTGAAAAGTAATATAATCTGTTTACATATTTGCAACTTCCATGATATGAGCTACAGTTTAAGTAAACTATTCCTCAGAAGGGCAAAGAAAATATAGCTTTACTTTTTGTCATTAATTTTTATTTAAACATATTTAGGAATATACCATACATACATATAATTTTTCCTATATGCATGACTGTGAATATAAACATGTTTTTTTAGGCCATAGTCAGCCAACTTTTTCGATAAAGGGCCAAAATATTTCCAGTTCTGTGGACTATAAGGTCTCTGTTGCAACTACTTAACTCTGCCATTGTAGTGCCAAAGTAGCTGTAGACAAACATAAATGAATGAGCATGGCTGTGTTTCAAAAAAACTTTACTTATAAAAACGGATGGTAGACTGGATTTGGCCTACAAGTGGCGGTTTGTCAGCACCTGTTTTATGTCTTATTTTCATTAGCTTTCACTGTTTACTTCTCCTCTGTCCCTCTCCTCCCCTCATAAGGGTCAGCTTCCTCTAATTCCACCCCCCACACACACAACCCATATTAATAGCATGTGTGTCCTTCCATATTTTTCTTCATAAAACAGCTTACATTTTCTTTCTAAAATTCATAAACCCTTGATCCACCGGGCAGTAGGGAGATAAGAACTTAAGTTGTAAATGAATGATTTTTTATTACTTAGTGTAAAAAGAAATCCTAGTTACTGTAACAAATTCCCTAATCTTGGTAGCTTTACCTAATAAAATGTTTAGCTCTTATTTATATGAAGTATGATGTAGGTGTTTATGACTAGCGGGCAGCCTTCGTAGGGTGACTCAGAGATCCAGGCTTCCTTCAACTGTGGCTCTGTCATCGCTTGCGTCTTCAGAGTCCTAGCCTCTCTTGGATCTTCTGCACCCCACTGATAGGTAAGGGAAGAGATAATGTAAAGGATCGCATGGCAGCTTTTTATGAGCCAGGGCTAGAAATGGAGTACACTTCTGTCCACATTCAATTAGTCATATGACTACATGTAACTATTAGGGATGTGGGAAATATACCCATGTTGTGTGCCCAGTGATACATTCCAAGCTCTTAATATAGATAGTTTGGCAGACTGTTTTCCCTTCCAGTTTGACAAGTGGTTTGAACACTAGAATTCCACCCTCTCATGTAAGTCCTTCATGTCTTACTCATTCTTAAGAACCAGCTCAAATGTTATCTCTCTTCTATAGCCTTGCCACATGCTCCCCACAGAATTTATAGTTTTATTAATTCACTGCAGTATTAGCTTCTTCATCTTTAGTCCTCACAACCTTCACATATGTCTCTTTATTTTAGACCTGGTTACAAGATTTTACATCATTTTGCTCAGCTTTTAAGTTCTAGCTCCATGCTAGTCTGTGCACTTAGTGAGGTCATTGTTAACGATTTTGTTAAAGTAATTCGATCTTACCCAGTCCTAACATACTGGCTGGTACAAAGCCTGGGCTTTGGGGCCACCTCTTTTGGTTGAATTGCTGGCTGTTCTTTAAAAAATTGCTCATATTCTTCGTGCCTTAGTTTCCTAGACTATAAAATGGAGATAATTAAATGAGCATTTACCTCACAGGGTTGTAAAGATCAAATGAGATGATATTTGTAAAGTCTTAGAACAGTGCCTAAAGTATAGTAAGCCCTAAAGTAAGTGCTTAATAAAATAAATATTTGTAATAAATGTATTTTACCTAACTAGCTGAAGGTCAACCAGGATTCTGCCGTCTCTGGTAGTAAGTATTTCACTATGTGGACCTGATCTTGAGAGAAGGCTTTCCCAGCTGCATTGCTCCCACCTATGGCCACTGCTCAATTGTTTCCTGCAGATCTAGTTCTACATATGGTGTCAAGATAAGCTGCAATGTCCTTGTCAAGCTTTCTAAAAGGCAAATAGCCTAGAAACTAAATATCCTCTTAACTGAGTCTCACTTACTAAGAACAAATACAGTAAAAGACTAGCCCTGCATAGATAAGCTGATATACTCCATGCTGGTTGCCATAAGAAATGCTTCAGGTGATTAGATGTGTAAGAATAATTAAAATTTGGTGTGTGTGTGGGTGTGTGTGTGTATGGAAAATGAAGAAATCATATATGTGTACCCATGGAGGACATGTGACTGATTGTTCAGATGGCATAAATATTGATGCAAAGGCCAAGGCAATGGTAGAACTTAGTTCTAACAGGAAGGTAGAGAAGAGGGCTCATAAACAGGAACAGTTCCTGTTGCATAAAGGCAAAAGGCATAAAATGGACACTCCATAATATAAAGCCTCTTCCTACATTACTTAACTGTGTATCTCCCCCAACTAAATTCCCTGCCTCCTAGTCAATAGAACATAGCCTGCCTTTGAATTTGCCCTCAACAGCCAGATAACTCATGGTCATGTGATTTAAACTGCAAATATATTTATCCTTTCTCACAATGAGATGTCAGAATTATGTGGTGAGTTTGAAATAAACTCACCTTCAGGCAAGAATTCATATTACTCTTCCAGAAATCTTTTATAAGGATGTAATAAATGATCAATATTCTGATTTATTTGTAATAATATTAATTATGGCCTTAAAGTAAATAAATAGAAAACACTCAAATTATGGAACATTCATATTATAGGATTTTATGTAGCCATATAATTCCTATTTTTAAAGCTCATTAAATGACAAAGAAATATATGATTATAATATATGTTGGGTTTTGTTATAAGGTTACAGAATGACTTGCACAATATAATCTTGATTTTATTGAAATTTATATATATCCATTGACACAAAGGTAAAAACTGAAAGGAAAAATATCAAAAAGTTAATATTATCTCTAGGTATTATATTTACAGGTCACTTGCATTATCTTCTTACATTTGTTATGGTTTCTAAATGTTCTTAAATAAACATATATTGCCTTTATATGCAGAAAAAAAATACATTATAGCTAACATAATTTTGATTTTGACAAATCATGTCAAAACTATTAGGTTAGGAAATAGTGCTTTTGGGCAGCATTTCCCAGAGTGAGTTCCAGGATTCAGTTCCGAAAGATGCAGAGCTCATCAGAGCTACAGCAGCCACAGCCAACCCATAGTTAATGACTTGTAAGGCAAACAGGAAATAAAGGTTTGTTCCTGTAAACCACTATAAACTGAGGAGTTCCTTGTTACTACAAACAAAGGTAAGTCAGAAGATAACCTGAAGAGTTCTGTGACCCCGTTAGTTCTGCTCTTTATTGTGAATTTTCTTTGAACAAAATTTCTGTAATGTTAGACTGAAAGACTTTGAAGATTACCCTTCATTTCATTTTTCAGATGGTAAACTGAGGCTCAAAGAGGTAAAGTAGCCTAAAGATACAATGATTTAATTACAAAACCAAGATTGGAGTTCTTTTTGTCTAGAGCTCCTTCACTAGTTTTTTAGTGAATGGGGTAAATGAGAAACTATTGGGAAGAACTTGTATGTTGGTGCCCAAAGCACTGCCCACCTAGATGCAGGTTTTTTTTTGTTTTTTTTTCGTAGTATTGCCAAGCAGCCCAACTTCTGGTCTCCCTGATGTAGGTTACAGACCTGGAATCAGAAGCACACCATGATGTCCAAACATAAATGTTTATGAAAAAAATTGGGGAACTTATTAAAAAATCATTAAGTAACACCCAAACAAATGTTTATGGTTAGAAAGTCAAAATAATGTAAATATACCATTTCTATCCAAACTGATCTGTAGAATCAATGCAAGTTCAATAAGTATCTTGACAGTTTTTGAAGAATTCAAAAATGTATATGGAAGAGAAAAGAGTCAGACTTGTCTATAAATTCATGAGGAAATGACAGGGCGGGCTTATTTGCTAAGGGAGATATCACTATATAATAAAGTCAAAGGTATAATAATTAGAACAATGAGGAATTCATGCAGAGACAGAAAAAAAATAGACCAATGAAACAGGAGAGTCCAGAAAGAGATACAGAGACACCATTTCAAATCAGCGGAGAATGAATGAACTTCTTGTTAAACAGTGCTCTGATAATTAATTATTCCATAAAAATGAATTTAGATCCTAATCACAGATCATCCAACAATCGGTTTTTATGTAGCTTTAAAACTTAACCAAAGAAAGGAAAATTTTGACATTTCTAGAAGAAAAGAGGTTAATATTTTTATGAGTTTTGAGTAGAAAAGAATTTTATAAACTATGCATACAAACTATTAATGAAATAAACAATTGATAAATGTGACTACATTAGGAATTTTTAAAAAAAAACTTCTGGTCTTTACAATATGATATGAAGAAATTGAAAAAGTAAGCCATAAACCGTGAGGAAATATTTGCAACTTACATGACCAACAGAGAATTAGTATCCAAAATACATTCAGAAATTAAAATCCATATAAAAAATAGAAGCAAACCAACGAAAAATAACCAAAAACATTTATAGAAATAAGAAACCTCCATGACCAATAAAAGTACGAAAACATGCTTGATGTCATTACACGTCAGAGAAATTTAAAGAAAAAATACAATATGTCTCTTTATTCCACCAATGCTATTGACTGAATTGTGCCTCTTCCCTCCCAAATTGATATGTTGAAGCCCTAAATCTCAATGTGATTGTATTTGAAGTAAGAAAGTAATTAAGGTTAAATTAATTCATAATGTTAGGACCCTAATCCAAGAGGATTTGTTTCCTTACAAGAAGAGATATAAGAGAGCTGGCACTCCCTTTCACTCTACCATGTTAGGACACAGCAAGAAGGTGGCCATCTGCCATCCAGGAAGAGAGCCCTCACCAGAACCTGACCATGCTAGCAGCTTGACCTCAGACTTATAGCCTCTAGAATAGTCAGAAAATAAATTTTTGTTGTTTAAGCCACCTAGTCTATGGTATTTTGTCATGGCAGCCCAAGGTGATTAAAACAACCAGATAGGCAAAAATTTTTAAGTCTGACAATACCAAGTGATGTGAATATGAGTCAAGGGAAAGCTTACACATTACTAGTGGAATTAAGAATCAGTACTTTGTTTTTTTAAGCTGTATATATTTAAGGTATGGAACATGATGTCTGATAGAAATATACATAATGAAATGATAAGTCAATACTTTGGAAAACAATTTGGTATTACTTATTTTAAAGATAGTCTAACCTGCAACCCAGATATTCTACTTTTTGCTATTATCCTAGAGAATTTCTTCCATCTGCACACAGGAAACATAAACAAAAATGTGTTTTGCCACATTTTTGTAATAGAAAAAATACAAACAAAACAAAACCAAGAACGGCAAAAACAACAAAATAATACAAATGCCTAGTATGAGAGAATGGTTAAGAGAATTCTGGAATAATAATAGACTGGAACATTAACAAGAGTGAAAATTAACAACCTGCTACTAAATGAATCAACATGGATTAATCATAAAAACATAACACTGAATAAGAAGGCAAATTGTAGAGTAATAGTTGTAATATGATACCAATTTTAAGAACTTCAAAACCCAGCTTAACTGACCATTTGCATTTTATAAATGCATGTGTATGTTCATACGTGCCACAAAATTTTAAAGAGAAACATAATAATACAAACACTAAATTTGGATAATGATTATCTTAGGAGAAAAAGGAAGTAAGGGTCAGGATGGTTTAAACAGAGGACTTCAAATTATGGGCAATGTTAAATTTCTCAGCTTGATAGTACACAAAAACTTATTAATATTTTATATGATACACATACTGCTTTGTATTCACTAAATATTTTTAAATAAATGACAAGAGTATAATTATTGGGAAGTGTATACTGGTAATTAACTATGATTTTCTTAATTAACTGGTATGTGTTCTTAAGCTCTTCAGACCACACTGAAGGGATATAACTAAAGAAACAAGGTACATGACTCATGATAGAATTTGAATCCAGCTAATTGGAACTAATTGCTGAGAGGTACCCTATGAATTGTCCAATTTTATCATTAAGTTCAGGGAATGAGAAACCACCATGAAAAATCAATGAAACAACATCTCAAAATGTACCTTGCCTGATTACATAATAATTATGTTCAGCTTCAATTAATTATAACAATTAAGTAGTGCTTACTGTACTGGTAGCATTAACTCATTACATTAAATTATTAGCAACAAAAATTAACTTGTGACCCAAAAGGGGAATGACTTTCTTGTGATATATTAGCATTTGAGAAAATGATTAATATGCCTTTTTTGAAGACACAGATACAAAGATTCCTTTTAAAAAACAGTTTCTATTAAGTGATTCTTACTCCCACATCAGCTAATATTATACAATATTGAATGTTATGGCATAAGTATATTAACACTGGAGGGAAAAAAGGGATTAAGAATTTTTTTCAAAACTCAGTCTGGGCAACATTGTGAAACCCTGTCTCTACTAAAAATACAAAAATTAGCTGGGCGTGGTGGTGCATGCCTCTCATCCCAGCTACTTGGGAGGCTGAGGAAGGAGAACTGCTTGAACCTGGGAGGCAGAGGTTGCAGTGAGTTGAGATAGCACCACTGCACTCTAGCCTGGGTGACAGAGCAAGACCTGGTCTCAAAAAAGGAAAAAAAAAAAAAGAATTTTGGAAAGAAAGGCAGCAGCCCCAGTCAGGGGCTTATAGATAAAACTCCCATCTCCCTGGGACAGAGCACCTGGGGAACGGGGCTGCTATGAGCACAGCTTCAGCAGACTTAAACATTCCTGCCTGCCAGCTCTGAATAGAGCAGCGGATCTCCCAGCATAGCACTCGAGCTCTGCTAAAGGACAGACTGCCTCCTCAAGTGGGTCCCTGACCCCTGTGCCTCCTGACTGGGAGACAACGCCCAGCAGGGGTCAACAGAAACCACATACGTAAGAGCTCCGGCTGGCATCTGGTGGGTGCCCCCGGGACAAAGTTTCCAGAGGAAGGAACAGGCAGCAATCTTTGCTGTTCTGCACCCTTTGCTGGTGATACCCAGGCAAATAGTGTCTGGAGTGGACCTCCAGCAAACACCAGCAGACCTGCAGCAGAGGGGCCTAACTATTAGAAAGAAAACTAACAAACAGAAAGGAATAATATCAACATCAACAAGAAGGACATCCACACAAAAACCCCATCCGAACGTCACCGACATCAAAGACTAAAGGTAGATAAATCCACAAAGATGAGGAAAAACCAGCACAAAAAGACTGAAAATTCCAAAAACCAGAATGCCTCTTCTCCTCCAAAGGATCAAAACTCCTCACCAGCAAGGGAACAAAACTGGATGGAGAATGAGTTTGAACAGAAGTAGGATTCAGAAGGTGGATAATAACAAACTCCTCTGAGCTAAAGAAGCATGTTCTAACCCAATGCAAGGAAGCTAAGAACCTTGAAAAAAGGTTAGAGGGATTGCTAACTAGAATAACCAGTTCAGAGAAAAACATAAATGACCTGATGGAGCTGAAAAACACAGCACAAGAACTTCATGAAGCATTCACAAGTATCAATAGCTGAATCGATGAAGCAGAAGAAAGGATATCGGAGATTGAAGGTCAACTTAATGAAATAAAGTGTAAAGACAAGATCAAAGAAAAAAGAATGAAAAGAAATGAACAAAGCCCCCAAGAAATATGGGACTATGTGAAAAAACCAAAGCTACATTTGATTGGTGTACCTGAAAGTGATGGGGAGAATAAAACCAAGTTGGAAAACACTCTTCAGGATATTAAGCAGGAGAACTTCGCCAACCTAGCAAGACAGGCCAACATTCAAATTCAGGAAATACAGAGAACACCACAAAGATACTACTTGATAAGAGCAACCCCAAGACACAAGGTTGAAATGAAGGAAAACATGTTAAGGGCAGCCAGAGAGAAAGGTCAGGTTATCCACAAAGGGAAGCCCATCAGACTAACAGAGGATCTCTCTGCAGAAACCCTACAAGCCAGAAGATAGTAGAGGGCCAATATTCAACATTCTTAAAGAAAAGAATTTTCAACCCAGAATTTCATATCCAGCCAAACTAAGCTTCATAAGTGAAGGAAAAATAAAATCCTTTACAGACAAGCAAATGCTGAGAGATTTTGTCACCACCAGGCCTGCCTTATAAGAGCTCCTGAAGGAAGCACTAAATATGGAAAGGAACAACTGGTACCAGCCACTGCAAAAACATACCAAATTGTAAAGACCATCGACACTATGAAGAAACTGCATCAACTAATGGGCAAAATAATCAACTAGTATCATAATGACAGGATCAAATTCACAAATCAAAATATTAACCTTAATTGTAAACAGGGTGAAGGCCCAATTAAAAGACACAGACTGGCAAATTGGATAAAGAGTCAAGACCCATCAGTGTGCTGTATTCAGAGACCTATCTCATGTGCAAAGACACACATAGGCTCAAAATGAAGGGATGGAGGAAGATTTACCAAGCAAATGGAAAGCAAAAAATAGCAGGGGTTGCAATCGTAGTCTCTGATAAAACAGACTTTAAACCAACAAAGATCAAAAAAGACAAAGAAGGGCATTACATAATGGTAAAGTGATCGATGCAACAAGAAGAGCTCACTATTCTAAATATATGTATATGCACCCAAAACAGGAGCACCTAGATTCATAAAGCAAGTTCTTAGAGACCTACAAAGAGACTCAGACTCCCACACAATAGTAGTAGGAGACTTTAACACCCCACCGTCAACAGTAGACAGATCAACAAGATAGAAAATTAACAAGGATATTCAGGATTTGAACTCAGCTCTGGACCAAGTGGACCTAATAGACATCTAAAGAACTCACCACCCCAAAACAACAGAATATACATTCTTCTCAGCACCACATCGCACTTACTCTAAAATTGACCATATAATTGAAAGTAAAACACTCCTCAGCAAATGCAAAAGAATGGAAATCATAACAAACAGTCTCTCAGACCACAGTGCAATCAAATTAGAACTCAGGATTAAGAAACTCACTCACAACTGCGCAACTACACGGAAACTGAACAACCTGCTCCTGAATGACTACTGGGTACAAAACGAAATGAAGGCAGAAATAAATAAGTTATGTGAAACCAATGAGAACAATCTCTGGGACACAGCTAAAGTAGTGTTTAGAGGGAAATTTATAGCAATAATGCCCACAAGAGAAGGCAGGAAAGATCTAAAATCAACACCCTTTCATCACAATTAAAAGAACTAGAGAAGCAAGAGCAAACAAATTCAAAAGCTAGCAGAAGACAAGAAATAACTAAGATCAGAGTAGAACTGAAGGAGATAGATACACGAGAAACCCTTTAAAAAAATCAGTGAATCCAGGAGCTGGTTTTTGGAAAAGATTACAAAATAGACCGCTAGCCAGATTAATAAAGAAGAAAAGAGAGAAGAATCAAACAGACACAATAAAAAATGATAAAGAGGAGATCACCACTGATCCCACAGAAATACAAACTACCATCAGAGAATACTATAAACACCTCCACACAAATAAACTAGAAAATCTAGAAGAAATGGATAAATTCCTGGAAACATATACCCTCTCAAGACTAAACCAGGGAGAAGTCAAATCTCTGAATAAACCAATAACAAGTTCTGAAATTGAGGCAGTAATTAATAGCCTACCAACCAAAAAAAGCCCAGGACCAGATGGATTCATGGCCGAATTCTACCAGAGGTACAAAGAGGAGCTGGTACCATTCCTTCTGAAATGATTCCAAACAATATATAAAGAGGGACTCCTTCTTAACTCATTTGATGAGGTCAGCATCATCTTGATACCAAAACCTGGCAGAGACACAACAAAAAAAGACAATTTCAGGCCAATATCCCTGATGAACATCGTTTCAAAAATCCTCAATGAAATACTGGTAAACTGAATCCAGCAGCACATCAAAAACCTTATCCACCATGATCAAGTCAACTTCATCCCTGGGATGCAAGGCTGGTTCAACATATGCAAATCAATAAATGTAATCCATCACATAAACAGAACCAATGACAAAAACCACATGATTATCTCAATAGATGCAGAAAAGGCCTTTAATAAAATTCAACACCCCTCATACTAAAAACTCTCAATAAACTAGGTATTGATGGAACATATCTCAAAATAATAAGAGCTATTTATGATGAACCCATAGCCAATATCATACTGAATGGGCAAAAGCTGGAAGCATTCCCTTTGAAAACTGCGAGAAGACAAGGATGCCCTCTCTCACCACTCCTATTCAACATAGTATTGGAAGTTCTGGCCAGGGCAATCAGGCAAGAGAAAGAAGTAATGCATATTCAAGTAGGAAAAGAGGAAGTCAAATTGTCTCTGTTTGCAGATGACATGACTGTGTATTTAGAAAACCCCATCATCTCAACCCAAAATCTCCTTAAGCTGATAAACAACCTCAGCAAAGTCTCAGGATACAAAATAAATGTGCAAAAATCACAAGCATCCCTACACACCAATAATAGACAGTGAGCCAAATCATGAGTGAACTCCCATTCACGATTGCTACAAAGAGAATAAAATACCTAGGAATACAACTTACAAGGGATGTGAAGGACCTCTTCAAGGAGAACTAGAAACCACTGCTCAAGGAAATAAGAGAGAACACAAACAAATGGAAAAACATTCCATGCTCATGGATAGGAAGAATGAATATTGTGAAAATGGCCATACGGCCCAAAGTAGTTTATAGATTCAATGCTGTCCCCATCAAGCTACCATTGACTTTCTTCACAGAATTAGAGAAAAACTACTTTAAATTTCATATGCAACCAAAAAAGAGCCCGTATAGCCTAGACGGTCCTAAGCAAAAAGAACAAAGCTGGAGGCCTCACGCTACCTGACTTCAAACTATACTACAAGGCTACAGTAACCAAAACCGCATTGTACTGATACCAAAACAGGTAACTAGACCAATGGAACAGAACAGAACAGAGGCATCAGAAATAACACTATACATCTACAACTATCTGATCTTTGACAAACCTGACAAAAACAAGCAATGGGGAAAGGATTCCCTATTTAATAAATGGTGTTGGGAAAACTGGCTAGCCATCTGTAGAAAACTGAAACTGGACCCCTTCCTTACACCTGTTACAAAAATTAACTCAAGATGGATTAAAGACTTGAAAGTAAGACCTAAAACCATAAAATCCCTGGAAGAAAACCTAGGCAATACCATTCAGGACATAGGCATGGGCAAAGACTCCATAACTAAAACACCAAAAGCAATGGCAACAAAAGCTAAAATTGACAAATGGGATCTAATTAAACTAAAGAGCTTCTGCACAGCAAAAGAACCTATCATCAGAGTGAACAGGCAACCTACAGAATGGGAGAAAATTTTTGCAAACTATCCATCTTACAAAGGGCTAATATCCAGAATCTACAAGGAACTTAAACAAATTTACAAGGCAAAAAACCCATCAAAAAGTGGGTGAAGGATATGAACAGATACTTCTCAGAAGATATTTATGCAGCCAACAAACATATGAAAAAAACCTCATCGTCACTGGTCATTAGAGAAATGCAAATCAAAACCACAGTGAGATACCATCTCATGCCAGTTAGAATGGCCATCATTAAAAAATCAGGAAACAACAGGTGCTGGAGAGGATGTGGAGAAATAGGAATGCTTTTACACTGTTGGTGGAAGTGTAAATTAGTTCAACCATTGTGGAAAACAGTGTGGCAATTCCTTAAGGATCTAGAACCAGAAATACCATTTGACCCAGCAATCCCGTTACTGGGCATATACCCAAAGGATTATAATCATTCTGCTATAAAGACACATGCACACGTATGTTTATTGCAGCACTATTCACAATAGCAAAGACTTGGAACCAACCCAAATGTCCATCAATGATAGACTGGATTAAGAAAATGTGGCACATATACACCATGGAATACTATGCAGCCATGTAAAAGGATGAGCTCATGTCCTTTGCAGGGACATGGATGAAGCTGGCAACCATCATTCTCAGCAAACTAACACAAGAACGGAAAACCAAACACCACATGTTCTCACTCATAAGTGGGAAGTGTACAATGAGAACACATGGACTGAAGGAAGGGAACATCACACACTGGGGCCTGTCGGGGGCTGGGGGACTGGGGAGGGATAGCATTAGGAGAAATACCTAATGTAGATGACGGGTTGATGGGTGCAGCAAACCACCATGACACTTGTATACCATACCTATGTAACAAACCTGCACATTCTGCACATGTATCCCCAAACTTAAAGTATAATAATAATAAAAAAAGAAAATGGAGTCCATATACCCAATGGAGTACTGTTCTGCCATAAAAAAGAATGGGATCCAGTCATTTGCAATAACATGTGTGGAACTGGAGGTCATTATGTTAAGTGAAATAAGCCAGCTACAGAAAGGCAAGCTTCACATGTTGTCACTTATTTGCGCAAGCTAAAAATTAAAACAAATGAACTCATAGATATAAGAATAGAATGATGATTACCAGAGGCTGGGAAGGGTGGTGGGGTGATGGTAAGGGGGAAGTGGAGATGGTTAATGGCTGCAAAAAATAGAATGAGTAAGATCTAGTATTTGATAGCACAGCAGGGTGAATGTAGTCAATAATAATGTAATTGTACATTTAAAAATAAATGAATATAATTAAATTGTTTGTGACACAGAGCATAAATGCTTGAGGGAGATGGCCACTGATGTGATCATTACACACTGTATGCCTGTATCAAAATATCTTCTACACCTCATAAATATATGGACCTATGTACCCACAAAAATTTAAAATTTAATAATAAATAGGAAGTGTATATCTACATAGTAGCAATGAACACTTGGACACCAAAAAAAAACACAGGTGTCAATCTAAGAAAACATATATTGGATCTTATATGCTGTAAACTATAAAATGCTAATGAAAGAGGTCAAAGTAGTTACTTATAAATGGAGAGATATACTCTATTCATGGGCAGACAGGAAGACTCAGAACTGATAGAGATGTCAGTGCTCCCCAAATGGATTTAAAAAAAAAAAAATTTCTTTTCAATACTCCATGCTGAACACATAACCTCCCCCATCTTAATGGAATCTCTAGAAATGATTTTTTAAAAAATATAAAATAATAAATGCATGATCAAGCATAAAAACAAAAAGGGAAAGCTTGGCAAACTAGAAACTCTGAGAAAGTTCTGAAAGATGGAAAACTCAGGCAACTTTACTGAAAAAGGAAACAATACATCCGAATGCTTGGAATTGAGGCCTGTGTCAAAAGGGGAGAACAACACTAAGAGCTTTTTATTTTCAGATGTCTTTGATACCTGGAGCAGAAAGGAGTTGGTACTGGCAGGGCAGTTAGTGAGGTCCAACAGCAAGATTAGTCAGTGTTATGCCTGCATATTTCTCACCCCCATGAACTCGGCCACACATTAGTAAGGGGAAGTATCTGTCAGTCTCTTGGCAGGATTAATGAGAATGGTAGCTTGAATAAAAGAATAAAATAGTGCCCCTGAGAGGAACAGGGAAACCAATCACAGAAGACAAGCTGCTGAGGCTGAGTGCCTGGCAGTTCACCTATCCATCCTCCAGTCTTACTTAAAATGCATTGACAATATTATCCAGTGCTTGTCAAGAGATTTTGATTACAAAGTTGAGTACACAAGCCCAAATTTCTGCACCTTGAATAAAAGCCAATTATGAATAGGAGATAACAAACCCAGTAAATGAAAGAATTTATACCCAAGGAAACATAATAAAAAGAGCAAATAGGACAAGGTTTTAAAACTTAATTTGTGTCCTTAGAGAGTAAAAAAAGGACTTGTACCTATGAAGAGAAAGAATGTTACCAAAAAGAAACAAACTGCAGGCCGGGCGCGGTGGCTCACGCCTATAATCCCAGGACTTTGGGAGGCCGAGGCGGGTGGATCATGAGGTCAGGAGATCGAGACCATCCTGGCTAACACGGTGAAACCCCGTCTCTACTAAAAATACAAAAAATTAGCCAGGCGTGGTGGCGGGCGCCTGTAGTCCCAGCTACTCGGGAGGCTGAGGCAGGAGAATGGTGTTAACCCGGGAGGTGGAGCTTGCAGTGAGCCAAAATCACGCCACTGCACTCCAGCCTGGGCGACAGAGTGAGACTCCGCCTCAAAAACAAACAAACAAACAAAAAAACAAAAAACAAACTGCAATCTTAGATATTAAAAGTAATAATTATAAAAAAACTCAACAGAAGAGCTGCATAGCAGATCTAGTTATTCATAAGTATTCATACATATTTCTAGAAGGAGGCATTCGAGATAATGGAAATATGATTCGATATGTGAGGATTTTCCTATGGTAAATAAAGAATGGTCTACAGATTAAACGGCCCAACCAACTACTGAGCCAAAAAAAAAATTTGAATGATACTTTTCCCACCCTTGCAAATACACACGTGCACACATACATACATGTTTAGACATGACATAACGAATTTTCAGGACATCACTATTAAGGAGAAAAGCCTAGAAGATTGAGTGGGTACAAAATACATAAAACAAAACAAAAATTATCTTGATAATTAGAATATGCATCAGAAACTATGAATTCAAGATAGCTGAGCAGTATCTTCAAAGTTCAAAGAAAAGTCAATTTGACAGTAGAAATTTTCATCAAGTTAAAATATCAATCACATGTGACAACAATATTAATATTGTGACTCAGAAGTGCTACCGACAATGAATCCATTCTGAAACAATAAAAAATGTATTCTGGCAAGAAGAAAAATTAATACAGGAAGAGATAGTGGGGTCCAAGAAGCAATGCTAAGCAGGGCAATTACTAAGAATTCTTCAGTCAAAATAAGCATTAATTACAATATTTCAAAAGTATAGTTCTTGCATCAAAGGACAGAGAGAGAAGATAAACCTGAACATTTTACTTTGTTAGGGGAAGGATATGTATACTTGTTTATTTTAGTTCAGAGTAGGGCAAATAAAATGTAAACCATCTAAAAATCCAGAAAGAAAGGAGGATCTATATTTTTAAAAAAGCAAAAATTAAGACATAAGACATATAATAGATCGAAATAATTAGTATTAGAGATAAATGTATCTATAAAATACAATCCAGATAAATAAACACATGAATAAATTATGTCAAGCAAATGCCACAAAATGAAAGGATTTGAAAAATGCTATAAAAACAAAAGGGTTCTGTTCAGTCAATGGCAGTATCACTTGTATCCAACTACTAATCCCATAGATAACAATGAAAAACTGGAAATATATATTTTAAAAAGTATTTCGAAGGCATGGAAAATTTTTAAAAAGTAAGAAGAAAGTAGACAGAAGTTTACCCTTGAAAGGCAAATACTGTATTTGGTTACATTTGCATTTATGTGACTTTTTGCCTGAGGGCAGTCCTCAGTCTGTCCATTATTAGGCTGCTAAAACTCAAGCAGAAAAATCACAATCTCATCTGCTTGAGGAGTTTAAGGATGGAGTTTTGTACTACTTGACCAGTGGGAAAGTGGGAGGGCTTATCCTAAAGAAGAAAGCCACAGAAGAGAGAGATGAAATCTGCATATAAGCTCTGTCCAAATACTGCATGTGAGTGAGATTCCAGGATTCCTAGGAACAGGCAATATCTGAAAAGCTGAGAACTGAACAGGTTCAGCTGCTGCTCACTGACAGAAAGTGTTTTGAATTTGAGTCCAGCCTGCTAGAATAAAAATGATCACTTTTCAAAGAAGGTGATATGATCCAGAATCTCTATAACATTTTTCCTAAATTTGGTGAAATATTTAAACCCATGCATCTAAGCTCAATGAACCCTAGAAAGAATAAATACAAAGAAAACCACACCCAGGCATATTATAGCCAAACTGCTGAAAATCAAAGATTAAAAAAAAAAAAGAGAATGTGGAAGACAGCCAGACAGAAAAGATACATTTAACATATTACAATAATTCAGGTAATGCCTGATCTCTCATTAGAAACATAGAAGACATAGAGTCGAAATCTTAAAGTGCTAAGAGAAGAAACAAATCAATGCAGAATTCTATTAAAAATCCATGAAAAAAACGAACCCTTCCTCCCTCCCTCCCTCCCTCCCACCAAAAGTCTCCTGCAAAGGTAGTGTTGGAAGCTTTAGGGATAAGAGGGGCAATCATATGGAGGAGTAGTGCCAGCTCAGAATGAGGTATCAGACTCTGAGTAAGTTAAGAAGGGTATTTGGGTGGGGGCAGAGGTTTTGATGGTAAGATTGGTTATATACTAGGGTATTGATCCTTTCAGTAAATATATTGAAGATAATTGGAGCTAGGTTTCTCACTGGTGGATAAAGGAGGTATTAATTCATAGGGAGAAATCTACAATGGACTTTATTGTAATGGATTGGAATTAAAGATATCAGTATGAATTCAAATATGCATAATCAATAGAAATAATCCCACCTAGTGCCTAGATCTTGATTTTTAAATACCATTCTCCAGTAAAATGAACGAGGACTCCTTGGAAAAAAGAAAAAAAAAGCTTGATTCAAGGTCAGGAGCAGAAAATGCAAGTGTCCTCTAGCCTGAGTCTGGTCTTTTCTCTAGTGAACTGACGCCACACCAGGAAAGGAGCTTACCTGAGAATGCGTAACTTGCATTTCAGATGGTATCACGATTTAGAAAGCAAAATCTGGGTTCTTTCTGTTTGGGGCATTAAAAAAGTTGTTAATCAATCCTTTAACAATGTAAAAGTGCACACTGATAACGCTTCCTGGCTCTCAAAAGGCCCCAAATATATTAGTACACAGTGTGTATATTTTCCACACACACACATTTTCACTTAATTATTATAAATATATGTTCAGATTCACTATACAACATTCCCTAGTCTACAAATATTATAGTCATGCTCTAAAAGAGCATTTCCTAAGCAGTTTGAAATTGCAATGTACTAATATACGGTTGTCCCTCAGTACCAGTGGAGGATTGGTTCCAGGACCCTCTCAGGATACCAAAATCCAAGGATGCTCAAGTCCCTTATATAAAATGGTATAGTATTTGCATATAACCTACTCACATCCTCCAGTATACTTTAAATAATCTTGAGATTACTTATAATACCTGATACAATGTAAATGCTATGCAAATAGTTATACTGTATTGTTTAGGGAATAATGCCAAGAAAAAGCCTATACATGTTGAGTCCAGATACGACCATGTTTTTTATTTCTGAATATTTTCATTCCATGGTTGGTTGTATCCACAGATGTAAAGCCTACATAGACAGAGGCCCAATATTTATTGATGACATCATTCTTCTCCCCTGAAAATGTCATATGACTTTATATGTTAAAACTCACATGATTTTGTCAGTTCTTTATTTCTTCTCAAGATAAATGGAGGCATCCTATGGTACTACAATACCAGGGTGGAAAGCACAAAAGAAGTTGCAAAAACTAAATCCTAGGGTGTATTCAGTTAGCAAGAAGAGAATGGAATTGAACGTTAAGCTTTGTCTTATCTGTTGGACATAGTGATAGGGTGGGAAGTACCAAACTCTCCCCAGGGGAGGCCCTTCTGATAGAGAAAACTAGAAACCTAAAGACCCAGATCTAAGCTAAATAAGAAGGAAGTGAACATGACCAGATATCATAGACAAGAATAGGGGAGAGGGCGGCTCAGGATATTTTACTAAATGATTTGCATGCCACCTTGGCTGGCCTTTATTAAGTGAGTCCAGCAGTCCATATGGCATTTATTACTTCTAGGACATATTGAAAGTTCCACGTGGCCTTTGAAACATAAATTATTAGTCAATAATTGTATGCAGTGAACTTGAACCATCTTTGGTACTGGAAAGTGCTGTTCTTGACCATTGTTCCATAAATAAAGCAGGTTGATAAGAACAGAAGAAAAAAAGTGGAAATGAAGAGACAGATGAGAGAGAAGTGGGAGAGAACTAAGGTAGAGTACTGAGTGGTGAGGCAGGAGAGAAGCGGTGAAGTAGAGGAGAGTAAGGGTGAGACAACAAAGGAATGGCTGACATAGAAAAGGGGGCTGGATCATGAAGGGTATCTACATATCGGTTTTCCTCTCATTTCCCCTTAGAACAAGTTCCTGATGCACAAGTAGGTATTCCTTCAAGAAATGTGACGAGGGCTGACCAAAGAGGTGCCACGGTAGATACATATTTGGAGGTCAAGTAATACAAAGTCTTATATATCTTCCTCCTGCTGTCTTGGTGCTAATCCTAGCAATAGACAGAATCTCTGTCATTCACTGGGTGTGTTATTTGGGCAAACCACTTCATCTCTGTGAATCTTAGTTTCTATATCTGTTTAAAATTTGAAAACAATAATGTTTGCTTGATCTATTTCATTGTTTGGATGTGTTCCCCTCCAAAATTCTTGTTAGAATTTAATCCCCATTGCGGTGGTATTAAGAGGTGGGGTCTTTTGGGAAGTGATTAAGTCATGAGGGCTCCGCCTTTGTGAGTGGGAGTAACGCCCTCATAAAAGAGGTTTCAGAGAGGTGTCTGGCCCTTCCATTTTTATCTGCCATGTGAAAATATAGCATTCATCCCCCCTCTGGAGGACGCTGCAGCAAGGTGTAATCTTGGAAGCTGAGAGTGAGTCTTCACCAGACACCACATCTGCGGATGCCCTGATCTTGGGAAGCCTTAACTGTGAGAAATAAATGTCTGTTATTTATAAATGGCCCAGTCTGTAGTATTTTGTTATAGCAGCATGAATGGAATGAGACAAACGGGTACGCAAATAAATAAAATATGACAAAGCACTTGGCTACCTGTCAAGTTCTAGAAAACAAATTATTAGTTGATAATTGTAGGATGTTTTTGGGGGTAAGATTGACATGCTTCCCAAGAACTCAGGAAGAATGTGTCTCTGTGAACATTAGTCCGATACACACACACACACACACACACACACATGCGTGATGTGCAGGGATAAAGCTAGAGATAAAACTGCATCTAAAATGTCAGATTGCAGACTTCCAACACACAACTTCAATTACAGGGACCTGGGTGTACAAGGAGACCCAGTGGGAAAGTGAGTACAAATTAGGTAAAAGAAACCTAATCCACTGCCATTTAATCTGTTTGGAGAAAGGCTGTGAACATATGATTGTCATACTTGATCATAGTGCTTCTCAGACATTTATAAAATTAAATAAAATATAAAATATCAGAGAATATTATATGTTGCAAGGGTGAGAAGTGTTTAGTGAAACTTTCCTTTGGGTTGCATGAGAGAAAAGGTGGTGTCTGTGTGTGTGTGCATGCACCCCTGCACTTTTATCTCTGTTTCAGCTGACTCTGTCGTGGATCATAAAGTTTAGACAGACCCCTTCTTCTGATTCCCTGCTAGCTTGAAAACTTTCTGCCAATATTTTGTTTTTGCATGAAGCTTCCCTGTGAGGAGAGAATGCCCTGATCTCCTGATCTGCTGTAGCCAGTCCTCCAGTGGTATTTAAATTTATGTGTAAATTAGTCACAGTGGTACTTGCCTTTATGCATCAGTTTCAACGAACAGGGATGCTGCGAGTCTTCCTTTGAAATGGATCTACTTTCAGTGTAGAGAGTGAACATCTTATTTCTAAGCTGGGACTGGGGTGAATTCATCAACTGAAATGACACTGTGGGAAACCTTTTGGTGGTATACAGCCTTCCCTTGTGACCTCCAACCTTGGCCAGCACTTAGGGTGACCAATTGTCTCTAACAGGTCTAGGACTGAGAGGGGTTCCTGGGCCATGTGACAGTACTAAAACTGAGATAGTCTCAGGAAAACTACAATGAGTTGATCGCCCTACCAGTCCCTTTATATTTGAACTACAGCAGTAATTCTGGCACAGGTATCATGAAGAGGTAGTGATGTGAGGGGTGGGAGGAAAACTGAAATACTTATTGCCACAAATGCGCACAGAGAACAGAGGACTTAGCAGCCATCCAGGCAAAGGAGCAAGGTTCCTATGACCTACAAATCTCTAGCAAGATCCCCCACTTGAGATTAAATGCCTTCAGGGCCTTCAAGAGCTTCCCTTTCTCGTTTTCTCAGCTATTCTGGAGCCTCTGACTATATGTCTGCCTAAGCACTGGTGCAAATAATTGGTTAACACAACCAACATACTGATACTGAGGCAAGCCTAGATGAATCGAAGGTAAATTTCTCAGGTCAGTTTCATGAGTAAACTGCCGCCCTTAGTAGTCCCAAACTTCAGGCTCACCAGACATCTATTTTTGTAGTCATTATGAAAGGTTGCTGACATTTGGTTGCATACTCACATTGTTGTGCCCTGTGGTTTTATTCCAGGGCTACCTTACCATTTTACTTGGCGTGTGCAACCCTGTAGGGTGTAACTCATTGAGGCAATTTTTTGGCCATGGGACAGGCACTCTACTAAGCGTCACAATATCTGTGTTGTAGACCCCATTCTGTCTCTAACGTGCTTTTTTATTTTTTTGGCTGTTGGTGGTGGCATACAAATAGGATGCTTACTGGTTCTAAGAAACCAAGTCAGAGGAAAATATCATTTTATAAACAGGCTTACACATATTTCAAGTCCAAATGTTGGAGCAATAGTTTGCTGCAAACATTTGCTGTTTTGCCATCATTTCTTTTTTTATTGAGAAAAATGCATACAGTTGGATAAGCCTGAAGAACTTACAAAACCTCATAACCACTATCTAATCAAGATATAGGATATTTTCATGAATGATTGTAAAGGTGACAATCAGGGTTGTTTTTTTTTTTGAACCATGCCTTTTTTTTAAAAAAAAAAATTAAACTTTTAATTTTGAAATAATTATATATTCACATTTGGTTTCCAGAAATAATACAGAAAATTTCCACATACCCTCTATATATGTTTCTCCCACAAGTAATATCTTTCAAAACTATAGTACAGTATCACAACTAGGATATTGATATCGGTGTAGTCAAGATACAGAACATCTTGATTACCACAAAAATTTATCTTGTTGCCCTTTTATAGAGACACCTACCTACCTCTCTCAAACCCTGGAACCACTAATCTGCCATTTCTATAATCATTTCAACAAAGTTGTTTAAATGAAATCATATGTTATGTAGCCTTTGGGGACTGGCTTTTTTCACTCAGCATAATTCCTTGGAAATCTGTTCACATTGCTGTGGTGTCCATTATTCCTTCTTTTTATTTCTCAGTAGCAGTCCATCTAACCAGCTTTTTTATCTTAGGCAAGTCGCTCTTCTCCCCTTGACATTGATTTTCTCATCTGTAAAACACAGAAGTTGGAGTGGATGACACTAAGATCTTTTTTTATTGTAAAATTTTTCTTTTATGGGCTCTCATCTCCTGTAAATATTTTTTATAATTTTAAATCAAAATTTTTATAATTATAAAACACAACTTAATCTATTCTGTTATCCAATGTGCTCTCAGGCTAAATGCAGGAATAGCAAGCCTTGTAAGAGAAGAGGATAGGGCAGGACGTGAGAGGCTGGCCAGCATCAGGTGTGAGTTGAGCATCTGATTATGTTTTTCCTGGATTTTATATCTAGCAAATGACTACTGGGGCTAGCCATAGGTTTGAGTTATGGTGCCCTTTCCTTTCTCCCTTAGCATCAAAGTTAGCTTTATTGCCTGACTTGTATTACTTGATTTTTGGCCTAGACTGAAAATCTGGTGGGCAACTACAAGGTTGAGGTCATAACAAAAGAAAGCCCTCAAAACAATCTAAATTGTTAGAATTGTGTGACATTTGCCAGAAGCCATAAAAAAAGTGTACAGCTTTGCAAATCATGCTCCAGTTTAACAATTATTCATTTTGTGTGGGGTTCTGGCTGGCGCCATGGTGGAGGCATGAGGAGTGAAATATAAGCCCTAATGGACTGCCATGAATAATGGAAATCCATATTTACATTTGAGAAAAAGTGAAGAAGCACTAGGTTGATAATAACTATCTTTCCAACATCTCTGCCAGAAAAGTAGGGTCCTTCCCTACTATGCCTCTGAAACACTTATATATTCAGGGCAAATTGACTGCATAATACCTCCTAGAGCCAGTCTTCATAAGTTCTCTCTGGAACAAGGTCAGCCTGTATACAACTCTGAGACCTGAGACTCCATCTTAAGTTGTTCAGATGACCAAAAGAACTGGGTTCTGATGATAATTCTGTATCATTAATTATTTGTGCTTTCACTCTTAGCTTTTCAACAGATACGTTTTTTCCCCAGTTGTCTAAGACACCATATGTCATTTATTTTTCTCATGTCAATTTTCTCAGTTTTCAGATGAAAATATCTCAAGAGATTCCTGACTCTGGTTCTGCAACTCCCCAGGATGCCTCCAATTATCTCAAGAGGTGTCACAACAGTCTCCCAAACAAAATTCTAATTAATTCATTAATGAAAACAGGAGTTTTGGATATAATAGGGCTAAAGGTGGGACTGAGTTGTCATAAAATCTACCAACGGGAAGCATTCGATTCCCAGAAGGTCAGGAGTTGCAGGTAATGTTTTTCCCCTAAAGCCATGACCCTCCTGTCTGCAGTGAATATGTGTCCTCTAAGAATGAATGACAGCTATATAAGGAAAAAGCTGCAAGAGATATTGAAGGAGCCCAACCAATTTGAAAATTAAACTAAACAGCTTAATTAGGGACGAGTGAGCTTTTAAAAGTGAAACAGCTCTGTGTATTCAAGTGACCTGGGCACTGTTTGGAATTATCCATAGAAACAATATTACAAGTAACTATTGGTTTCTTAGGAGACCAAAAATCCTCAGAAAATGAACTAATGGTATTACTGTGAATTCCAGAAAGCTGACGGGGCAGAAGTCCATGGTCTGCAGAGATGAGGTATGAGACAGGGAGATTTTCTTGTTTCAGAGCAGTGTTTAAGATGGCTGAAGCTTGTCTTTTGTGCTCTTTTATCTTTGCTTCCTTGTCTTTCTCTTTAGGTCTCTGTGTCTTAGTGAAACTCAGCCCATCTTCAGCAGCTTATTCAAATCTATCATACCCCATCCCCCAAATACTCCATGTTCTACCAGTTTGATAATATATAAGAAAAAAAATAAACCTTTCCCCATTGTTTTCTGGCTATCCTGCCAGTCTTTAAGATTATACATACTTTTAAAATTACTGTTGCTTTCATTTTCTTTTTCTTTAATTTCAACTTTTATTTCAGATGCAGGATGTACATGTACAAGTTTGTTACATAGGAATATTGCATGATGCTGAGGTTTGGGGTGCAGATCCCATTACTCAGATAGTGATCATAGTACCTGATAGGTAGTTTTTCAACCCATGGCTCCTTCCCTTCCTCCAGCCTCTAGTAGTCTGCAGTGTCTATGGTTGTCAGGTTTGTGTCCATGTGTGCTCAATGTTTAGCTCCCACTTATCAGTCAAAACATGTGATATTTGGTTTTCTGTTCCTGTGTTAATTTGCTTAGGATTATGGCCTCCAACTGCAACCATGTTGCTGTAAAGGACATGATTTCATTCTTTTTTATGGCTGCATAGTATTCCATGGTGTATATTACCACATTTTCTTTATCCAATCTACCATTGATTGGCATCTGGGTTGATTCCATGTCTTTGCTATTGTGAATAGTGAAATGGTGAACATACAAGTACATGGGTCTTTTTTGTGGAATGATTTACTTTCCTTTGGGTATATATCCAGTAATTGGATTCCTGGGTCAAATGGTAGCTCTGTTTTAAGTTCTTTGAGAAATCTTTTGACTCCTTTCCACAGTGGCTGAACTAATTTAAATTTCCACCATCAGTGTATAAGCATTCCCTTTTCTCTGCAGCCTTGCCAGCATCTGTTGTTTTGGACTTTTTTTTTTTTATTCTTTTTTATTATTATACTTTAGGTTTTAGGGTACATGTGAACAATGTGCAGGTATGTTACATATGTATCCATGTGCCATGTTGATTTCCTGCACCCATTAACTCGTCATTTAGCATTAGGTATATCTCCTAATGCTGTCCCTCCCCCCTCCCCCAACCCCACAACAGTCCCCGGAGTGTGATGTTCCCCTTCCTGTGTCCATGAGTTCTCATTGTTCAATTCCCACCTATGAGTGAGAACATGCGGTGTTTGGTTTTTTGTCCTTGCGATAGTTTACTGAGAATGATGTTTTCCAGTTTCATCCATGTCCCTACAAAGGACATGAACTCATCATTTTTTGTGGCTGCATAGTATTCCATGGTGTATATGTGCCACATTTTCTTAATCCAGTCTATCGTTTTTGGACATTTGGGTTGGTTCCAACTCTTTGCTATTGTGAATAGTGCTGCAATGATAATAGACATTCTGACTGGTGTGAGATGGTATCTCATTTCGGTTTTGATTTGCATTTATCTAATGATTGGTGATATTGAGCATATCTTCATATGTTTGTTGGCCACGTGTATGTCTTCTTTTGAGAAGTGTCTATTCATGTCATTGCCTCATTTTTCAATGGGGTTATTTATTTTTTGCTTATTAAGTTCCCTATAGATTCTGGATATTAGGCCTTTGTCGGATGCATAGTTTGCGAATATCTTCTCCTGTTCTGTAGGTTGTCTGTTTACTCTATTGATAGTTTCTTTTGCTGTGCAGAAGCTCTCTCGTTTAATTAGGTCCCACTTGTCTGTTTTTATTTTTGTTGCGATTGCTTTTAGGGACTTAGCCAAAAATCCCTTGCCAAGGCTGATGTCGAGAAGAGTATTTCCTAGGTTTCTCTTCCAAAAATGTCTACTTGGTATGTGACTAACATCTCAAATTCTACTTGTACAAAACTGGATTCCAGATACTCTTCCCGATACCTTCTCTTACCTCATCTCAGATAATAGCAACTCAATTGTTTCAGTTTCTCAGGCCAAGAATCTTGGTATTATTGTTGATTCTTCTTTGTCTCACATCTCAAATTTCATTCTTTAGCAAATCTAACCACCCTGACCTACAAACTACTTGTACTTTGGAAGAGCCATCAGCATTTCCTATTAGAAACTAAGAAAATAACAATTTAAAATGAAAAAAATAAATAAAAACAAAATAATGCAATGTGAGGGCACAACCCAGGACTCTGTAATAGTATTATTTGATGCCTTTATGAAATCCCCATTGGCAGACATAAAACTATGAAAGCCATTTCATGCCTTCCTTAATAAATGTTGCAATTATGTTCTAAAAATACAGTCATGTTTACCAATTAATTGTAGTAGACAAGTCACAGGTTAGCATTCACTAAGCAATATGTTGCTGATTAAAACCAGAGAATTATTCACATATGGTGAAGTAAATCATCCTGTAGGTATTTATGGAGAAGAGCATGTTTTAACTCTTAATTTGTTAAATTTGACATCAATCATTTTTAGAAGTTTTCTTCCCATGGCTTAACTTATACAGTCTGACACCATAACAAGCATGAATTTACCAACACTGTATTTGGTCCTAAATATTCCCCACTCACAGATTTCCCCCCACTTCTCAAGCTTATACCTTTTGTTTTATTCTATATAAGGAGCACTGGGGTGGGTTAATTACAGCTTTGCTTCTAACTGGCTGTGTGACTCTGGACAAACCCCTGTTCTTTCTGCTTCAATTCCCTCAATTGTAGCAGGAGAACTACAATGATTCTCTCATTTCCTCCTTCACAACTGTGTCCTTCATCACAGATACACACAAACTCTCTCTCACAGGCTCTCTCTGTCTCTTACTCATGCATACATACAAGTATTTAAAACGTTTTTTAGATTTGTATAAGAGTTGCAATATAGTACAGAAGGTTGCTGTTTACTCTTCACTCAGCTTCCTCTAATGGTAAGATCTCATATAACCATGGTACACTCATCAAAACTAAGAAATACTCATCTCATTTGAAATCACTGTTTTCTTTCACCTCCAAAATTTTGTCCATCTTATTCCTGCTTTATGGAATATTTCTCTACTTAGTGAAGTCATCTGTCTTTGCGGAGGAAGCCATCACAGACCACTTTAAGCCACTGGGCCTGCTTCTTCCTTTGCAATCTCTGAGATCTCAACATCATGTGGTAGCTCACGTATTTATTGGACATTTTTTATTGTCATGCCTCATCTTTCCTACAACATTGGAAGCTCCTAGCAAGAAAGAACTATATCTAGTAGTGCAGTGGTTCACAAATTGGTATGCACACCTACATTACCTGAGAATCAGATACCTACACCCCGTGCTGGACCATGTAAATCAGGGTCTACTTTTTAAAGCCCTTCAGATGCTTTAATCTGGTGAGTTCAAATATCCTGTTCAGTGGAAGTCACTTCCCTTCAGCATCTACTATAGCCTCTGTCCTGGGTCCTCATCTTGTGTTTTTCTTCCTCATTCACTGTTGCCCATTGATGATCTCCATCTTTTGGTCTTAATCTCTCTCAGCTTCAGTGTGCTTACCTACAAAATAGGGATAAAATAGTACCTTCCTCATACTGCTGCTGTAAGCATTATAATTTAGGCACATACCTTAATGTATGCCAAGTGTGTCTGTCCTATAATAGCCCTAAAAAATGTTATACTTGGTTTTAGGCAAGACATTTTACTACTTTGTTTCCCTATCTGAAGATGAGAAAACTGAATACTGTACTCTCTTGAAGGGCCACCACTCAATGATTCTATTAATACCATCAATGTCATTTATGCATTTATAAGAGATGATTCACTTAACCTAACCAACTCTGTCCCCACCTCCGTTGTCACACTTGTTGATTATGAGTCCCTCACACTCGGGTTTATCTTGTTCACCTTCAATTCCCCACAGAGTTTCAGACACAGTGGCTGGGATGACAGTGAGGAAAGAAGATGAAGAAATAACTTATATTGGTTGTCCAGTCTGCCCTATGAGGGCTTAATGGCTGTTATTTCATTTCATCCTCAATGTAGATCTTTTAAGTAGATCTTATCACCAAGATTTACTGATGAAGAAACCGAGGCTAAGGTGGATATTTTGCTAAAATTCCCATAGGAATAAGGGAATCAGAATTTTATTCAAGTATTGAATTAATTCAAAATCTCCATTCTGTCTTCTTTCCCTTGCTGACTCACCAAAGCAGTTCTCAACAAACAGGATTGAGTTGAATCAAGTTGAAAATGGAAGAGCTAAAAAAGGAAAACAAAAAAAAAGGAAGATTAACGACTTCTATAGGAATTATTTTTATCACTCAATCAAATACTTAGAGCAGACAGCACTAGAGCTCACCGTTATATGCCTTTCTCTTCTTCTTCCTGGGTGTACAACGAAATTCTATTTTTCCACCTCCTTTACCTTTCAATAGGGCCATGTAACTAAGTTGTGGCCAAAGGAATGTGATCAAAACTAATGTGTACCACTATTTGTGTGTTCACTCATAGCAAACTTGAAGAACGCTTGTGGGAGATGACACAATCTCAAGATAAAAATATCCTAGGTTCCAGAATGAATAAATGGACCATAACTTCCCCATACACCCTCCATTCTCCTTGAGAAGTGAAAAACAGGATGAATTTATGGCTTTATTGGAGATCAAAACTATATGACCTATATTGAGGCTGTGACTGGGCATCAACCTCCTTAGACCTATGTTGTATCTAGCTTTCTGCTATTACTATACCCTCAATCTCATGAGTGCTTTTCTTGCCCCTTTTCCATTTGATTCTCACAATCCTAGGAGGTTTACAGAATAAGAAATGTTAATCTTACTTTTCAGATGAAGAAACTAGAGGTCAGAGCTGTTACCTGAATTGCCCAATGTGACATAGTTAACAGGTTGGAACAATCTTGCTTGTCAAGTCTCTATATCCTTTAACTGTCTGCTTTGCAACTTCGTAATGTGGCAATACGAGCTTCTATTCCCTTCAGTACAAAGTAAAGTTGTTCATCTTTGTGGTTTTATTCATACTGTTCTGACCCTAATGTCTTTGCTTTTACTTTTGGCCACTACCACTTCCCTGACATGAAAATTTCTCTCCCTCCTTCTGCAGGCATACACACTGACATACAGTTTTACCTGGTTATGGAAATGTAAAATGGTACAGCTGCTGTAGAAAACAGTTTGGCAGTTCTTCAAAATGTTAAACAGTTACCATATGACCCAACAACTCAACTCATAGATATATACTCAAAAAATTGAAAACATATGTTCACATAAAACTGTACACAAATGTTTATGGTAGCATTATTCATAATACCCAAACAATGGAAACAACCTAAATGTTCATCAACTGATTAATGGATAAACAAAATGTGGCATACCCTTATATGAAGTATCACTTAGCAATAAAACGGAAACACTGATACATGCTACAACATGGATGAATCTTGAAGTACTATAATGAGTGAAAGAAGCCAGACACAAAAGGCCACATATTGTGTAATTCCACTTATATGAAATGTCCAAAATAGACAAATCCATAGAGATGGAAAATAGCTTTGTGGTTGCCAGGAACTGGGGAGAGGGGAAAATGAGGAGTGACTGCTAATGGGTATGTAATTTCTTTTTGGAATGACGAAAATATTCTGTAGTTAGATGATGTTTAGTTAGATAATGATGATAGTTTTATAACCTTGTGAATATACTAAAAACCACTGACTTGTACACTTTATATTGGTGAATTTCATGGCATGTGAATTATATTGCAATTTTTTAAAAGGCAAAAAAGAATCTTGCCTGGCTAACACCTAATTGCAGTTTACTATTTCACACGTGCTTCAACTCCTTCAGAAAGTTTTTCTTCATACCTCCTTCATGTGCTCCCATAACATCTGTGAGATTGTTACTACGTGTATTGTGATGACACATGTTTTTGCTTTGCTTCCTCTCAGATATTATGTAAGAATATAATATCTGAGCTCACCAATATATGCATTTCTCTTCTGTTGAGTTTGTTGACTCCTGTTTTGTGGCACATTATGTTGAATTTTTGTAAATATTCCCTGTATACTAGAAAAAAATACATGTTCCCTAGATGCCAAGTAAAGGGTTCTTTAGGAGTATCCAATAAAAAGTGTTGCTCAAAACTTCTACATTCTACATTTTTTCAGTCTGCTTTATCTGTCAGTTATTGAGAAAATATATTAAAATATTCCATTGTGATTATGAAATTAAAAAGTCATAGTAGTTTGAAGACACATTGTAACATCTATACAGGTGTTTCTTTCTACTGAAGTTTCTTTTTAATACTATAAAATATTTCCCAAACCTAAAAATATTTATTTTCTTGGAGCTCCATTTTGATTAATATTGAATATAGCTACAATTTGCCTTGTTTGGTTAGTATTTGCCTTCTATATTTTTATTCCTCCACTATTTTTTCATATAAAGTAGACTTTAAAATTGAAATTGAGGTTTGGTTCTAAGATGGCTGAATAGAAACAGCTCCAGTCTACAGCTCCCAGCGTGAACGACGCAGAAGATGGGTGCTTTCTGCATTTCCAACTGGGGAATGCAGCTCCTCACCAGCAACGGAACAGAGCTGGACAGAGAATGACTTTGACGAGCTGAGAGAAGAAGGCTTCAGATGATCAAACTTCTCTGAGCTAAAGGAGGAAGTTCAAACCCATCGCAAAGAAGTTAAAAACCTTGAAAAAAGATTAGACGAATGGCTAACTAGAATAACCAATGCAGAGAAGTCCTTAAAGGACCTGATGGAGCTGAAAACCATGGCACGAGAACTACGTGATGAATGCACAAGCTTCAGTAGCTGACTCGATCAACTGGAAGAAAGGGTATCAGTGATTGAAGATCAAATGAATGAAATGAAGCGAGAAGAGAAGTTTAGAGAAAAAAGAATAAAAAGAAATGAAAAAAGCCTCCAAGAAATATGGGACTATGTGAAAAGACCAAATCTATGTGTCTGATTGGTGTACCTGAAAGTGACGGGGAGAATGGAACCAAGTTGGAAAACGCTCTTCAGGATGTTATCCAGGAGAACTTCCCCAACCTAGCAAGGCAGGCCAACATTCAAATTCAGGAAATACAGAGAATGCCACAAAGATACTCCTCAAGAAGAGCAACTCCAAGAGACATAATTGTCAGATTCACCAAAGTTGAAATGAAGGAAAAAATGTTAAGGGCAGCCGGAGAGAAAGATCGAGTTACCCACAAAGGGAAGCCCATCAGACTAAAAGCTGATCTCTTGGCAGAAACTCTACAAGCCAGAAGAGAGCAGGGGCCAATGTTGAACATTCTTAAAGAAAATAATTTTCAACCCACAATTTCATATCCAGCCAAACTAAGCTTCATAAGTGAAGGAGAAATAAAATACTTTACAGACAAGGAAATGCTGAGGGATTTTGTCACCACCAGGCCTGCCCTACAAGAGCTCCTGAAGGAAGCACTGAACATGGAAAGGAACAACTGGTACCAGCCACTGCAAAAACATGCCACATTGTAAAGACCATCAAGGCTAGGAAGAAACTGCATCAACTAACAAGCAAAATAACCAGCTAACATCATAATGACAGGATCAAATTCACACATAACAAATTTAACCTTAAATGTAAATGGGCTAAATGCTCCAATTAAAAGACACAGACTGGCAAATTGGATAAAGAGTCAAGTCCCATCAGTGTGCTGTATTCAGGAAACCCATCTCACATGCAGAGACACACATAGGCTCAAAATAAAGGGATGGAGGAAGATCTACCAAGCAAATGGAAAACAAAAAAAGGCAGGGGTTGCAATCCTAGTCTCTGATAAAACAGACTTTAAACCAACAAGGATCAAAAGAGACAAAGAAGGCCATTACATAATAGTAAAGGGATCAATTCAACAAGAAGAGCTAACTATCCTAAATATATATGCACCCAATATAGGAGCACCCAGATTCATAAAGCAAGTCCTGAGTGACCTACAAAGAGACTTAGACTCCCACACAATAATAATGGGAGACTTTAACACCCCACTGTCAACATTGGACAGATCAACGAGACAGAAAGTTACCAAGGATATCCAGGAATTGAACTCAGCTCTGGACCAAGCAGACCTAATAGTCATCTACAGAACTCACCACCCCAAATCAACAGAATATACATTCTTCTCAGCACCACACACACTTATTCCAAAATTGACCACATAGTTGGAAGTAAAGCTCTCCTCAGCAAATGTAAAAGAACAGAAATTATAACAAACTGTCTCTCAGATCATGGTGCAATCAAACTAGAACTCAGGATTAAGAAACTCACTTAAAACCACTGAACTACATGGAAACTAAACAATCTGTTCCTGAATGACTACTGGGTACATAACGAAATGAAGGCAGAAATAAAGATGTTCTTCGAAACCAACGAGAACAAAGAGAGAACATACCAGAATCTCTGGGACAGATTTAAAGCAGTGTGTAGAGGGAAATTTGTAGCACTAAATGCCCACAAGAGAAAGCAGGAAAGATCTAAAATTGACACCCTGACATCACAATTAAGAGAACTAGAGAAGCAAGAGCAAACACATTCAAAAGCTAGCAGAAGGCAAGAAATAACTAAGATCAGAGCAGAACTGAAGGAGATAGAGTCACAAAAAAACCCTTCAAAAAAATCACTGAATCCAGGAGCTGGTTTTTTGAAAAGATCAACAAAATTGATAGACCGCTAGCAACACTAATAAAGAAGAAAAGAGAGAAGAACCAAATAGTTGCAATAAAAAATGATAAAGGGGATATCACCACCAATCCCACAGAAATACAATCTACCATCAGAGAATACTATAAACACCTCTATGCAAATAAACTAGAAAATCTAGAAGAAATGGATAAATTCCTCGACACATACACCCTCCCAAGAATAAACCAGGAAGAAGTTAAATCTCTGAATAGAGCAATAACAGGCTCTGAAATTGAGGCAATAATTAATAGCTTAGCAACCAAAAAAAGTCCAAGACCAGATGGATTCACAGCCGAATTCTACCACAGGTACAAGGAGGAACTGGTACCATTCCTTCTGAAACTATTCCAATTGATAGAAAAAGAGGGAATCCTCCCTAACTCATTTTATGAGGCCAGCATCATCCTGATACCAAAGCCTGGCAGAGACACAACAAAAAAAGAGAATTTTAGACCAATATCCCTGATGAACATTGATGCAAAAATCCTCAATAAAATACTGGCAAACTGAATCCAGCAGCACATCAAAAAGCTTATCCACCATGATCAAGTGGGCTTCATCCCTGGGATGCAAGGCCGGTTCAACATATGCAAATCGATAAACATAATCCAGCATATAAACAGAACCAAAGACAAAAACCACATGATTATCTCAATAGATGCAGAAAAGGCCTTTGACAAAATTCAACAGCCCTTCATGCTAAAAACTCTCAATAAATTAGGTATTGATGGGACATATCTCAAAATAATAAGAGCTAACTATGACAAACCCACAGCCAATATCATACTGAATGGGCAAAAACTGGAAGCATTCCCTTTGAAAACTGGCACAAGACAGGGATGCCCTCTCTCACCACTCCTATTCAACATAGTGTTGGAAGTTCTGGCCAGGGCAATCAGGCAGGAGAAAGAAACAAAGGGTATTCAATTAGGAAAAGAGGAAGTCAAATTGTCCCTGTTTGCAGATGACATGATTGTATATCTAGAAAACCCCATGGTCTCAGCCCAAAATCTCCTTAAGCTGATAAGCAGCTTCAGCAAAGTCTCAGGATACAAAATCAATGTGTAAAAATCACGAGCATTCCTATAGGCCAATAACAGACAAACAGAGAGCCAAATCACGAGTGAACTCCCATTCACAATTGCTTCAAAGAGAATAAGATACCTAGGAATCCAACTTACAAGGGATGTGAAGGACCTCTTCAAGGAGAACTACAAACCACTGCTCAATGAAATAAAAGAGGATACAAACAAATGGAAGAACATTCCATGCTCATGGATAGGAAGAATCAATGTCGTGAAAATGGCCATACTGCCCAAGGTAATTTATAGATTCAATGCCATCCCCATCAAGCTACCAATGACTTTCTTCACAGAATTGGAAAAAACTACTTTCAAGTTCATATGGAACCAAAAAAGAGCCTGCATCGCCAAGACAATCCTAAGTCAAAAGAACAAAGCTGGAGGCATCATGCTACCTGACTTCAAACTATACTACAAGGCTACAGTAACCAAAACAGCATGGTACTGGTACCACAACAGAGACATAGATCAATGGAACAGAACAGAGCCCTGAGAAATAATGCCACACATCTACAACTATCTGATCTTTGACAAACCTGACAAAAACAAGAAATGGGGAAAGGATTCCGTATTCAACAAATGGTTAGCCTAAACTTAGGCAATATCATTCAGGACACAGGCATGGGCAAGGACTTCATGACTAAAACAATAAAAGCAATGGCAACAAAAGCCAAAATTGACAAATGGGATCTAATTAAACTAAAGAGCTTCTGCACAGCAAAAGAAACTACCATTAGAGTGAACAGGCAACTGACAGAATGGGAGAAAATTTTTGCAATCTACTCATCTGACAAAGGGCTAATATCCAGGATCTACAAGAACTCAGACAAATTTACAAGATAAATACAACCCCATCAACAAGTGGGCGAAGGATATGAATAGACACTTCTCAAAAGAAGACATTTATGCAGCCACCAAACACATGAAAAAATGCTCATCATCACTGGCCATCAGAGAAATGAAAATCAAAACCACAGTGAGATACCATCTCACACCAGTTAGAATGGCCATCATTAAAAAGTCAGGAAACAATAGGTGCTGGAGAGGATGTGGAGAAATAGGAACACTTTTACACTGTTGGTGGAACCATAAACTAGTTCAACCATTGTGGAAGTCAGTGTGGCGATTCCTCAGGGATCTAGAACTAGAAATACCATTTGGCCCAGCCATCCCATTACTGGGTATATACCCAAAGGATTATAAATCATGCTGCTATAAAGACACATGCACACATATGTCTATTGCAGCACTATTCACAATAGCAAAGACTTGCAACCAACCCAAATGTCCAATGATGATAGACTGGATTAAGAAAATGTGGCACATATACACCATGGAATACTATGCAGCCATAAAAAATGATGAGTTCATGTCCCTTGTAGGGACATGGATGAAGCTGGAAACCACCATTCTCAGCAAACTATTGCAAGGACAAAAAACCAAACACCACATGTTCTCACTCATAGGTGGGGATTGAACAATGAGAACACTTGGACACAGGAAGGGGAACATCACACACCGGGGCCTGTTGTGGGGTGGGGGGAGGGAGAGGGATAGCTTTAGAAGATATACCTAATGTAAATGACGAGTTAATGGGTGCAGTACACCAACATGGCACATGTATACATATGTAACAAAGCTGCATGTTGTGCACATGTACCCTAGAATTTAAAGTATAATAAAAATATATATGTATATAAAAAAATAAAAAAATAAAGCTTTAAAAATCAAATTGGGCTAGTCTTAACATGTCAGTCAAATTTGAAAAGGTTCATTTTTATGCAAATAAACTATCAATCTACTAATGAATGGTAAAAAAAAATTCAAATTGACATTCTCTGCCTTTAGTCAATTTAGTCTTTTTACATTTTTGATGATTGCTGATTTATTTAGGTTTATTCAAACTATCTTATTTTGTGCTTTATGTGTTGCTTTTTTGTACGTATTTTTCTTCTTCTGTTTTTATTAAATTGTTTTGGTTCTTTATCTTCTAAATAATACAAGGGCTAAGACTACTTAAACTATATTCAGTCTTTTAATTTCCATTTTGCATATCATTTTCAGAATTTAGTACAACTTGCTTTTGATATTTCCCAAATTTTTCAATTGTAATTACTATTGTGTTAAAGCCAATATGTTTATATTTTTATATTCTTACTTTCTGGTGTCACTATTAATTTTTGTATCTCAGTCCTTCTATGTTCAATTTCCTCCTTATACAAACACATCTTAAAAAATATATATATATATTTTTTTTTGAGACAGAGTTTCGCTTTTGTTGCCCAGGCTGGAGTGCAATGGTGCTATCTCGGCTCACTGCAACTTCTGCCTCCTGGGTTCAAGCGATTCTCCTGCCTCAGTCTCCCAAGTAGCTGAGATTACAGGCATGTGCCACCACCATGCCCAGCTAATTTTGTATTTTTGGTAGAGATGGGGTTTCTCCATGTTGGTCAGGCTGGTCTCGAATTCATGACCTCAGGTGATCTGCCCACCTCAGCCTCCCAAAGTGCTGGAATTACAGGCATGAGCCACCGCGCCCGGCCACACTTTCTGGCTTCTGTGGGGTCGTAGCTCTATCTTCATTTCTGTCATCTGTCTTTCTTATGACCACACATACTTCCTTACACTATTTTTTTTTCTTTTTTTTACAGAATGTCTAAATATTTTTAGCAAGATTTTTTTTCTGCTATCTTAGTCTGTCATGTTGCTGGAACCAGAGGTTTGTAACAACTTCATAATTGCATTCCTTACAGCCAGTCTTGCAAATCTCAAATCTATTTTTACAATTACAGCCAGAAAGATAGTTTTTAAATGCAAATGTCACTCCCCAACTTAAAAATATGTCATGGCCTGTAGGAAAAAGACCAAATCTTTGGCATGACTATAAGCTTTTCCTGTGATATGAATCATGCCTGTATCTAAAGCCTTATCCCTTAGCAGTTACTGGCTATAAGGAACTGTTTTTCTGCAAATAAGTCATGTTTGCTCTCATCTCACAGCATTCATATAAGCTGTTCTTTCTGTATCACCCCTCCTTTCAACATTTGGAAACGTTTAACATTTCCAGTGCTTATTAAACCTTCTGATTTCTGCTTAAATGTTACTTCTTCCAAAGGCCTTCACTGGTCGCCTGTGTACACCCTGTGTACACCTTTATAACATCCTCAATCTTGTAATTATCATTCAAGTCTTTCTGTCTTGGTGCTAAGCTTCATAAAAAGTGAGACTTTGTCTCTCTTGTTCACTATTTTTGCCCTGGCAATTAATCTAGTGCTTGGTATATACTGGGGGCTTAATAAATCCCTGTGAACAAATGCATGGACAAGTTATGCATTCCATTTGTGATTGAAATTCACTGACCGGAGCTTTATTTAATATCAGATTGCTGCTACAAGTTTTAAGAACAGAGTAGCTCCTTAAGGAAAAGTCTCTTTTAAAACATAAATGGTGTGTTGGGATAATTCTGTTCCTTGAGAAGTGAAGATAAAAGTGAAGTAAAACTCCACATTCCTCTTTCAATTCAGCCAAACAGGTCAGAAGGGAGAAAGACAGGCATGGTTTACAGGAGCTCAGTGCAGGCATAGTAATGAGAATTACTCATTCAATCAGCGAGAATGCTTGGGTGAGACAAAGGAATCTTTAAAAGTTGAGCAAGAATAATTTTCTATTTCTTCTGGATCAGTGACCTCCAGCAGGACTTAAAGTAGTGTTAGGACGTGCTTCACAGTGTTGCAAAAGAGCAGGCCGTCTTGTCATCAGGCACAGAGTAAACAAGGAATCACTGGACTATGAATCAATAATGCAATTTAGATTTTATAACCATTGTTCATAACCACACACTGCTATCCTTAAAACTATGTCAAGAATCAGGTGTTCATTGACTAGAAGACCAAAATCTGTAATTGTGTCTAATATGTTTTTATGACCACAAGGAACTTAATTCTATTATCTTTTAACTTTAAGGTTAATCTTTCACTACTTTTGCAGATAACGTTCTTTCATGCTAGTATTCACTTTTACTGCAAGATATAGCAGCAAGCCTTGTTTAAAATATTTTCTTCTATGTCATGATCCAGAATGAATAATTACTTTCAATATGTAAGTTGTCTTTGCTTGTTTTCTTTTATCCTCCTCTTCCTGTTTATTTATTTATTTATCTATTTATTTATTGGTGGAGACAGAATGAGAGAAAGCATAGAGAATGAAGTGTTTTCTTTTCAGGGTTTACTAATTATTCTTTCCCCATCAAGTTCATCACAAAGATAAAAAACAAAGTCAGAAAAACTAATTGCAAGAGATAAAAATAAAACACAAACATTTCAAAAATGATTATTCTTATCTTCTAAAGGAAGCCCTGACATACTAGTCTTTGGTATAAAAATATGCCCATTTACACAGCTCTCTGTAGATAGAGCCACTACTGCATGGGAAGTAGATGTCAGAGAATTTTAAAGTCTCTGTTAGCAGGAGAGAATAGATTATGAAAAGCAATTCCCAAGGCAGTGATGACTCTTAAATATTCACCCTTCACTTCAAATAGTTCACCAAATATTGATTGAATTTTCTACTTAGTTAAATTTGCTACTTAGTGGCTGAATTATGATAATGAAGGTTTAATTAGGTTACGAAAGCTATGTTTTAAGAATTCAAATTCCTTTGGGAGGATTAAGAAATCATTCTCATGTTAGTGTGAATTAGTTCAGACTGCTTTTAACTGAACTATTATCTCAACTTCACAGAGCTTTGATGGGGAAGGGGTGAAGCATTTGGGACAGCATGAAGACATGGATATTCTTAAGAAAGGGGAATAAAGGGCAAAACAAAGTTCACAAAGAGAAATGAAAGAATACCAAAAGTAAAGGCATTTTCTTCCTTCTAACACCTAAACTGATCCAGCCTTCAGACACGTATTATTGACATTAGCGTCTAGCTAAATCATGGTTTATGTAGTCTTTTAGAACTACCTAGATGAGCTAACTGCCATTTAAATATATTTTATTAGAAATATATTCTGAGATTCAAATCTTGATGTATAACTATACTTTTGACATTACAGGTTGTTCATATGTTGTTATGTACATCATTTTACATCAGTTTGGAATAAAAATTTTGAGACAATATACAATAAGATACCTAGATGCTATTAATATTATTAAAAGTCTTCATGTATTGACTTCTTGGCTTATTGGGAAGAAAAAACCTCTCTCCAGTACTTTTCCAGACTAGTGCTTATTTTTAGAGAGTATGCTGTTAGAGTCTACTGACATTTATAAGAAAGGAAAAAAATCCTATATTTCTCAGTTTTTAAGTTGTCACCTGTCAAACACATAGCCAGGAAGAAAATATAAGTTATAAAAATGGCTCTAAATGACCACAGTATCAATATTTCTGCCCTTTGCTCACAGGAAAGCTACTCAGAGTAACCTCAACACTTACTTACTCTTACTTTACATACACTTCTAATAAGATGGATTTTCTGGCTTTCAAGTCCAAAATAGCTTGGAGGTAGTGAATTAAGGTTGGGGGTGGGGGTGGTGTGGGAAGAAGTCCTTATTTAACCTCATAGAACTCTGTAAGTGGCATATTACTTTCGGAGAAGTTATCTTTATTTTCCTTAAAATTATTTTTGAAGCTTACCTATCTTGAGTGAATTCTCTTTTCCAACCTCAGGGCTGAACACTTTATATGTTACTTAATTATATCTCAGTCAGTTCAATGAGTTAGAACTTACTGTCTGCATATTATCTCCTACTTCCTCTCCCTGTATCCTCATAGAACTAAGTGGTAGGGTAGGGATATTTATTGCATCAATGTAATATATGAAGGGTAAGGCTATAGTTCAAATAACATCCAGGGTATCATTTTTGGAAAATTTTTATGTCATGATTGCTGCTAAGAGCATATATATATATGTATATATATGTATCATATATACATATATATCATATATATATCATAGATATATATCATATATATCATAGATATATATCATAGATATATATGATATATATGATATATATGATAAAATATATATGATAAAATTCTCTGACATATATATATCTACCCGAGGAAGAGGACAAAATAATACATTAACCAGAAACAAAGGGTAAAAACTCAGGAGCATGGAGTCATTTAATGTAGGACCAAATGTTTATGATAATAACATTATTATAGTCACCACTTTTATTGTCAATAAATCTGTCCATTTTTTGCCCATCTTTCTATTCCCCTAACAGTACATTTTAACCAATCAAGCAATGTTACATTCTTAATTACTTCCGGAAGCCAGACCATCAATATCACACCCTTCTTGTTCATGCAGATGCATTGATTATTCTTAAGTGAGCCGATAAAGAAGGGTGAGGAGAGAATTCTACACCTTAAACAGTATACTTTCATCTCTCATCCCTTCTGTCCATGTGAGCAAGGAGAAATGGCTAAAAAAAAATGAATTCCACAGTCTTTTTATTGACCTCATCATAGGAAGAATCTATAGAAGCATTTTTCTGTAGCAGAGGATGAAGTTATTTGTATAGATTGTTTTTTTCAAAGAGAAGTTTTTTTAGGGAACTAAAATAACTCACAGTTTGTGCTTAAGATGATTAAGATTTCCTACTGTAGAAATTTCTTAGTTTTTTTGCATGTCTGATATTACATCTTCTCTTACTCATATATAAACTTCTAGGTTCAGCCCACCAACTTTATGTAATTAGCCAGGTTAAATTCATTTAGAGTCAAGTTTTAGTTTCTTTTGGCTTCTGGAGGCTGTGATTCTAGTTTTCAGCAGCAACGGGCCCTAGGCTATCAGGTCTGGGAATAAAATTGTTTAGTTTTCAATGTCAATACTTGTCTTTTAGGCGGATATAATGAGTAAAGCTAGTGGTTGTGTCCACCCAGACAGGGTCTTTCCAAGGAATACGCGTCCAGTGGATCTTTGCCCTGAAATAAGGGAGCAACTGATTATAGTACCAGTTGAAGCCTTCGATTAACACCTCTACTTTATAATGTATCACTGACAAAACTGGTGATTGTAGGTTTTTATTTGTATGCCTGAGCTTTGTAAATAGCCCTTGAGAATACCATACTATTTAATGTATTTTATTAGCGATAGCCTAGATATCAAAGAAAGAATCCCTGGGCAGAAGTAGGAGTGGATGAGAGAATAGTGCTAGTTTGAATTTTAATGAAAATAGCCAATAGAATGCAAGTTGATTTTATCCATTAATACTCAAAAAAGAAAACCCGAAAGATGCATGTGTAAAATTTTAACACATCTTTACACTGTTTGGAAATACCATGCATTCCTTTAGAGATAAATTAGACTCACACAAATTGGATAGTGAATAATTTTTGGAAAGAGAGGGCAGTGGGTCTATGGTTGTGTTTGAGGCTTAGCTGGAAGCTGTCCCTTTTTATAAGAAGGTGACCCAGAAGAAGGCTAAGTGAAGTGCTGGAGAAGACAGTCTTCCTTGTAGGCCAAATATGATGCTACCTGAATGGGGAGCTGCTTGGCTGATGGATTGGTTATAGCCGGCCTCTGGTAGACTTGGGCAGCCTTTGGACTTCTGTAAATGTAATGCCTCCTTTATTCTGAAGCTGTTTTCCTGATGCTCTGGAAATTTCTGCCTGTCTCCCTATTTATTAACAGTCCAAAACCTAGCCAACTCTTTACCTTTATTCAAACTGTAATCAGGGTTGTTGAATGTTTTCCTTATTAAGACCAAACTTATCCTCTTAGTAAGGGTGACCACATTTTTTTTTTTTTCATTTTGAAAGTTCCATAGATAGGGTAAGACTTAATCATCTGGTCGTTGTAAAAGAGTAATAGAAAATTACCAATAAAATACTAATGACACATTCAGAGGGAAGGTAGGAGGGAAGAGAGTGAAGAGGGAGGGCGAGAAAGAAAGGCTATTGGTAATAGAAGAGCAAAAGTATGGACTCCAGTCCCTCTCTATCTTTCATCATTTGGAACATCATTACTATACATATGAATATCATTTTATCAGAAAAAAAATCTCTGTGGGTTTTTCCTCTACCATGTGATTTTGACCACAGAGGTTTTCCATTTGCTTCTCAAATGGAAATATTCAAAGCATAGCTGTCCAAGACAATGCCTTATTGAATCCTATTTTAATAATGCCAATAAGATTTTTACCCAAAATGAAAGGTTCAGAGAAACAGCATTTCCTTGTCTGACAAGCCCAACTAAGCCCTCTACTCTCTTCCATGCTATTTATAGCCATGTTCCCTAAGGGCCCTGGTTCTTAAGCACTTTTCGGCTACGGTTTCGTAGCAGACATCTGTGATGTCTGCATCATATCCTCCCAGCTCACCTCTGATTTCAGCCCCAGCTGAATCAGATGGACAGTTCTATACAAGCCCAGTTACAACTGTGTTGATAATGCCCCACCCAAAATGCAGATTACGTATCTTCCTGATTTTTATGAGGATATGACCTGACTCTGTGGTTGCCCATATGGCCCATTAGTTCAGGAGAGTCAACATCCGAGGGGGCAACCTTTCTAACATAAGTGGACAATTCTTAGAGGCATTTATATGCTTCTCAGAAAATCCCAGTGAAATCAAGCTTCAATGCTTATAGCAGTAACTTGGGCAACTTACTGTTATATTGGTTTTCTTCTTTCCTTGTCCCACTCCCACTTTCTTATTCTTGCTTTCTGGGATCATTTCCACACCCAAATCCTTGCTTCAGCCTTTTCTTGGGGAAAACCTAAAGTACAACAGGACCTTGAAAAAATGTATATTATATGCAATGTAGTTCAAAGGCCTGCTATAGGAAAATTAATAAATGTTTTCAACCAAGCCTTTCCTGCAATTATCTACTGACATAACCATTGTTGGTAAAAACAAGATTGCTGATATTCTAGATTGCAATGCATAGTCTGTCAAATTCATCAGGAAACTCAAAAAGAGGCTAACCTTGACGATATCTAGATAGAGGGTAATTATCTTCTTTTGGAAATACAATATGCAAAGTCCAAAGTCTTTACAGCCCAGAGTAAGCAGGGAAGATTGTTTTCAAAAGACAGGAATGGGAACAATTGAAGACTTCAGGACCAAGAAACCACCCTCAGTGAAGTTTTGTCCTTGACATCCCAGCCTTCCATTGTATGCTCCTTTCATACTTCTCTTCTCAAGGCAGCTCCACCATTGTCTTCCTCACTTTTTCTACCATGGAGGAAAAAGATCTAATAAAATAACTGAAAACAAATGCTTTGGTGAATCACCCTTTTTATGTTAGCCATAAATTTCAATAGATATTTATGATTTCAGGCTTACATTTTTAAGAGATATTTCATTATTTAAAAAAAGACGCAAACCTGCTGCACTTATTTGTATGTGTTGCTACCATGCAGGGGTGGTAATATACTAATAATCTATTGCTTATGCTATCCTAGGACTTACCCAAAATGAAGAAATTCTTCTTTCTTTCACACAACATATAACTCACTGGTGACCACCTAAAAAGGCTAGTTAAAACTATGTTATTACAAGTTGAATTTTTAAAATATTGGTAGTGTTTAATTCCAAAAGTACACATTCTTCTTTTCTTACTAAAATTTTTTGGTTTATATTTGTCCTTAATCTTACTGCCATATTTTACTGAGAGTTACTTTATAACCAACTCATCCAAAAATTCCAGGCCAACTTGGTGTCAAAAGCTTCCTAACATAATTTTGTATTATGTTAACATTAGGGGAAGCTGAGTGAAAGGCATTTGGGAACTCTCTGTACTATCTTTGCAACTATTCTGTAAATCTAAAATTATTTCAAAACAAAGCATTTCTTTTGTTGCATTGTTGTTTTTAAGCCTTGTTCGGTGATCTTCATTTGTCCATGTCTTGACAATGGATTGAATGTTCTATCTGAACTTTATTACCTTACCTTTCTTCTCTCTTCTTTTCTGAGACAAAAGACATGAGCCAAAGATTGTATAGTCAAGTAGGTGTACTTTTTATGTCAATAGTATGTATTCTTGTGAGAGGTTCGCTTTTCATTAAGAAGGGAAAAATGGCCACTCCTCTAAAACAGAGGGCATGAGATGGCTTGTACTCCTCAGTAGAAATCTAGCTGCTGCTTGAGATACGTGTACAATATTTTTTCTCTCCGCCTCATATTGAACAAAAGTTCAAACTGAAGATTAATCATCAGATATAACATTTTTTATTATAAGGATTCTTTAGAACTGATTTCTTCAAAGCCTTTCATTGTTATCAGAAAAAAATAAGGAAAAAAATGTACTCAAAGAGTTTAGGCATGAGTGCAAATTAGTTCCAGCATATGCTGTCCAATCATGTTCCCATTTTGTAAACAGAACTACTGAGAGTAAAATTTGGCATAAATGGGTGAATTTCAAGTTTTGTTAAAGTGATATCTAAATTCAGGTACCAGGATGGAGATCTTTCTAGGCATTTGATATATACAATATTAATTACTACATGGGTAATATAAAAGCCTGGCTCTTATACCAAAACGGGTGTGAAATTGGCCATTTATCTTTCTTTTTTCCCCTTGGCATAGGCCTCTTATTAATCACATATATTATTCATTCAAGAGAAGGACCATTTTAGTACTGCCTTCCGAATATTATACAATATATTTCTAGGAAACATCAACATATATGGGATCTTGTTTTATAAAGCTTCATTTTGCACCAGAAATTTGAGGGCAGTTTGTTGTCAGAGTCTCTGTTTCTCTTTGGCTTAAAGGCTCAATGAACTATTCCTGGATAGTGTCCCCTTTGGTAGACTTTCCAGTAATATCAAAGTAAGAAGAGAAGATATTTCTCACTGACTTCTGGAGTGCACCATGACTCATGTTATTGGGCAGACTAAAGGTGTTCTTGTAAAGCTTTTCTTAATTGAGCTCTCTTTTTTGGTACTCCTTCAGTAGCTTCTAGATTTTGGATTCCCTTAAGGTTTCTCTTCAACTTGAATTGCTTCTAGGTTCAAGGTTTGTGGTTTATTTCCTACCAACTTCTAGAGCACAGAGTACATTGGCAAACAACCTTTTCGAGACCTTTCATCTCTTCTTTTCTCTTTTTTAGAGTTTGATTTTTTAAATTAACAGATAAATTTTGTGTATTTATCATATACAACATGATATTAAGTGGCGTCATCACAAAAATGACAATGTGTGATAATACATATGTTAATTAGTTATATTTAGTTATTCCACAATATATATATATATTCTTCTTTCCTCTCTGTATGGGGCTAATTTATTAACTGCTTAAGAATGCTGTTGAACCTTGGATCTGCCGATGCCACTGGGCAACTTATTGAGGTTTCTGTCCTCTATAAAAGTCACAACATAATTCTTATCTCTCAGAAATTTAACATAAAAATACATAAATACACATATATTAAAAATGTATTATATATATATTTCCCACATCACATGGTTGGTGCTCTATAATCTTCAGTTTTCTTGGCCTTTTGAATAGGCTCCTGCTTCTTTTAAAAAAATCATTTTAGCTTAAAATTTTTTTAATTAAAAAATATTTTGGTTACATCATAGGTGTACATGTTTATGGGGTACATGTGATATTTTGATATAAGCATACAATGTGTAACGATCAAATATGGATAACTGAGATATCTGTAACCTCAAATATTTATCATTTCTTTGTGTTAGAGACATTGCAAATAATCTCTTGTAGCCATTTTGAAATATACAACAATTCACTATTAACTATAGTCACCCTACTGTGCTACCAAACATTAGATCTTATTCCTACTATCTAACTGTAGTAGTGGGGTCTCCTCTTGGTCCCTTGGTAGCTCCAAGCAGTGTCCCTGAAGAGCCCTTGAGCTTGACCCACTGTGTTGCAAATTTTTGCCCAGATGTCTCACTTTTAAGCAACAAATGCAAAAACCGTTTAGAGGACTAGTGGAGCAAGCCTAGATCATGCCAGGCAGTGTTTCTCCAAAGCTGATACTTCATCTGATGTACCTGGAAACCTAGTCCTACAATTGCCCAAGGGAGGCTGCTAAGTAGGCAGCAGCAGTTGTCATTTCCTCTGCAGTGTTGAACTTTGTTACCAGAGGAACTTGGCAACAATCCCAATCCCATCTTCCAATGCTTCCCCTTAGGCCTTGGGTTACAAAGTTCAAAATGAGTCACAGATATTCTCTATTTACTCAAGACTAAAAGTCCAAATTAAGCCCAATAATGATGCTGGTTTGTTTTGCATAAAGACATTTTCTATTATGGGTCATGTAGTCTACGCTGTAGTTCTGTCCAACCCTATCTGCCCTTCCTTTCATTGTTCTTTACTTTAATTCTATTGACCTTTCAAATTATAGCTTAAAATTTATCTGCTCCACCAAACCTCTCTAGATCATTTATCTCAGCCTGACATTATGTGTTCCTTCTCTGAAGTGCTGTTGGTATAATCATGCATTAGCTTGTGATTGTCATCATCCTCTCAAAGGGCCATTTAAAATTATCATTGTTATTTAATGAGAAACATGTATGTTGCTTATTTTCTCTTCAAAAGATGATGAACTCTTTGAGAGAATGCATTATGCTTTTTTATGTTTGCCATAATGCCTACAACAAATATCTGAGTGAACATGATGTTTTAATTTACATAATGGCTTCTTCAAATACCTGCACACCATCAACTCTAAAAGATTTCTGCTGCTGGAGAAGGTCAAGTGGATATGAATAATCAAACATTTGAATTTTTCAAAAATCATTTATATTGAATTTTAGAAGATATTACTGGAAGTTGCATTCTTTCTCTAATAAATGATTTATTTAAAAAATAGTAGACTATAGACTTAGACTATATTTTTCACAGCTTAGCTCAAACTAATACTGATTCACCTATATTCACTAAGTGCCTATAACAGAAGGCAGGAAGATGGGTCCCAGTCAAGGACCAGTTATAAGAAGCGTCTAGAGATCCTGATTTACTTGATAATCCATATGATATCAACAACCATATTGGTTTATATACTTACACATTGGCCATATTTCACTTGTGTTTCTCACTGACATCAATTGGTAGTGACTAAGAGTAGCACATAGCCTACATTCATATTCTGGCTCTCCCATTTCCTAGTGTAGTAATGGACAAGGTACCTCGGTATACTTAAAGGTCCTTTTGAGCTAAATGGGTATAATGATAGCACATATTTCATGAGATTATTTGTATGAGAGTTAGATATGTAAAATTCTTAGCACAATGTGTGATATATAGTAAATTATTAAATGTTAGGGAATAAGCAAGTGCAAGTACAGAAGAGAAGAAGAGAGTCACTGGAAGTTCTATTCTTTGTCTTTGTTCTAGAATCAAAAGTATAAAGAAAACCAAAAGAGGAGGAGTGGCCAAGTGTAAAGAGCACCCAAGCTATCTTCCCCTCTTGGAAAAGAATGAGGGGAAAGAAAAGCAGTGCAAAACATGGGCAAGAGCAAGTCATATGTGGATACAAAATTCCCAGGGGTAAGCCATTGCTTCAGGGAGGGAGCTGTCAGCTCTTGGAGGCTACATGTAAACTTTGTGGAGTGGTTCAACCAACAGGGAATGTTTGACTTCCAGAGGCTTCCAGAGGGTGGACTAAGTTGGTTCATAGACTAACTGATGACACTATTGAACTCCTGCTATGAGGCTGGGGCCAGGAACCCAAAGAACATTTAAGGGAACAAAGGTTTGGGTGGGGAGATGGGATACAGACACAAACAGACTCAATAGTAACTTGAGGTAAGAGGAATGTGAAAAAAAAGGAAGAAAGAATTCAAGATATGATTTAAACAGTACAAAATCAGGGCTACAGGGAGAAGATATCACCAAGGTCACTGAGAGGAAGCTGCTTAGTAAAGGAATGATTTGAACTGGGCATTGAAGGTTGAGTAAGAGGTTAATTTAAGCATACCATAGCAGTGTGTTATAGTAGAAGCAAACTTGCTCTTGTTCCAATTGGCCTGGGATAGAAGCCAGGCTCCACCCCTCACCAGCTGCATTTCCTGAATAATACATACTTTTAAGACTATTATAGAGATATTTATTAAGTACCTAGTACAGTGTCTGACTTACAGTAGAGACCCAATACAGCTACTATTGGTAACAATAGAGTGTAGGAGTATTTTTTATAAGGATGCAGCCTTGAGCACTGGTCAGCACTGCTGTTTCACATTTCTTCTCTGTCACTCCAGGTAGCAGTGGTAAATTTCTGCAGGAGTTTCAGTGCTCACCTCCCTGGAAATCTCATAGAGAAAGAACACAGACCTCATTGGAAATCCCATAGAGAAAGGACACAGACCTCATTCAGAGTATCCAGAGGCCCATGACAGAAGCAATTGAACAGGCTCAAACCAGTGGCTACAGCAAACTTCAAAGACCGTCATAGGGCTGATCTATGTCAAATTATACATATGGGGCACTTTGCCTTCATTTTTCCCTCCTTATTCTCCTTCAATCCCTTTCTTCCTTCCTTTGTTCCAAGGTGCAATGTAGACCTCAAACTGGTTTGCCCCTCCTATGAATAGGTAAAGGCAACAGTCCGATCAAACTCCCAAACACCAAAATTTAAGTGATTTATTAATTAACTCCTCTCACAGATATTGGTATTTAAAATATTTCAAGCAATGGGCAACGTTCAATCTAAATCATGCATATCTGAGAGTAAGAATTTGGGTATCAGCAACCAGTAAATGGATGAGGTTGGGAGTAGGGTGGTTATAACCAGAGCTACTGAATTCATTTCATGGAAAGAAATGTTTGACATTTAGAATTGTGGGAACTACCTTAAAATTTCAACTCTGGTACTTTTTAGACAGTGATTATTTTCAAGTAATTTTACTTGCCTATTCTCATTTTCTCAAATGAGTAATAGGAATAATAATCATTATCTTATACAGGATATATGACAGTGAGACAAGCGCTTCTTGAATTGAATGTGCATGCAAACTACTTGGGCATCTTGTTAAAATACAGATTCTGATTTAAGAAGTCTGGGGTGGGGCCAAAGCTTCTGCATTTCCAATAAGCTCTCAGGTGGTGACAATGCTGCTGGTCTGGGGACCACATTTTGAGTAGCAAGGGGCCATTAGATAATGTGATTAATGCACCTGTGGAGGGATCATTTATACCAGCCCTAGCCAGAGGGGAATTGCCCATCCCAGCAGTTGGAACTTCAGTTTCAGTAAGCCTTGTCACTGTGGTCTAAAATGCTCTGGGGTTCTAAAAAAACTTGAAAGGCTATCTAAGCCACAAGGACTGCCATTCCTAGACAAGCCCTAGTGCTGTGCTGGGCTCAAGCCAGTGGACTTGGGGAGCACACAGACTACTGAGTCACCAGCCTGGGTGGATAAAGGAGTGCTTGCATCACACCTCAACCTCAGGCAGTGCAGCTCACAGCTCCAAAAGTGACCTCCTCCTTCCACTTGAGGAAAGGAGAGGAGAGGGAAGGGTAAAGAGGGCTTGGTCTTGCAACATAAATACCAGCTCAGTGATGTGAAGTTAAAATCGGGTACTGTGATTGCTCACCTGATTTTTGATTCTTCTTAAGGTGCTTTCTTGTGTAGATAGTTGTTACACTTAGCATTCCTGCAGGGAGGACAATTGATGGAGGTTTCTATTCCGCCATCTTGCTCCCCCTCCCAACAGTATGTACTAATTTTGACTGACTTCTTTCACTCAACATACTTGTTTTGAGATTTATCCATGGTGTTATGTGTTTAGTGTTTTATTGCTGAGTCCCTTTTATGAGTATATCATAGTTTATTTATGAACCAATGAAAAACATTTTGGTTTATGTCAATTTTGGGCTATCACAAATAAAAGTCCCATGATAGTCTTTGTATAGACATGTATTTTTTTATTGGATAAATATGTAGGAGTAAAATGGCCAGATCATATGGTAGGTTTTTGTTTAACTTGTTAAGAAATTGTGAAATTGCTCTCCATTCACATCCTTGCCAATACTTGATATGTTCAGTCTTTGTTACTTTAGATATTTGAATAAGTGTGTGGTAGTATTTCAGTGTGGTTTTAATTTTTGTGTCCTTGATGATCAATGACATTGAGCATCTGTTTATTGCTTAGTTGTTACCTGTATATCTTCTTTGATGAAGAGTCTGTTCAATATTTTGCCCATTTTATATTGGGATTTATGTTTACCTCTTACTGAGTTTGGGAGTTCTTTATATATTCTGGGTAAAAGTATTTTATTGGAGAAATTATTTGTAAATATACAGCAAAAATTCCAGTAGATCTGGAGGTGAATAAGAACTAGACTCTGTTTATAGGAGCTGATAGGCCAATGAAGGGGTCAATACAATAAAACATAATCACTGAAGACTTTGGAGGCTATATTAGTTCCTTCTCACAGTGCTATGAAGAAATACCCAAGATTGGGTAATTTATAAAGGAAAGTGGTTTGACTCACAGTTCCACATAGCTGGGAAGACCTCAGGAAACTTACAATCATGGCAGAAGGAGAAGCAAACACGTCCTTCTTCACAAGGCAGCAGGAGAGAGAAGTGCCAAGCAAAGGGGGAAAAGCCCCTTATAAAACCGTGAGATCTTGTGAAAACCCACTCCAGTATCTCGAGAACAGCATGAGGGTAACCAACCCCATGATTCAATTACCTCCCATTTGGTCCCTCCCACAACACATGGGGATTATGGGAACTGCAGTTCAAGATGAGATTTGGGTGGGGAAACAGCCAAACTATATCAGAGGCTATAATTAAGGCTCTTGTAGAGTGCCATGGGAGTATAAAGGAGAGTATAATAGATTTTTTTCTAGGAGAGTTTGGAAAGATTTCTCAGAGGAGGTGGCCTTAAAGCTTTGTTTTGATGGGTGAAGAGTTAGGTAGGTAGAGAACCTCTGCTGAAAATTAAAAAAAATTCATTCTGGGAGAGGAGAATCTGTGCAAAGGCAAGAAGGTGGATTTGGCAACCATGAGTTCTGAATGACCAGGGGAATGGGGGTTGGGAGTGGCAGGGACAATGAAAAGAGGTAATGAGAAGAAGGAAGGCTGAGTCTAGATTGTCAGATTATGGAGTGATTAGTAGATCAGGCTTAAGAATCCGAGCTTCATCTTTAAAGCAATAGGGTTCTTGTTGAAGGGTTTTATGCAGCAGAACAAAATGGTCATATTTGCATTTTAAGAAAATGCCCTGCAGTGATGGCAAAGGATTAGAAGGAGATGAAAAATTCAGAAAAAAGGACAAGAACCCAAACAAAGTAGGAATAGCAGGGACAGAGAGAAGAGGGAGTAGATTCTTAAAACATTTAAGAGGAATACTAGATGTTGGTGAGTGTTTAGATATTAGAAATGAGGCATATGGTAGTATATAGGAAGGCTCCTAGATTTTAGTGGAGATAATGGAGTGATTTGGGAACACATCAATCATGCCCAGGAATAGAAATAGGAGAGGTGGGTAGTATTATAAGTTTAGCTTGTATGATTCATTTATTTATTCAACACATTTTTACTGACTGTCCACTGGGAATATAGAGATCAAGACAGATACTGTGCTAGCCTTCATGGAGTAAAAAGTTTAGCATGGAAGAGAGAAAATAAAATAATCTCATAAAATTTAAAACAATGGGCTCTGAATTGCTTAAGGTAAAATAATAGGAGTTTGGATAGTGCACCAAGGTAGACCTAATGTAGTCTCAGTCTCAGGAAACACTATATTGAAGAAGTAAAGCTTAAGAGATCTGAAGAAACTGCACTGGCGAAGATGAAAGAAAAACATTTCAGAAAGAATGAAGAAGACATGGTAAATATTGTAAGACATCTGGGTAGAAGTTTCCAATAGGCAGATGGAAATGTGCACCTAGAAACAAGGTTTCAGATGAGTAAGTAAAACTATGGCAGAGAATGAGAAACTTTGAGGGAGGGTTCATAGGATGAGAAGAGAATAAGGCTGATGGTTCAACTGTAGAATATCAATATTTAAAGGACAGACAGAGAAGGGAAGCAAGTCAGCTAAAGAACAAGGAGGAACAGTCAAGCATCTAAGAAGAGAGGAAAGTAGGAAAGATGGAACCAAGGAAAAGGAAATACATGGCCACCAGCACCCAATGTATTGTTATAACTGTTCTAGTTTGTTGAATTCCCTTCCCCTCACCATGAATAGAAATATTTGCATGGTGTTCACTAATTCTGTTGAGTGTCTTTTGCTAGGCTAAACTAGGTCCCTGCTTCATTAATTCTCAAGGAAGGTATGCACATAAAGGAAAAATATATTTTATATTGATTCTATATGCTCTCAAAGAAACGTGTTTTGTCATCCCTCATCCCTGCCTGCCATTCTGAAGAGTGATTGGTTAATTTTGGATTTATGAAACCACTTTTCAGCATATTTTAAATGTAATCACTTTTCATATTCTGTGCTCCTTGTTCTGTGAAATGAGTCAGAATACTGTGACCATTTCTTCTCTTCTGGGAAGAAAAATCAAGACCCAAAAGAATCATAGAGTGTGGAATAATAGACATTGACGTCTCTGAAGGTTGGGAGGGTGGGGGGAGCTGTGAAATTAGAAATTACTTAATGGATAAAATGTACATTATTTGGATCATGGTTACACTAAAAACCCAGACTTCAGCACTATGCAATATACCCATAACAAAACTGCACTTGTACCTTTAAAATTTGTACAAAAAAGACCCTAGAGAAGGTCTTCCCACCCTGTAATAATGGCATGCAGATATACACCAACAGAAATGTTTGCTAAGGAGGCTTGCTGCAAGGCCCAAACTAACTACCCAAAGGAAATCCATGACCCTTCTCCCTGCCTCCCTGCTTCTATGGCTTGGTCCTTCAAAGACTGGCTTATCACCTTCTGCATAAAGTTAACTCCAATATTATAGTCCTCAACTCCTTGCCTGTCTATAAAAACACCATCATTTCTTAAGAACCTGTTAGGTACCACACACTGTGCTAAGCATTATAGAATAATACGTTGTCTTGCTTAACTTCAAGCAATTGTGTAAGGTAGATTTATGACACCCATATAATAGAAGAGGCAGCTGAGGCTTAGAGATGCAAAGTTATTTGTCGGGTCTGTTGAAATCTAATATCTAAGCATCAAGTAGCACACAAATCATAGTAAGATCATTTTATTACTCAGGTTATGTCCAGTTATGCTGCAGTAACAAACCGCCACCATCTCTTAACAGCAAATATTTGTTTCTCACTCACACAGCATATATATTACAGGTCAGTTCTGCTAAATGTCCCTTCATCCCATGACCCAGGCTATCAAAGCTACCACTATTTTGAAAGTTGTTGGTTGGCACATGTATACATATGTAACAAACCTGCATGTTGTTCACATGTACCCTAGAACTTAAAGTATAATAAAAAAAGAGCTCTGGAGGGTCTTGTACTAGCAATTAAATGCTTTGGCATAGAAATGACAACATTGCTTCCATTCATGACACATTGGCCAGAGGTAGTCACTTGGCCCTATCTAACCACAAGCCATTCAGGAAATGTAATCTAACTTAGGGTGCAGAAGGGAGAAGAGCCAAAAGTGAGATGCACTAATGATCACACAAAGTTACAGAAGTTCTATGTATTATATTTCTGCATCCATTCCGGTGCCCTTCATTCTAGATTTTAACCCATAAGAACATTAAAACTGTATTGTGGAATCAAAACCACAATGAAATATTATTTTCATATTAGGCCACAATAGAAAAATAACAAGTATTGCCAGGGATGTAAAGAAATTGGAATTTTCATACATTGCTGGTGGGAGTGTAAAATGGTACAGCCACTTTGGAAAACAGTTTGGCAGTTTTTCAAAATGATAAATATAGAGTTTCCATATGATTCAGCAATTCCACTCTTAGGTATATACCCACAAGAAATGAAAACATATGTCCACATAAAAACTTGTACACAAATGTTTATAATCACATTATTTATAATAGTCAAAAATGGAAACAACCCAGTTGTCCATCAACTGATAAAAATATAAATAAAATGTGGTATATTTGTATATATAATGAAATATTACCCAGCAATAAAAATAAATAACTGATACATGCTACAACTCGCATGAACCTTGGAAACATTATGCTAAGTGAAGGAATCCAATCACAAAAGACCACATATTACATGATTCCACTTACATGAAATGTCCAGAATTGGCTAATCCATAGATGCAGACAGGTTACTGCTTGCCCAGGGCTGGGGGTGTTGGGAGGAAATAGCAGTGACTGTTAATGTGTACAGGGTTTCTTTCTGGGGTGATAAAATAGTCTAAAATTATATTGTGATGGTGATTGCACAACCCTGCAAATATTGAATTGTATATTTTAAATGAGCGAATTGTATAGTAAGAAAATATCTCCGCAAAGTTTAAAAAAGTTATATTGCAGAATCCATCTTTAGGACATATTTTAATGGTTTTAAATGGAAGTAGCAGAAAAGCAGGATGCCCAATCTCATCATTGTAATATTAGTTGGACTTGGATTTCTCCCATTTAGGCATCATACTGTTCTTTATCATTTTCTCCATCTTTTAGCACATGGCCATTGTCACAGAGTGACAATGTTCCTTTTTTATTATTATTCTACTTTAAGTTCTAGGGTACATGTGCACAACGTGCAGGTTTGTTACATATGTATACATGTGCCGTGTTGGTGGGCTGCACCCATTAACTCATCATTTACATTAGGTATATCTCCTAATGCTATCCCTCCCCCCTACCCCCACCCCACGACAGGCCCCGGTATGTGATGTTCCCCTTCCTGTGTCCAAGTGTTCTCATTGTTCAATTCCCACCTATGAGTGAGAACATATGTCCCAATAGCAATGACCTCTAACACCTTAGTAGGAAGACATAGGCAGCATAAGGAAGCTATTGTTAAGAGTAAGAGCCTCTCTCATTTTGCTAAGCATATTTTTCTTTTGATAAAACATGTATGAATTGTACTTTTTGAAATGAGTCTTATAATTTAATATTTTCCTAGGCTTTTAGGAATATTATATCCAAATTCAATGCTAAAACATCATATCTATATTAATTCCTATTGTGAGTGTGAGAACAACTTTACTTCCTTGATCTTGATTTTTAAAATTCTATATTCTTCCTTTAAGTCCATCTCATATCACCTCTTACTCTCTCTAGCTTTATTTCAGTCCTTTAGTTCTTCACTGTCTTCCCCCACTGTCCTCCCTCATGCTCCTGACGGTTTCTACTATCCACCTTATCAGCTCCCAGAAACCTGAAAGCTATTTAAAAAAAAAATCAGTGGTGCAGATTGGGGACTACTGATCCCGCTAGATTACTAACACCTACAGAGCTAGCCTATCTGAGGATCAATTCTCATATAATTACCCAGTCAGCTGTTCATTATTTTAATCCTCCTTTCTTCTCAAGCCGTCAAATCCTATCCCTTCTCCCTCACTTTCAACAAATGTTCACACATACTATTTCTTATGCAAAACTGAAACCTTCAGATGAAACTCCAACCTCCAGCCACATATCCTACAAACTGTCCATTCTATTGTAATGAAATAAATGCCCCTACAATTGATGACCAATACCCCTATTTCTGCTCAAATGTCTTCATCTGATGTTTATTCTTTCTCTCGCTGTCCTCATTCTTTTTATCTCCATTGCTTATTTCGTATGAGAATTCAAACAGCTGAAGTCTCTTCCATCTTAAGGATATCTGTCCTTGACTTCAAGCATTTGTGCAGCCAGGGTCCTATCTCTCCAATTCCTTCCCAGGCGAGATTTTAAAAGATGTGCGGTTCCCAGTGTTTCATTTCCTTGCCTTTCCCTCAGTCTTCTGACTATTCAATTAGGTTCCTTTTTTCATCACTCTGGTGAACTGCATCACTCTGTCTGTACTAATAATGTCCATGCCATTAGTCTGGTGAATTATTTTCAGTCCTTTTATTTTACTTGACCTTTTGGTTATATTTGACTCAGTTGATCACTTTTTCTCAAAAATTTATTTTCTCTTGAGCCCGGTGACCCCACATGTTCTTGCTTCTTGTTCTGTCAGTTGGGTCCTTCTCAGTCTCCTCTCTATACTTTTCTTCCATTCATCCGTTTGTGTTGATGTTCCTTCTAACTCTGGCCTCGACCTTATTTATTTTCATTCTAAATGATATACCTGGATGATCTTGTACCATATCATGTTCAAGAGCAAGCAATTTGGACCAAACAATTCCTGTTCATTTTTCAATGTTTACTGTGAGATCACCCCTTAGGTCTAGGTCTTTATGTGTAAAGAAGCTCTGTTTCCTTGGAGGAATTTTTGGGAAGGAGGGAATCTTATTCCCATATCTGGGAGTTTCTCGTACTATCTCTTGATTTGTATAGTTATTTCTAAAGAGCTATATCTTCATATCATTTTCTACAAAATAAAATTTGTATCATTTAACTGGATTTGTTGGTGTCTTTCCATCGTTCATATTATAGCCCCATCATAACGTTAATATCAATTAGTGTCAGAAGTAGAATTGATATAAAGGCCTCAGATCCTAATGGTCAAAGTTATTAGAGGAAGATATTGCAGCAAGGCATACTGATACCAAAAGAACTGGTTGATGGATTGACCATCCTTCACATCAGAATGAATACCTCTGTAGTGGGTAATAAAAAAGGAATTATTCTAAGAGAGAAGGTTTACCTCTCTCTTAACTCTGAGTTTCTTGTCACTGTGGACTGAACATGAATTACAATCCCAAATTTTACCAAATTACAATTTCTTGGTTTCTTTCATTGGCTCTAGCCAAGGTCTTCAAGTGACACTGAAACCATGACACTATGCTAGGATAGATCCATCAGGAATGGCAGCATCTGAAATAAGGAAAGTACCTCTCAACCAAGTGTTCTACAGACAGATGAAAGGCTATTTATTAGGCAAAATTAGGTTTAAGTGTGAGAAGGAAAGAAAGGAGTTGAGATTTGCTTATTCTCACTAACCCAGGGACGCAGCTCTCAAAGGGGAAAAAAGGGAAGTCTTGTGATTATTTTAAGCTATATTAAATTTATTATGTATAGAAACTAATCTATGTTTTCTTTATTTTAACTCCTCTTCTGAAAAAGTGCTATGAACATGGAGCTCTTTGATTTGGGCATCCCAAAAACAGTTTTAATGGCATACAGAAGTTTGGGTCTCAGAAACAATTTTCCATGTGAACTAGACACATTCTAGGAGGAAAATAAAAATATTTAATTGACATATGAAACTTTCATTTAAGAAAATTTAATTTCTTTTTGAAAGTTCTGCTTAAGAGATGCACATGAACCCATTGAAATACAGTACTAAGAATGTCTAAGAAGTTGCAAACGATATTCATGATTATGTCCAGAGTGGGCCATGGTTGCTAAGCATACTGATTTAAAATTGTCTCAAGACAATGAAACTAAAGTGTTAAATAACTGATATTTGCAGACAAACTTTGGGAAAAGATGAGCTTGGGACAGAGCCAACTAAGATAAAGCAGGAGACTTTGGCATGAAGCCCAGATCATCTCAAACCTTGGAAAAAGACCAACTACTTTTTCCAGTCTGGAGCCTGTAGAATTTGACTTGAAACTCTTAAGTTGTATGGAGGGTGGGCAAGGGCTTCCTTCCACTCCCCTACTCTTTCAATGAAAGTGATTCAGAATTGAGAAGTTCCCCCAAGAGAAGGTTAGCTAAATGAGATTTTATTTTAAAATAGAAAAAGAAATCCTCTAGCTTCTTTCGTAAACTAAAAAGCATCCTGAGAGAAGGAAGGACAAACAGGGGGAAATATAGCTCAAATAAGAAATTTTTGATAATGTTGGATCCTACAAAGGGAAGATAGATTAAGCCCTTCTGCAAGATAGATTGAAGATGGGGACACCTGCCTGTAGCAGAGCAGTGGCCATTAGCAGAAATAATATCACAGGGCATCCATAAGTGAAACTATGTGGCTTTTAAGTATTGGTGTTGCCTCTACCTGAATGTAGATGCTAATTAAACATAGGATGAGAATCTCAACTGGACTACAAGCAAGTAGAATCCAAACCAATAAATTATTAGGGAGTATAAGGTTTGGACCACAAGAACTACCAAGTTGTTAAAAAATAAATTACTTGCTCCTAGCCCTTTCTAGTTCCAGGTGGAATCCCAACATGCAATAGGCCCCATTTAGGCTTGTCCAAAGCTATATCTAACATTTGAGAATCTTATTATGCCCTGTTTACCAAGTTATATAAGAAGAAAGTGACTGATTATTTCCTGTCTGTAGTAGTTGTACATCTACACAGAATTAAACATTAGAGAGGCTAAATCCTTGCAAAATGTTGGATAACTGCATCAAAATATTCTATGGCTACAACTTGCTATTAATAAATTATCATATTTGTTTTATGTAGAGATTAAAACTTCTGGGATAGGGCCAAAAATGTTGGAGGATTACTTGTATGGGGATTTTAGGATATGCAAATATAATGTGATTACAGAATTGCAAATGAAATGTGTTATAATCCAAATGTGCTAGTATCTTCTGATTTGGCCCTTGTGGAAGTCAAACATTCATAGATATTTATTTGAGCTCTTGAGGTTAAGTTGTACAAGTGTCTCAGATTTCTTAGTATCAATTTGGTTATATTTTCTAACATTCTTAGTTTTTGAAAAGATAGACTGGCACAGGACTGAGATAAGTCATTTAAATATATTTTGTGTCAGCTATTCATTGCCACAATAATGCTTTATGACGAACAAACCCTTCAGTAGCATAAAACATCAAGTGTTTATTGTTCACACATCTAGAGTGGTTGGTTGAAGCGTCTCTGCTGTTCTTGGCTGAGCTCCTTAACGTGTGGATATTGCTCACTCTTGGTTGATCTTGGTTGAGTGTGGCTTGGGTAAGTGGAGCAACTCAAATATCTTACATGTGTCTTTTATCTTCCTAAGTATATTTTATGGCAGAGGAAGTGATACAAGGGAAAGAGCAGAAAAGTAAAAGGCCTCTGCAGAACTGCAGAAATAGCACACCATCACCTTCACCGCATTCTACTGGCTGGAGCATGTTGCAGTCAACACAGATAAAAGAGATGGGAAAATACAGTCTCTTTAATGAGAGGAACTGCAAAGTCACATGGTAAAAGACATGGACACAAGGGAGGTTGCAGATGAAGAACTGGAATAGAATCAATCATATATATGATTAATTCTATTAATAGTATTAATAATATATATAATATGTAATAGTATTTTATTTAGATATGTGTGTGTATGTACATATGTATATATATGTGTATATATATGTGTGTGTATATATATATATACATATATGCCTTTAAAAAGTTGCAGTTTAACATTAAGATGCCCGTGATAAATAATAAGTTATGATGCTAGGACTCATAACAATAAAAAGTTAGAGAAGAGCTTTGGGAGAAACCCTTCAAAGTTTACAATTATCTGTATTGTCCCATTCCTTGATATTGCTGGCAGATTTATGGGAATCTCGCTGAAATGTTGGGTAGCCTGTGTCTCTGTATTCCTTGGTGTTCCCTTGGAAGAATGTTGGGATTTCCTTTTCTCTTTCAGACAATTGGTTATTGACAGGTACAGACAAGGGAGATCATTCTGATCAAAGAATGGCATTTTTATTTTTCTGTAAAGGGCCAGACAGTAAACATTTTAGGCTTTGTAGGTCATGCAGCCTCTATCACAACCACTCTGGCATTATAGTGCCAAAGCAGCAATAGACAGTATACAAACAAATACACGTTTGTGTTCCAATAAAATTGTATTTAAAAATCAGAGAATGGGCTGGATTTTGCTAACAGGCAGTGGTTTGCTTACCCTTGATCTGAACTTTAATATGTTGCTGCCAATTCCATGATGCTTGAGCAAAAGGAAGAAAAAATACAGACTTCTAAAAATGGAGCAATGATATAAATTGAGAGCATTGTTTGTTGTGACAAAATATGGCACGATACACCAACAGGTACTGGAAGGAATACTTAAAATAGATTAATAAACATATTAGAGCAAAGTAGAAAGGAAACCTGAATACTTGGACTTTGGAGAAAAGGTGCTTTTTCTGCCCCATGTCAGTGGTTTGAAGTTCCTATGTTACCTTGCTCTGCTTTGAGTTCTCTTGTGAAATAATACAATGTGCTATCCCTGGTACCCAGATGTTGATTTCTATGGGAAAGAGAAATCAGAATGAACCTGGAATTTCCTCTTGCGGAAAAGCAAGGATATATTTTTAAATTTCTGGAGATGATGGCCCTTAAAATGTTTCCTCTCAGCCGGGTTGTGGTAAATTAAACATCAAAAAGTAGGCAACACTAAGTTGGGACCAGTTGACCCTGTGGAAGACATTAAATCCACATTGACACTCACGAAAGGAAAATAATAAATACACATCCAAGAGAATATTCCTACTGCCTATTAATTTTGATTAATTATTTGTATCAATTATCAGAACAGGAAGAAGGTGGGGAACAAATAACAAGTGATGAAGGAATATGGAACACTTTAGTTTGTTGACTAGATACAGTACTTTCTTTGCATAGTTTGAAAACAATTTAATGCATTTCATGTGAGCTATAAGTTAGCATATTCCCATTGGTCATTTCATCATCTCTCTCTCTCCATGGATGTCTCAAATTTAAGTCCACAATTAAGTCATCAAATTTAGGCACACACACACACACACACACATACACACATTTCTCTTCCAGTGTTTCGTATTTCCGTAAAGGAACCACCATCTACCCAACTGAAATGGCCACGCTTTTCATCTTTTCATTCAATTGATTTTCAAGTTCTGTGTAGTTTTCTGCTTACATGTCTCTCAAGTTTATCTTCTCTCCATGCACCCAACTATCCTGGTTCAGGAGATGATGTTTTTTCTTTCTTTCTTTTTTTTTGTGAATGGGGCCTGTTGTGGCCTCCTAACTGGTCTGCTCCCTGAAGTTTTGATTCCCTCCAATACAGTTCATTCTCTAGTTACATAATCACAAATATGGTCACAGCACTCATTCTTTAAAACCCTTTTATGGTTCCTAAATCCCTTATGACAAAGGTCAGATGCCTTAACTCAACTCATGAAGCCTTCCATGATCTGGCTACAGCCTTCCTTTTCTGCTTCACATTTCCCCTTTGCCTTTTATGCTTAGCCCTTCTGAGCTGTCTTGAACGCATTAGTGCCTCTATGACCTCACACTTACTGCTTTCTCCTCACACCCACGTCCCCACACCCATCTCCTCTCAACCCTCAACCCATTCACCTGCTCACTCCTGCACTCTTCTTCCATTTGGAGGGCATTTTCTGTCATACTATTTTACACTATGGAACTCAAGAAGGGTAGAGGCTGCTCCTGATTCACACACTGTTGTATTCCTAGTACCCAGCACCATTTCTGGCACATAATAGATGCTCCATAAATAATTGTTGAATGGGTGAATTTGTACTTTACTTGGATACATATGTATTTGGCTGAAGACCTAAAGACTAAATGCATTTTAGAAAATTAAAAAGAATGTGTAATTTGGAAAAATATACATCTTTGGCTAGACTATAATGTTATTAACATCAGAATCCATAATTTTCTTAATTACTTTTATATCTCCACAAAGCCTTGCATGATGCCGTGTGACAAATGAATTGTTTATTACCACAAATTCCCAAATTCCTAATTTAGTTCCAAATGAGCAATAACTTCACATTTATTTTTCATTTTTTCTAAAAAACTTCTAACTTTGGAAGGTTGTATAGATATCTGCTAATTTAGGACCAAAAACAATCCAATAGGTGTTTTCCTTAGTTTAAAAAGTTATATTTTTAAAAATTTACTATACGATGGGATTTGTGAATATATCCAATCGTTTTTGTACTTGTTTCTTGTCAGAAATGACCCCAAAAGACAGTTTTACATTTTGTAAGTTAAACCAAAAATGAAAGGTATGGTCTGACCAACATGTGGGAGATCAACTCTATTTTAACTATATGTTAAAGCTTAATGACAGGAAAGAAAATGCACTAAACTAGTTTTCAGAAAAGCCACATTCAAATCTGTCTCAGACACTTCTATGATGTTTAGCTACATGGTAAACTTACAAAGTATGAATCCCTAAAATGTAAGCTTAACGAGAGCAAAGATTTTGTCTGCTTATCTCCTGCAATAGTGCATTAATAACAGTTATTGCCAAACAAATATTTGTTTAATTAATAACTGAAACATTGGTCCGTGTACTCCCTTTCAGTTTCATGTTGCTACAGAATGAGGTAATAGTACATTTCTGGCAATTTCAGCAAATTATTGGGATAGGAAAAATGTATATTTGAAAAGCTTTAAATATAGAGAGAACTACACACGTTTAAGATGTTATTAACAGCTTTGTGGTTTCCCTCTAATGTCTATAATCTGAATACCCAATTTTACTGGATTATTCATGTCATCATAGCTGGGGTTTTGTGCCCTATCATTGCAATACATGATTAGTATTTTATTATAAGTGTATTGCAAGTTTGAAATAAGATATGAGATTAAAGATATTGCCAGTAACACTAATAATTTGAAAACAGTTTATGTTTAAGAAAAAAATAGTTTTGATATAGTGACAAATTAAGAATCTAGAGAGCATGGTTTCACGTGGAATAATTTCAGAGGCAAAAAAGGACACATTTGTATAATTAACATTTATTTTATTTTTTTTTGAGATGGAGTCTCGCTCTGTCGCCCATGCTGGAGTGCAGTGGCACAATCTCGGCTCACTGCAAGCTCCGCCTCCCGGGTTCACGCCATTCTCCTGCCTCAGCCTCTCCGAGTAGCTGGGACTACAGGTGTCTGCCACCACGCCTGGCTAATTTTTTGTATTTTTTAGTAGAGATGGGGTTTCACCGTGGTCTCGATCTCCTGACCTCATGATCCACCCGCCTCGGCCTCCCAAAGTGCTGGGATTACAAGCGTGAGCCACCGCAATTTTTAAACATTTCATATGCATGATCTCACTTAATTTTTGCAGTAGTCCTTTTGTATATAGACATTATTGTTTCATAAATGATGACACTGAGGAACAAAGAGAATAAACAAATTTTGCATATTCACACAACTGGTAGGTCACAGAACCTGACTTTAAACCTGGATTATCTGCCTCCAAATCCTTTGCCAATTATATTTTACCACTGTCAGGTGTTTGGGACAAACTATAAAATTTCCTTTTTTTTTTCTTTGAGATGGAATCTCGCTCTGTTGCCCAGGCTGGAGTGCAGTGGCACAATCTTGGCTCACTGCAACATCTGCCTCCCAAGTTCAAGCGATTCTTCCACCTCAGCCTCCCAAGTAGCTGGAATTACAAGTGTGTGCCACCATGCATGGCTAATTTTCATATTTTTAGTAGAGATGGGGTTTCACCATGTTGGCCAGGCTGGTCTCAAACTCCTGACCTCAAGTGATCCGCCTGCCTCAGCCTCCCAAAGTGCTGGGATTACAGGTGTGAGCCACCATGCCTGGCCTGAAGTTACTTCTGACACCAGCTGCAAGTTCGGGAAGTTCCCCAAGACCACTATCTAGTTTTGATAATTCACTAGCAGAACTCACGGAACTCACTGAAAGCTATTATACTCACGGTTATGGTTTGCCAAAGAGAAAGAATTCACATTAAAATCAGCCAAGCGAAGAAGTGCAGAGGGCAGAGTTCAGGAGTGTTCCAAACATAAAGCTTCCATTGTCCTCTCCCCATGGAGTTAGGACATGTTACTCTCCAGGTATCAATATGCACAGAGTATTGCCAGCCAGGGAAGCTCACCCAAGCTTCAGTGTCCAGTCTCCAGGTCGTGGGTGGTTTTTACTGGGGCTCTATTTTGCAGGCATGGTTGATTGGGTGATTGCCCACATGGTTGATCTTGGTCTCCAGGTCAATTGATACCACATGACCCAAAGCCCATAACTTAATTAACATTGTTGGTCTTTCTGGGATGGCTAGCCTCCACCTTAACACTATACAGGTGTGGCCAGACCCCACTCTAAATCACTTTATTAAACTATCCAGTATGATAGTCTAATAGATGATGAAACTGAGGCACAGAGAAGTTCAGTGACTTGCAATAACCTACAAGTTAGTTGTCTCAGGTTGATTCAAGGTTGTTGCAGTATGATTCAAGGTGACAGGCAAACAAAGACACTCCTATCAGGTATAATATTACAAGGACCCAGAGATTACCTCCCAGAAACAAGACAAAGACCAGACCTTGTCTTTGGGCAAGGCCAAATTTGTTACTACACAACTATGTTGGGAAAATAGTTTGCATAAAATAGAAAGACATAGAAAATAAAGACAGCCGGTAAATGCACATGTACATACACATATGTCAATATGGCTTGTTGGATTCAAAATCTGAACCTTGATTTGGTTTTGTTATAGCCTCCTCTGGCCAGAGGATCAAATGAATTAGGGAGCGTGAGAAGTCCCAGATGAAAGGGATTATATCATTGCCACGGTTCAGATATAGCCCTTGTAGCTTATAACAAGAGATACAACTGTGAGCGATAAAAGCACAGAGCCCATTGTTTAAGGAGGAAAGTCTGGTTGGTTTATGGGTTTTTTTACAGGCTCTTGGTTGCTTTCAGTTTGAAAAATTGATATCCATTATCAGACTAGCAACAGTCAACTCCTGGGGCTTTTTGCTAAAATTAGTTTTGATACCTTAAAGAATATTGATGACATTTTAGAGTAGAACAGCCTAACAGATCCAAAATAAAAGCTTTCTAAAAAAGGCTTTATCCTTTAGTTTTATCAAGAGGCCAAAAAAGAAATAAAAAATGAGTTCTACTATTAGACGTAAAGGCTCCAGTCATTTCTATTTATACAACTGCTCAACTTTATCTACCATAAAGTAAAATAAGAGGCAGCACCACATATCTGAGTAAGCCTGGTGTGTGCATCCTAATTCCTTTTGGGTTATGAGTTGTTTTCCTTTGGTATAATTTTAAGCCATTGAATTAGGCGAGCACTATCTCTGATGTCCTACATACCAAAACTACCATCCCATGCTTTTTCCCCAACCCTCTACCCACAGAGATGCTCTTTCTGCCCCCCTTAAATTCTAAGACATCTTCTGTTAATTGGATTTATCTGAGAAGGAGAAGAATCTGTGATCAGAGCGGATTTGTTTCATGTGTTATTCTTCTTCTCAGGAGCATTTGCAATTAAAAGAATGTCACGGGGAAAATGTTTTCTAATTATATTTACCATAGTGGGTTTATTAGTGAGGATATGCAAACCTCTGCTGTAGTAACAAACCTCCAAATTTCAGTGGTCTGGCATAGCAACGGCAAACACCTCATGCAGGGCACAATCTAATGTGGGCTAGGAGGCTTCTTCTGCCTGCCTTTCTCCCAACTGCTGACCCAGAAATTAGTGACTTTTATTTTGCAGTCTGGCATCTTGAAGTTCTTTGCTTCTAAATGTGTTGACCTAAGAGTGAAAGAGGATTGAACAGGTAACCTGTTCTTAATTTCCTGGGACTAGAGGTGAACAACATTCCTATTCAAGTTGCATTGGTTAGGGTTAGTCACAAAGAGCATGGTAGCTGGGAAATGTGGAGAGCAAAATGAGATATGTTAGGGAGAGGGAAATTCAGGAATCCATAAACCATGCCAGCAGAGAATTACCCTCTGCACCAAAAGATCAGCTCAAGATTGTGTTATGAGTTCAGCAAATCTTTACTGCACATTTATTGTGTGCCAAAAACTGTGCTAGGTGCTGGGCACACACAAAAGAAAATTGTGTTTATTACCCTCAAGAAAATCACAATTGAATGAGGGAGATTGACTGGTGAACATCTATGATACAGTTTGACATTTACAATAACAGACATACGTATAAGTTACATTTGAATAATGTGTACCTCTTCAAGGCTGCCACATGAGAGTGTGAACCAGGAGAAGCTTTGCAAAGGAAGTGACTCCTCCCCAGATGTTAGGAGTTTTGCAGGCAGAGAAAGAGATCAAGAAAAGATCTGTGAGGAAGAACTAACAAGATCAAAACTGCACAAGCAACTGAGAACATGCTGTGTTGAGGATGCTACAGTGGAATGCAGGAGCTTAATTTCAAGGTGAGTCATAGTAGAATGTGAGGCTGGAGAGCTGGGCTGGGGTCAGCTTCTGTAGATACCTCTTTTTAGCCATGCTGAAGTTCTTAGAGTCTTGTGGACAAAGGGAGACTGCTAAAGGGTTCTGACCAGAAGGAAAATCGGTGTCTAAGCTACTCTTGAAAGCTTAAAACTTTCTAACCTTTATTTAGCTTTCACCCTGAGCCAAAAGTGGAACACTTCATATGTACAATTTTATTTCATCCTCCTAGAAACCTTAAGAGGTAGTAGTATTATTATTGCCATTTAAGATGAGGAAACTTGAGGCACAGAGAAGGTCAGTAATTTTCCCAAGGATACACAGCCGGTATGTGAGGAAGCCAGGATTAAAACCTAAGCAATATGATGCTGGAGTCAGATCCTTTTATTTAGACCATAGCTGTTCAATAGAAATATAATGTGAACTAATGTGAACCACTTAGAAAATTTAAGTATTCTAGTACTCACGTGAAAAAAATGTAAAAAAGAAACAAGCTAAATTAATTTTAACAGTTTAACACAATACACTCAAAATATTATTTCAGTTTGTAATCAATATAAAACACAATGAGATAGTTTACATTATTTTTTCATACAAGGTCTTTGAAATCTGGTATATTACACTTGCAGTACATCTCCATTCAGACTATCCACATTCCAAATATCCAAGTCTCATGTGGCTACTGGCCATTGTATTGGACAGCACTAACCTAGAGAGTTTACTTCTGTGGTTTTAGGGGAATTTAGCTGTAGGGTATTAAGGAGCCATAAAAGTAAATTCTGCTCCTGTTCAGGTCGTTCGTTTCTGATCACAAACACAGATTAAATAGCTTCATTTCAGATAATTTTCTGCTCCTAAAACTTGTTCTAAAGTCCTCTGTTCCTCCTCGTGGCAGTATTCAGTATTACACCTCTCATCCTAAATTAGCACATCTGGCACTTATAGGTGTCATGGTTCATTGTCACGACTATAAGTGACAGATGGACTATTCAAATTCCTCATGCAGAAGGGACCACAATATGTCCAGTATCTAGTAAATTTTCTCTACTGAGTTTGATTCCCTCAGAGTGATGGTAGATATTATATACACCCAGCATGTTTTGAATGCCAATGTGGAAATCTTAGCAATTCCAATTAGGGTCAGCTTGTTGTACTCATGGGGGTAACATTAAACATGGATAATTGAGTATTCCAAACAGAGGATGACCCCACTATTTGTCCTTCATAAATATACATGGTCCCTTAGCCTATTTAACTAAACTCCTATCTAAATATGGCCTGCGGGAAGGAAGAATTTATACAAAAACCATCTAATAGTGTGTCCGAAGACCCTATACCCCTCTACACCAGACTTCATTGTGCCCATTATATACCTTTACTGAAAATCTATTCATCTGCCATTCTCATGCCAACCAGAATAACACACTGTATTTTGAAACACAAAACACATATGATAAATTTGTCTGTGAGAAAAAGTTGTGTTCTATGCTACCATGGAGTAAATTTTACCTCTTTTGAAATCTACAATTTAATAAACCTTTTGGAGTTCCTATGACTAAAGAATTATCTTAGACTTTGTGAGATGGTGATGGATACACAAATAATTACATACTGTCTCTGACTACAAGTAGGCTAACACAGTGGCTAAAAGTTTGTATCCTAATCTAAGACAGATCTGAGTTAGAGCTGCAACATCCTTGTTTGTTTGACTTTAAGTGAGTTGTTTACACTCTCTAAGACTTCGGTTCTACATCTGTAAAATGGAGTTAATGATAGAACCTCTCTTGTAGGGTTGTTGTGAGAATTAAAAGTATGAAATATGGAAAGCACTCAGTTTAGTAATTGGCAAAAAATAAGTGGCCAATAAACATTCTTGTTCATTGTCTTTTTATTTTTCTTGCTCTTGTTATCTTCTAGTGGGAAAGGCAGACTCAGATACCTATAATGAAAATCGTAGTGCAGCAAATGCTAATTGTGGTGCAAATCAATACTGGGAAAGTAGGAGAACTATTCATTCTCATTAGTGTCATAGATGTTTTCATGGAGATGGTGGCATTGCCTAGGTCTTTGAAGCATGAGAAGGAAGAGAGGGGAAATAAGGAAAATTTGTGCAAAGTCATGGATAGTGGAAGTAAGGTCCACAGTTTAGAACTAACAACAGAAGACTGGTATGTTCGGCCACTGGAATTTGATATGAAGAATAGTTTGACCCTTATGAACTTTGGACTAAGAAGTTTGGGACATTCTTAATAAATGGACAGCCATTTCTAATTTGTGAGAAGGGCAGTCACTATACAATGTGTGTTTATTAGAGAGATAGCATTGAAGGCATTATACAAAACAAAATTGAGAAGCTGACAATCTGGGCAGTTTCAAAATATAGCTGGTATTTAAGACAGGTCATAAAAAATAAACTGATTGACTTTCAAATCTGACCTGACATTAGTACAAAGACATTCTTAACAAAATAGAGACTATGTCTTCCCCTATCACCTTGTGTGTTCTTAAGACTTGAAGAATTTTAAAATAAATCTGGATAATATTGCCAACCCTAGTTAAGACAACAAATGAATTGAAGGTCTCTTAATTTCGGTATCTAGCATAATCATAGAAATGGTATCCTCTGGTAAGAAAAAGCCTTGGCGGGGGGGCTTTGAAAAATTACTGATGGTTATGTCCCACCCAAGTCTAATTACATCAGAATCTCTAGGTGTGAAAACCACTGATCTCTTTTAGGTGCTTTGTACAAATTTGGATATTTAATAGGTGGTGACTTATGATTTCTGATACAATGTATTGCTCAAAGATTATCCAACTGTTTTATGTCTTCACTTCCCTCCCCTCCATGCATGCTTCATGGAGAAGTGACTTGTAAAGGAAAAGCTCAAAATTCCAGTGTCTCTCCTCATGGCATTCTTTTCTTCTCCTTGATAAGAGATCACCAGAAGCAGAGGAATATCAGCTTAATGTATTGCTTCTAAAATATTCTACCAAAGTACCAACTGTGGCCAAAAAAAATTCTGCTCTCAGAGAACTAGAGCACTTATTATTTTTTGAATTAAAACTTTTGTGAATACCACATTCACACAATATATTTATATTAGCTTAATTTAAAATAATATTATAAATTAAATTCCATGAAGTCAAATTAACATACTGGAAAAATATACCATGGTTTTCCTGTGGTTTTCCATATCCCTTTGTACTCTGCCCGAATATCTTTGAGAATACATGTATAGCAGTTTAAGAAGCATGACTGTCAGAGGGAAGGTTTAATTTAAAATTATCAGACTTGAGATATAAACAGTTCTACTGTTAATTAGTTAAGTGGCCTTAGTAAATAACTTGACCTCTGTGGATGTTTGCACACACACCCACACACGTGTTAAATTAGATTTGGGAGCCTTTTTATACTAAAAACATTCAAGATGGAAATTTTGTACGGTCTTATAAAAGGCTGGAAGTTGGAGACCTGTATAGCCACTAAAAAGTTGAAACTAAGGAAAATCCCTGAATGAGAGTTGTGTGTGTGTGTGTCTGTGTGTCTTTTGTTTATTAATTCTTTGGGAATCCATCATGCAGAGTTATAAATTTACTCAAAGTTCAGATAGCTTATGTTTCTTCTCTAAGATCAATATTAAAACTTACATCTTTCTTTATTTGCTGGTTAGTTCCTTCTTGGAAAGGGTGTAGTGAAAAATTTCCCTACATTGGTTTTCAGTTATCCATTGCTGCATAACGAACCATCCCCAAATAAGGTGGCTTTGAACAGCAATGACTTATTACTCCTCACAATTCTGTGGGTTGGCTGTTGCTCTCACTTGAGCTGACAGCAGTCAACTGGTGGCTATGCTTGGATAGCTGGGCCTCTCTCTTCACATAGTCTTTCATGGCAGCTTCTCCATAGCAGGGTCTCGGGGTTCCAGGAGGGCAAACCCCAATGCACGACCACGTATCAAACCTCTGCTAGAATGATATCTGCTGGTGTTCTATTGGCCAAATCAAGGCACATGGGCAAATCCAGAGTCTATATGAAAGAGTATTACATAGGGCAAGACTTCTGCGAGATGTGATTCATTGCAGGCCATTATTTAACCATCTACCACAACCTCTTGTCCGTTTGATAAAGGTAACAGATGACACTGTATAATTTGAGAAATGCTATGAAGACATCCTCTTTCATATATTCCCAGAAAAACTGCAATTAGAGTTTCATTCCATTGGATTAAGGTGATGGTTCTCTACTGAAGTTCGTTTCAGAGCTAGTGTGGTATTTTCTCAAAAGAAAAATAGATGTCTGGCTCCCTATGCAGAACAACCAAACCAAATCACTCCATAGTTGATTCTGATGTACACACCTGATTAAAGCTGACTGGGTTACATATTACATTTCCAGGAATGATAAATTAACTTGTGAAGATGAAATCAGAAGTGTAACACCAATATCTGATGGTCAAGATCTCTGAGAGAATAAAACTCACTGAGAATTTCAGATTCCTCCTTTTTAAGTCCTGCAAAAGTAGCCTAGCTCCTAAGTCTGGAATGTGGGGAATTTTGCCAAGGATTGTTTTGTTCTTCAGTCTCTCAATCCAAACTGAAGTAAATAGAGTTTCCTTCTAATATATTATTACAAAAAAATATACATCTAATATAAGGGTTAATTATTCCTTTGCGTATTTTACATAAGTACCACTAGGTGCATAAAAACAGTTCCTCGTTGACATGGTTAGGGCTTACTGTTATTGAGGACAACTGACATAATAGATTAGCACATAACTTATTTAATGTGTTCATTTAAAACATAAAATATTTTAAGGGGATAAAACACACTAATGAAATACTCATTGGTGGCCAGGCACAGTGGCTCACACCTATAATTTCGGCACTTTGGGAGGCTGAGGCTGGTGGATCACCTGAAGTCATGAGTTCGATACCAGCCAACATAGCAAAACCTTGTCTCTACTAAAAATACAAAAATTAGCTAGGCATGGTGGCACGCACTTGTAATCCCAGCTACTCAGGGAGCTGAGGCATGAGAATCGCTTGAACCTGGGAGGCAGAGGTTGTAGTGAGCCGAGATCATGCCACTGCATTCCAGCCTGGGCAACAGAGTGAGACTCTGTCTCAAAGAAAGAAAGAAAAGAAAAGAAATACTCGTTGGTGATTAGGGGAAAGCAGTACCAAATTTAACACTAAACTTAACTATAATCTTGCTTAATTCAACTCCAGTTTGTCATGTGAAGTTGAATAAAGCAATTCACTATGAGCCTTTTCTTACAGTTAGGCTTTCCTCTGAGTTTTTGGAGCAGCACATTGGCTTTCTCATCTCACTCTGCTAGCTGAGTATTCAGTATATACACTCTTGTGTATGCTCAAGGGAGAGGACTTGTTTGCCCTTCTAACTTCCTTACATTCTCTTTTCCATTTGGCAGGCAAAAAAATAACAAGCCTCATTGTGACTTTCCAGGTCTTAAGTTGAGAAAGTAATTTACTCAAACCACCTCTTCTTTTCTTCCAAAAAAGCTTCCATTGGTACACATAATTATTATAAATGCTAACTTCAATCAGATGCTTAAGATTATGCATTAACCACTCAAACAGGCACCTGGCTCTTTTTGAAACAGTCCTATTTTTTAAGGGCTACACCCACTTTTTATTTTTGGACACTGCTTTTGAAATTCATTTAAAAATATCTGTTTTCAAATGAGCAGGTAAAGACATTATTGAATGCACTGGATGATGCCGTTGGAGACAGGAAAATCTAAAGGCTTTTTGCATTTGCATGACTCAATCACCACGCATATCACATACATGCATGTTGAGCAGAGAAATAACACTGATTTGATTCATAAGACTGGGCCTGTAATTCTAGCTCCATCATCAATTATTTGTGAAGCCTTGAGAATGTCATTTCACCATGTAGGGTTTTATTTTATGCATGGTAAAAATAGGGTGGTGGCGTGCTAGTTTATTTCTAAAGTGATTGCCAGCTCTAATAGTCAACAATTCTAACCACATTGCACTTTTCTTGGTACTGATTTGATTCAGCCTCCTGTTTGAGGTCACAGATATTTCAATAACCTTCCCCATCAGTACCTGGGGTCTAAATTTCTTCAAGAAAATACTATACACACACAAAAGAAAGTACTACACAAATGTTTTAAGGAAATAAAGGGATTGGGGGCTATTCTTTGTTGCAGGAATTTTATGCCTAATGAACTAATAATTTGCAGTCTTTTCTTCTTGAAACCTAATCTGTGAACCTCTATGGGATTATATATTCTCCAGGAACTCTCTTATAAGTTACCATGACTGGATGGTTCAGGGTCCCACATATTGATTCATGAACAGACCAGGTAGGTTAGAAAATCATTAATAGTTGTATTATCTGAAGCAAGAGCAGCTCTTTTACTATCCAGTAAAGTATTCTAAGTGCAGAATATTGGAACATCCCATCACTGAAAACATTGTTTAAAAATGTTCTGATACAGGGCATCTCAAAATTTAACACACACAGGCCACCTGGGGATCTTGTTAAAATGCAGGTTCTGATTCAGTACAATGGGGTTTGGATCTGAGATTCTATTTTTAAAAATTTATTGTTTTTTAAATTGACAACTATCATTGTATGTATTTATGGGATACAATATGATGTTTTGATGCATATCTATGCTGTATAATGATCTAATCAAGGTATTTTGTGAATCCATCACCTTATGCATTTATAATTTATCTCACGAGTTTGTGTTGAGAACATTCAAACGACTGTCTTCTAGCTATTTCGTAATATACAATATTTTATAACTAACCATAGTCACCCTACTGTGCAACAGAATACCAGAATTTATTCCTCCTATCTAATTGTAACTTTGTACTGATTGACCAGCTTCTCCCCATCCTCCCATCCTCCCTTCCCTCCCCAATCTCTAGTAACCACTATTCTACTCTCTGCTTCTATAATATCAACTTAAAACAATTCCACATGACTAAGATCATGCAATATTTGTCTCTCTGTGTCTGGCCTCCAGGTTCATTCATGTTGTTGCAAATGATAGGATTTTATTCTCGTGGCTGAATAGTGTTCCATTTTGTATACAGACCACATTTTCTTTATCCAGTTGTCTGTTGTTGGACACTTAGATTGATTCCATATCTTGGCTGTTGTGAGTAGGGCTGCAATAAACATAGGAATGCAGATATCTCTCTGACATATTGATTTCATTTCCTTTGGATATGTACCCCGTAGTGGGATTGCTGGACATGGCAGTTCTATTTTTAATTTTTTGAGGAAACTCCATACTGTTTTCCATAATGGCTGTGCTAGTCTACACTCCTACCAAAAGTGTGCAGATTCCCCTTTCTCTATATTTTTGCCAACACTTCTTTTCTTTTTGTCTTTTTGATAATAAGCACTCTAACTGAAGTGAAGTGGTATCTCATTGTGGTTTTGATTTGCATTTCCCTGATAATTAGCTATGTTGAGCATTTTTTATCTCACCTGTTGGACATTTGTATGGTCTTGTTTTAAGAAACGTCTATTAAGGTCTTTTGCCCATTTAAAAAGATCAGGTTACTTCTTCTTGTTCTGGAAAACATCATTCTCAGTAAACTATCGCAAGGACAAAAAACCAAACACGGCATGTTCTCACTCATAGGTGGGAATTGAACAATGAGAACTCATGGACACAGGAAGGGGAACATCACACTCCGGGAACTGTTGTGGGGTTGGGGGAGGGGGGAGGGACAGCATTAGGAGATATACCTAATGCTAAATGACAAGTTAATGGGTGCAGGAAATCAACGTGGCACATGGATACATATGTAACAAACCTGCACATTGTGCACATGTACCCTAAAACCTAAAGTATAATAAAAAAAATAAATAAATAAAAAATAAAAAGATCAGGTTACTTCTTCTTGTTGTTTTGCTCTTGAGCTGTTTAAGTTCCTTATATATTTTGCATATTAACTCTTGTCGAATATGTAGTTTGCAAATATTTTCTCTCATTTCACTCATTGTCTCTTCTCTCCGTTAATGTTTTCCTTTGATAAGTAGGTGCTTTTTAGTTTAAGGTAATCCCATTTGTCTATTTTTGCTTTTGTTGCCTGTGCTTTTGAGGTCTTATTTCAAAAATCTTTGCCTAGCCTGGTATCACAATGCATTTTTCCTGTTTTCTCCTAGCAGTTTCATAGTTTGGGGTTTTCCTTTAAGTCTTTAATCTATTTTAAGTCGGATTTTGTGTATGGTGAGGGGTAGGGATATAGTTTTTTCGTCTGCATGTGAATATCCAATTTTCCCAGTACCATTTATTGAAGAGACTGTCTTCTCTAACGTGTGTTCTTGGGACCTTTGTCAAAAATCAGTTGGCTGTAGGTGTGTAAATTTATTTCTGGGTTGTCTTTTCTTTTCCATTAGTCTATGTGTCTGTTTTTATGCCAGTACCATGATGTTTTGGTTGCTATAGCTTTGTAGTATATTTTGAAGTCAGGTAGTGTGATGCCTCCAGCTTTGTTCTTTTTGCTCAGGATTGCTTTGGCTAATTGAGGTCCCTTGTGGTTACATATGAATTTTAGAATTTTTTTATTTCTATGAAGAATGTCACTGGTATTTTGACAGGGATTTCATTAGATGTGTAGATTACTCTGGATAATAGGACGTTTTAAAAATAGTAGTTATTCCAATCCATGAGCACCAGATATCTTTTCATTTATTTGTGTCCCTTGCAATTTCTTTTATCAAAGTTTTATAGTTTCAGTGTAGAGGTCTTTCACCTCCTTGAATAAGTTTATCCCTCAGTATCTTTTTTGTAGCTCCTATAAAAGGAATTATTTTCTTGATTTCTTTTTCAGATAGTTCACTATTAACATATGAAAGCACTACTGATTTTGTATGTTCCTTTTGCATCTTGCAACTTTGCTAAATTTGTTTAATAGTTCTAGCAGATTTTGGTGGAATCTTTAGAGTTTTCTATATATAAGATTATGTCATTTGCAAATGAACAATTTGACTTCTTTACAATTTGGATGTCATGTATTTCTCTCTCTTGCCTAACTGCTTCTAGAACTTCCAGTCCTTTGTTAAATAGAAGTGGTGACAGTGGGCATCCTTGTCTAGTTATTGATCTTAGAGAAAAAGCTTTCAGTATTTCCCCATTCAGTATGATGTTAGCTGTGTGTTTGTCACATGTGGCCTTTATCATTCTGAGGTTCATAACTTCCATACTTAATTTGTTGAGAGTTATTAATCATGAAGTGATGTTGAATTTTCTCAAATGCTTTTTTCTGCATCTATTGAAATGATCATATACTTCTTGTCTTTCTTTCTGTTAATGTGGTATCTCACATTTATTGATCCATGTATGTTAAATTATACTTTCATCCCTAGAATAAATCTCACTCGAACATAGTGATCTGTCTAATATGTTGTTGTATTCAGTTTGCTAGCATTTTGTTGAGCATTTTTGCATCTACGTTCACCAAAAATATTGGCTTGTAGTTTGTTGTTGTTTTGTCCTTGTCTGGTTTTGGAATCAGGGTAATTCTGGCTTTATAAAATGAATTTGGAAGTATTCCCTTCTCTTCAATTTTCTAGAATAGTTTGAGGAAAATTGGTGTTAGTTCTTTCAATGTTTTGTAGAATTCAGCAATGAGCCCATCAGGTCCTGGGCTTTCCTTTAATGAGATACTATTTTTGTTACTGATTCAATTTTCTCACTCACTCTATTCAGATTTTCTATTTCTTTATAATTTAATCTTAGCAGATTGCATGTGTCCAGGAATTAATCCATTTCTTGTATATTGTCAAATTTATTGGCATACTGCTGTTCACACAAAGTCTCTAGTGATCCTTTGTATTTCTGTGTTATTAGTTGTAATGTCTTCTTCTTCATCTCTGATTTTATTTATCACCACTAAACCAGCCTTACAGGAAATTCTTGTGGGGGTGCTACACCTGGAAATAAAATGAAAACATATGAAAGTATAAAACTGACCAGTAGAGGTAAATTCATAAATCAAACTCAGAATACTCCAGTGATGTGCTGGTGCTGTGTAAATCTCTCAATCCTCTATTATGAAGGTTTGAAGTCCAAATGGTCAAAACAACAACAGCTACAATTAGTATATAAGAAACACACAATAGATGAAGAAGTAAATTAAGGCAACAAAAATATAAATTGTGAAGGAGAGGGAAAAGTTAATTTTTATGTGACCAAAGTTAAGTTGCTGTCAGCTTAGAATAGCCTGTTATAACTATGATGATAGTGTGTAGTTATGTTAGCTCCATAGCAGCCACAAAGAAAGAAATTACAGCAGATGCACAAATGAGAAAGAAAAAGAAAACAAAGCTTAGCACCACAGAAAACCCCCAAACCCAGAGATCAACAAGAGAGAAACAAAGAAACAAAGGGTCTATAAAACAACCAGAAAACAATAAACAAAATGGAATGAGTAAGTTGCTGCCTATCAGTAATAACCTTGAATGTAAACAAGTTAAATTCTCCAATCCAAAAAACATAGAGTGACTGAATAAATTAAAAAACAAGACCCAACTATATGCTGCCTACAAGAGACCAGCCTAACTCTTATAAACAAATATAGACTGAAAATGAAGGAATGGAAAAAGATATTCTATGAAAATAGAAACCAAAAACGAACAGGAGTAGCCATCTGTATATCAGATAAAATAGACTTTAAGTCAAAAAATGTAAAAAGATATAAAGAAGGTGATTATATAATGATAAAAGGATCAATTTAAAGAGAGGATATAACAGTTGTAATGTATATGCATCCAACACTGGGGGACCCAGATATATAAATCAAATATTATCAGACCTAAAGGGAGTGATACTACAATAAAATAATGATAGGGGACTTCAACACCCCACTTTCAACAATGGACAGGTCATTTGGGTCTGAGAATCTGCTAGTCACAGATAGTACTTTGAGAAATGAGGCACTGAGGGATTGGATGAAAATGCCTGTGGATTTTATATTAATTATAATTCAGTTTGCCTAGTGTAAAGACAGATAGGCTGTACACCACTTTCAAAACATACTAACTGAGCGAACATAAGAAAGATCTCTTTCCAAATGGCACATCAATAGAATGGCATGTTTCAGCTTTAAATATTCATGACTTGTCTTTCTCTTGTTTCTTTCAAGTGTTTTGACATTTACTTAAGTAATTACTGTCACTATCAAATGGCAGCCCATATTTTTGTCCTTTGCAAATCCCCCATGTTATTATTCATGCCTTTGTTCCATTTCCACTCTTGGAAGCTGCTTTTATCAGGTTTGCCAGGTGGATTCCACACATATCTTGAATTAATCTACACAGCCCATCAGACTGTAGCCAACTTCATTTAATCAAGAAAAGCACAGAGGGAGACAGTAACAGGAAGGAGAGATTGGAAGCCTGATGACCACTACAAGGTACACTGATCAGACAAAACAAAAAAGCCACTTTCCACTCACATCTGCTTATAACCGGCAATGCCAGAATCTTAATGTGTTTTGCTAAATCCATTGCAGAGTTGTCTTCCAAATATACATATTGACATGTTAGCTTCACAGTCTTGTTTCCCAAAGGTATCTTTATTACCAAATATTTCAGAACTGACAAATTGTCTTCCTCTCTTTCTGTGAGTTCATTTGGGGCTTGAGTTGTGGGAGATGCTTAAAGGAAAAGGGAGGTGTCATGTGTTTCTAGCTGTGCTAAAATCTCTAAATATATTATTAATATTATAAGCCTGTTTAGAGTATTTAACACATAGTCAGTTATGCATAAGTCTCCTATGAATGGCTGATTTTTCTTTTATTAAAGGAAAAAATCATTTTTAGATTAATAAGTGGTTCATTTTCCAATCAAATTTTTTTGGCTCTGCTCTACAAAAATAAATCCATCAAAACTCTCTCAGTAATGGCCACAAATATTTTGTACTTGTACACTTTTAAAATAAAAGTTGAAGTCATTCTAAAGTCAATCAATTAGTCCTTAACCAAGGTTATGTACAATTGGGTATTAGCATGCTACTGCATAATACACTGAGCTGGCAGAACAGAAAGTAATCAGCCAAGTTTTAAATGTTCTAGAGCCTTTGAATCAGGCAAAAACCAAATACTTTACATGTTAATTTTTCATATAAAGAAACCCAGAAGGGGTTAACTTAATCCAAGATCTAAGAAAGTCAGATGGACAACATAGAAGCTGTCATTTTATGACATCTGTCACTATAGCAGCTAAATTTGGTGGGGCAGGCAAATTATATTGGGAAAATGGCCTTTTGACAATTTTTTTTAGTATTGATAATATACATTGTTTTTTTCTTCCTTCAGGCATTATGCCTCCTTCCTTTCCAGAGAGACAAAAGAGCAATCCTTGTAGGTAGTTTTTAATAATGTAGTTCAATACTGTCAAGTCTGAATACTTCCATGCGGTAGGCTGTAGAACACTTCGTGTGTGTGTGTGTGTGTGTGTGTGTGTGTGTGTGTGTGTGTGGCGGTGGGAGGGGGTGTCTTTTGCAACCTGAATTTTTTGATTCTGCCAGGCGCTTTTGGAATCAGCAAGGTAGGATGTGTGATGTCAGCAACTGTGCCTGTTAGGGAGGAACGTTTCTCTGTGGGGTGTGCTGACGTCTCTCTAGGAAATGACTTCTGTGCTGATGCTCTGATTTCTCCCTTTGGGGCACAAATTCATTCTGACACACATCTGCAGAGCAAAAAAAAAAAAAAAAAAATAGATCACAGTTTCATTTTCTCAGGAGTAACCTTTTCTGGCAATCTCCAGGTCACTTCATGTGATGTCTGCCACCTGTGTATTGGTGAACATCACAGAGCAAAAAGAGAACACAGGGCTACTGCTCGGGCTGCCCTTTGCTTGGCTCATTTCCATGCTTCTTTGGGAGTTAGTATTTTGAAATCTTCTTTCCACAGAACTTCTCAACTCTTGAAATGCCTAGAACTGAATATGCTTAGCTCATTTCATGTGATGGATGCTATTGAGAATTGCTTATATAGAATTAATCTTTCCTCTTGATTCAGATCATAATGCAAGATGTTTTATTTCTATTCCAAAGTGATCTCCATTTAGCAAGGCTCCTAACATGAAATTTAGTGCCATCAGTCAGTCACGTAATTAATAATCTGTGGAATATCATAATGTGCTGTTGTGATACTTGCTATTTGCAAAGGTCTTTAATGAAATACTGCAAGGGGCGTGGAGTGGGAAGTAAGAAGGTATTACCTCTTTGCTCTGTGATGCCTCTATTGGAGAAATTTATTTGAAAAAATGACCTTTTTAAAATTGCTCCCTAATATTAATTATAAATCTATATTGGAAAAGAAACTCATTCATTCTATATTCACTATTTATATCACTAGTAAGAGAAGCTTTGATCTTTTCTATCACAGATTGATGGCCTTATAAAATGAGTCTTAAGGTAGAAAGAAAAAAATTTAGTATTTGTTCAGTAAATGAAATAACATCTTTTGGTCCATCTCAAATGTCCCCTTCCCCCACTGAAATGGGACTGGTAGCATCACTTCAGAATGGGAGGATTAAAATTTTATCATCTAATTGTCATTTATTTTCTTTATGGTCCTGTTTTCTCAAAAGTCACAAAAATTGTATCCTAGGTTTTCTTCTCTTCTCTACTTTACATTTATATCTACTATCTATCTGAAATTGATTTTTGTGGTTGGTGTGGGGGTAGCAGTCAAGATTCGCTGTTTTATCAGTTGGATATTTAAATAATCCAAGACCATTTCTTGAAAAGATCACCTTCTCTCCCATGCCACTGCATAATCAATTTTATCAGAAATCATGTGACAGTATATGAGTGGTCTGTTTCTAGACTCTATTTTCTTCCATTGATCTATTTGTCTATTCTTGCACCAATACCACATAAACTTCATTGCTTTAACTTTATAATAAGTCTTGATATCTGACAGGGTCCTCTAGCTCTTTGCTTCTTCAAGATTTCCATGGCTCTTCCTGGCCTTTGAATTTCCATATAAACTTTAGTAGCAGTTTGTGCATTTCCATAATGATTGAGATTGCATCAAATCTATAGACCAATTAGGAGAAAAATGGTATCTTTACAATATTGATTATTTGAACCCATGAATATAGGCTATGTGAAGGAGCAGGATTAAAGTTTAAAAAGATCTGGAATAAATCCTGCTTTCCCCCAAATTAAGCATTTAGTTGAGTGCCAGATATGCCCTACAAAAAAAAAATATGTGAAGAAGGTGAATATTGGCTTCAGTACCGCTCTGCATTTTTTTATCTTCTCTTCTCACTTTTATACCACTGGAAGTCCAGGAACTTCATCAATTTCTTTTGGGTGTCTGGGCATGTTCATTTCAACCAAACTCCATATCACATCTCTCCAATCAAAACTCATGCATCACACAGTAACGCAATACAAAATTGTGATGAGCTACTCATTTAAGAAATGTTAGTTATGTTTGGAATCGTACACACTGTATCAGGAAATATTTTTGATTGGTGTATCAGTAACTATGACCACGATACTGCTGCATAACAACCACAGAATCTCAGAGGCATACAAAAATAAGGTCACAAGTCTGAATATCAGCTAAGGGATGGCTATCTAGGAGGACTTGGGTGGGAAGGCTCTGCTCTTTGTTTCTCTCATTTTCCTCCCAAGAGCAGTGAGCTAGTCAGAACAAGTTCTTTCCATAGGTTTGCAGAGGTGTAAGTGAGAAAGCCCAATCTCTTGAGTGCTTTTCATGCCTTGTATCTCCTGACATTCCACTGTCTAATGCAAGCAAGTGGACAAACCCAGAATCAAGGGATGAGCAAGTATGTTCCACCCACAAAGTGAAAGAGGGGTGAGTGAATAATTTTTAACAATAACCTAATATACCATAGTTGAGCAATCTCACAAGTTCTTAAACCTATGAACTTGCTAAATGTCAATGTATAATCAAATTCTGTTTTAATGAAATAACTGACATTAGCAGATATCATTATGTTGCCCTAAGGATTCCTTTGTTTTAGATGTATTCAGCCTACATTTCATCAGTGACACATCTCTGTGCCCCACATGTATTCCTCACTCATCTACTGGGTTAACTCTCCATCCCTTCAAGATTCAGCAAAAGTCTTTCCTCCTCTTGGAAGCCTCCCTAATGTCTTTTCCTGTCAAGTATTTTTCGAATGACTGTCCTCTGGTGCCAACAGAAATCACACTGTGCATTAATCTATTAAAGCACTTAATACATTGTGTTGAAAATATAATTTATGTGCCACACAAAGAAGACTTTAACATATTTTCTGTCTCAACTGCCCCACCTATTCTTTTTACAGTGGGTCTGTAGGACAGGATTGATCTTTATCTCCTTGTTCTAGGTACTTAACACTTTGTGGGTGATAATTCATGTTAAATGAGTAAATGAACGATTCCCATGCACATGTAGCGAATGTATATTTCCTCAGAATGTGTTTTGTGTCTCCTAGAAAGAAGTAACATAATTGAGTCACAGTATTTGTTAAATTATATGTTTTTGGTCTATTTTGCTATTTTATGTATGCCTCAAACTCTGACTGAGAGCTTCTCTTTTTTATTTAGATAAAAGAAATAGAAAAATTTAAAGGCAAACATTACTTAAATGTGAAGCATTGTTTTGATTTAAAATAAAAATTAGTTGCCTTCTAAAATATCAAGTTCTGCTTAATTTTAGAAAGAGACTAAATATTTTTATACCTATAATACTTATATCTTCTACCACTTTGGTTTCCTTGAAGTTGCCTATTGAGACTAATTTTAAAAATGGAAAACTTACACTGTCCCTGAACAGAAAATGTGTTCACATTTGAACTGCCTTTGAGAACCTCTGTAAGTAGCGGCCACACATATGTGCCTTCTCCAGCTGGCATCTGGTTATCCTTATATGAGGGTGTGCTTTCTCTCCTTCCTCCTAAAAAGGCCATTTCCTCCTCCTCCAGCACAAAGAAAAGTTCCTTTTGGTTCATTCATTGGCAAAAAAAAGTCTCAATTCCAGAAGATAACAAGATTTAGGGTGGTTATGTGACAGTGATGTTTTAAACTCTAACTTTTTATTTCCTTTGAGTGATAGCTAAGTTGCTGGGCAGAAGGCAGAATTGAAGATGCTCAGTTACATTTATTCCCTTTTCATGTACTTAAAACCTCAAGATTTAGTTTAAGAATTTCTTTAATGTACATTTTCAGTTAATTGATCCCTTTATAAATAATATATTGTTTTTCTAAACAATGTGTGTTCATTATAGAAAATACAGACAATAGTAAAATAAAAGTAATAAAATTGAAATTATCCCTAATCTCAAAACTATATGCTCATTATGAAAAATATAAACCATATAGTTAAATAAAAATAATATTTAAATTATCCAAAAACTCAATATTGAGATAAAACCACTATTAACATTCCCACTTCTCTCTCTCTCTCTATATATATATGTACATATATATAGTATGCACATGCATTTTTTAACAAAAACATAAAAATATTGTACATGTTTCTTAACCTGCCGTTTCACTTAATAATATATACTGAACATTAATATTTCCCTAGTTCTTATTCTTCCACAATGTTATTTTAATGGCTAAATTATATTCCATTGTATGATTATATAATAGTTAATTTATCCAGTCCTCTCTCGGTGCATATTTAGGTGGTTTCTAATTTCTTTCCTCATAAACATCATTTTAGCAAATGCCCCTGTAGCCATAGATTTTCAAAGCCCTATGATCTCTCCACTCCCCTACACAACTTAGGATAAATTCCTATAAGTAGATTTGCTAGATCAAAAGATATGCAAAATACAAATTAAATCTTCTCATATGGATTGCCAAATGTCCTTTTCTGGATTTATTTTGATACTTGTATATTTCTTTTTTGTTAAAAGCAATGTGCCTCATGAGCTTATTCTGTCTTTTGTTTACTTCTTATGATCTCTGGGAACCCTGAGGGACATGGGATTTTATGAGCTGTGGTTGTGCTACAGGCTGACTGTGCAAGGAGAGCTGAATCCATGTCAGACACACACTGGTATCTGCCTTGCTGTGGTTCATCTTTACAGAGAAGCCCCTTGAGCCTTCACTGTGGCCCCTTGGGAAATGGCCAGACAAGAGTTTCAAATATCAAGTCAAATGTCATGCCAGCAGTAGCAAATGGCCCATTGTTGGTGTTTCATCTTCGAAAAGCCTAGTTGAAGTACCTGCCAATGGCAGACTTCTTGTCCATTCTTAAGAATTAGCTTTTTCACTGACAGCATTTCACAAATGGCAATGTGCTCAAAATACTTGCTATATAGACACTGCTAAAAAGAAAACACTGTAGAGGTGAGGGAGGTGTCATGGTTACTGTAAATTTAAAAGGGAATATGAACACGTTATGATCATGGCCCTCTTTCAGTTATCTTCCTAGCATGGTGCATTGCTCAATGTCGGTATTCAGTAAACATTTGTTGAAAATTGGATGGATAAGTGATGGATGGAATGTAGTCTGTGTTTCTTGATGTGTGGAGATGTTTATGTATAGTTGTGGTACTTTAAACTCTAGCCATGGCCAGAGCACAGCTACATTCTCTTTCAGTCTCACTTAAGTCTGCAGGAAGATCTGAGTAGAGTTAAAATGTGAGTCAGAAAGGCTAAGACCAACCATTATTAGAAATATCACAGTTCTGTCAATAGTTGTGAGTAAGGTGAGTGGGATGGCACAATTAGGTCTGGAAAGCTTGAATAATAATGATAATAGTGATGACCCTAATTAATTCTGGAACTTTTGGTGTTTAATTTTTTAGGGGATCAGATTAGCAACAAGTCCTGTGCAATGGGAAATGAGATCAGAAATCTTTTTGGAACCCTGCCTGATCTCTCTCTCTCTCTCACATACTCACACACACACACACACACACGCACATTCACACACACTACTTCTTTGAAGCTCTGCAGAATACATTATTTGGCATTTTTAGAAAATAATCTGTGTCATTATCTATTACTGCATAACAAATAACCCTCAAATTTAGCACCTTAAAACACATTTATTATCTCACAGTTTCTGTGGATCAGGAATGCACATTTGGGTTAACTAGGCCCACTGCCTCCAGGTGTCTAACAAAGCCAGTGTGATTTCAAGGCTTAACTTAGAAGGATTTGCTTCCTAGCTCACGCATCAGGTTGTTGGGCCCATGTTGAGCTGATGGCTAAGTTCTTCACTGGCTTTTGGTCAGAGGCTGTTCTGAGGTCATTGCCATGTGGCCTCTCCATCAAAGCTGACTCTGTCAGATTGAGCACATGAAAAGACAAAAGAGAGAGAGTACAAATAAAATGAAAGGAAGATACAATGTTTTGTAACCTAATCAAGGAAGTAATATCCATCACTTTTGCTGTATTCAATTTTTTAAAACAAATCACTGTAGTGAGCCAGGACACTCAAAGTGAGTAGGTTATACATGGGCATGAATACCAGGGGTGGAGATCCTAGGGGCAGTCTTAGAGGTCTGTCTGCCACAGAATCCATGAGGTGTGTGGGTATCTCTGTCTCTGTCTGTCTATCTCTGTCTCATCTATCTGTATCTCATCTATCGATCTCTATCTCATCTATCTGTCAATCTCTATTTATCTATCTCCTCACCTACCTGCCAGATTATGGGAAATATCTGCAGCCTAGACTAGCTTTCTAGACTTTTATCTTTGCAAAACCTATTATTCATTTCTCTAAACATTTCCTTATCTTCTGTATGTTTAGCATCACATTGAGAAGGATGCTATGGCATCATTACCAATAGGAGCAACAACAAGACCAACAAACTTTTATTAGGAAATTTCTCTATGCAATGAACATGCAAGAACTGCAAGAATATTAAATTCATTCCACCCATGTTTTCACATAATGAGCCTTTATTTTATATCCCCCATCTATTGTGTGCAAAGCATTTCAGAAATATAAAGATGAACATAAATTTCTTACTAAATGTGTGTTTAACGTCATTAAAAGAGGCCCAGAGCCGAAGCTCATGGGAAGATTCTAGATTGCTCAGCAAAGTGGAGGTGCTTCTCAGTTTGTTTCCACTATATAAGTCCTTCCCCCAATAACTTTGCATAGCAGTGCTGCTGGGCTGACCTGCACAGGTGGAGGAACCTTGACGGTTAGCCTACACCAGTGGTTATCAACATGTGGTGCTCGACCACCAACAGCAGCATCACCTGGAAACTCCTTAAAAATGCATATTCTCAGGCCTCACTCCAGACTCACCAAATCAAAATTTCTAGGGGTAGAGCCTAGCAATCTGTTGTAAGAAGCCTTCAGGTGGGGAAAATGAACTAAGGTGGCCCATGAGATGCAGCTGGGAAATGCCTCACTTACCAAGGGAAACCTAATATAAGGAACATGGCTGTGCTTTGGTCAAGGATAGGCCGAGGTAGGATGTTTATATTCTGCATGACTCAGCGAGTTTGTAGTGCAGTCATATAACTCCACTTGTTATCATAGCCATGTAGCCATAACATGGAAAGGCCATCCCTTGGACCTATGCCACTATTGTCTATAAAAGATATAATTGCCCCGCTAACACTTTACAGGCATGCTTGCACCCAGAGAGAGAGAGAGAGCAAGCGAGCCAGAACTATCCGTCTTTGCAGATGGACAAGGGGAGCCAGGACACAGCTCAGCTCGCTCGTGCCTAGAGAGAGAAAGAGTTAAGCTGCTGACCCTGAAGGAAGAGCCAGCCATGCAGCTGTGTGTGGAAGCCACCGGCTCAAGCAGCTGAGACGAGGTGGACAGTGTGAGTGAGCCGCTGATGAGAGAGCTACTGAATAAAACTACATTTCACCTGCCTACCCCGCCGCCCCACCCGCTGAGTGTTCTTTCAGCTATCTGCTCATCCTCCAGCTCCCTTCCGACCTCCGTGTGAGCTGGAACCTGACCCTGAGCAGAACATTTGGTGTACTCGTGAACCTGACACCAAAATATCGAGTAAACCATCACACTTCAAACAGATCTTTTGAGAGAAAATACTGAAAGTTGATAGAGAGGAGATGCAGACACCAAAATGGAAGAGGGAGGAAGCTGGGAAGCTTGCACAGAGCTGCCAAGTGCCAGGACTGGCTCCTGATCCTAAGGAAGAGGTGAGTGAAGGAACTCCAGGGAACCACCCTCCCACTGTGGACCTCTGGGATCCTAGCAAAAAGAGATCCCATGACTCACATAGACATTTGAGTTTGCAGGGGGAACTCCCCAGAGGAAGCAGAGCTTAAACCTGTGTGGAGTCCAGAAGGTGTCATAGTGCCAGATGCAGCTTCAGTAAAATGCAGCCATAGGCACCCATCCCCCAAGGCTCTCCATCTTGTTCTGAGTGGCTCTAGCCCTGCTGATGGCCAGGTGGGGAGAAAGCAGAGCTGTCATTCCCACATAACTAGGGTGCACCTGATCCATGTGCCCACTTGCCTGCCATCCCCTCCCAAGACCACCTGCCTGGGTCTCCCACAGGAGGGTGTCCACAGCACAACCTCCAATTCCCTGCCTGAATGTTTTGCCTGCAGCCTGGGAGCAGTTCAGCACCCCAGCCCCCATCCTGTCAGCACAGCCAGTGCTTGACCCAATGGGCCAGCAGACAAAACTGTGGGCCCCATCACAATACCCCAGGATTTGAGCACACTGTCCAGGGGTATCCAGCTGAGATCTGTGGCCTGAGCTCAAGTTGGGGAGGAGACCCCAGTTTCAGAACACTGAGAAGAGTGTGGTATAGGCTCATGTGCTGGCACAGGAGCTGGGTATCCCTCCCTGCACAAGACCAGTCCAGGAAGGGTGTAGCCTGTCATCCAGCCACAGATTCTGCCTCAGGGAGCCCAGGTGTTCCAGGCGACAGTGCTCCCTAGAGGGAGCAGAAGGCTTGGGACAAGTCTAGCTTGTTGGGATTACTCCTGAAGCAGATGCCAGAGAGAGACCTAGTTGGGGGTGCGTGAGCTGGGTGGGCCCCACAGATGTTTGCTGGGCTAAAAACCTCAGGCTACAGGTGCCATACAAGTTGCACAGCCATGGCACAAGGGCCCTGCTTGGGGATCCTCCACCCTTGGCCCGGTGCATCACAAGACCACCCGCAGACATACTCCACAACCTGCTCTGACTTCGCCAAGCTCAGAGGACTAGTGGGTTATTGGAGGAGAGTTGCAGGCCTCCTGATGACCTAACCTTCAGCTCAGACTGCCCCTAAGGGAGCAGGGAGTGCAGCCCGCCAACGCCCCACTTAGGGCTAAGGAAATGCAGGTGTGGTGCCAGTAATTGTAGGGGGCTCTGCCTAGGCCCAGGAATAGACCTGATGAGGGAGTCATCTCTTGCCCTCCCTAGATCACCATTCTATATGCACTGAAATACAAAACAGGTGCATGGATAAGTAAGAGCCCATCTGTTTTATAAGTAAAGAGATGGCCCTTACTCTTAAGTGCCACTATTGAAAAGGGGCATATTACTTAAAAAGGGAACCCCATCAGGCTAACAGTGGGCTTCTCAGTGGAAACCTTACAAGCCAGAAGAGACTGTGGGCCTATTTTAGCATTCTGTTTTGTTTTGTTTTGTTTTTTGACACAGTCTCACTCCATCATCCATGCTGGAATGAAGTGGCATGGTCTTGACTCACTGCATCCTCCACCTCCTGAATTCAAGTGATCTTCCCACCTCACCTCAGCCACCTGAGTAGCTAGAATTACAGGTGCACACCACCACATCCAGCTAATTTTTGTATTTTTAATAGAGATGAGGTTTTGCCATGTTGGACAGGCTAGTCTTGAACTCTAATTCACCTGCCTTGGCTGCCCAAAGTGCTAGGATTACAGGTGTGAGCCACCATGCCCGGTCCTATGTTAGCACTCTTAAAAAAAAAATTCCAACCAAAAATTTCATATCCTGCCAAACTCGGCTTCATAAATGAAGGAAAATAATCTTTTCTACACAAGCAATCACTAAGGGAATTTGTTACCAGCCTTACAAGAGATTCTTAAGACAGTTCTAAACATGGAAACAAAAGAACATTTGCTGCCATAAAAACACATGAAAGCACATAGCCGACAGACCCTATAAAACAACTATACAATCAAGACTATAAAGCAACCAGCTAACAACAACATGATAGGATCAAAACTTCACATATCAATATTAACCTTGAATGTAAATGGTCTAAATGACCCCACTTAAAAGGCACAGAGTGGGCTGGGTGTGGTAGCTCATGCCAGTAATCTCAGCACTTTGGGAGGCCGAGGTGGGTGGATTGCTTGAGCTCAGGAGTTTGAGACCAGCCTGGGCAACACGGTAAAACCCATCTCTACTAAAATACAAAAAATTAGCCAGGCAAGGCAGTGTGAGCCTGTAGTCCCAGCTACTCGGGAGGCTGAGGCAGGAGAATTGCTTGATTCCTTGAACCCAGGAGGCAGAGGTTGCAGTGAGCTGAGATCGCGATCACACCACTGCACTCCAGCCTGGACAACAGAGTGAGACTCCGCCTCCAAAAAAAAAAAAAAAAAAGGTACAGAGTGGCAAGTTGGATTAAAAAACCGAGACCTAACTATATGCTGTCTTCAAGAGGCCCATCTCACATGTAAAGACACCCGTAGGCTCAAAGGAAAGGAGAAAGACCTATCATGCAAATGAAAAAAAGGGCAAGAGTCACTATTTTATATCAGATAAAACAGATGTTAAACCAACAACCATAAAAAAAGGACAAAGAAGGTCATTACATAATGATAAAGAATTCAAGAAGATTTAACTATTCTAAATATATATCCACCCAACATTTTTTTCTTCAAAAAGAGGAAGAGCCCAGAGGAGATAAGTGAACAGTAGTAATTTCATTTTACGTAGATTTAGAATGTCATGATGGAAAGAGGGAAAACTAAACGGCTGTTGGGTACTATGCTTACTACCTGGATGGTGGGAGCATTCATGTCCCAAAACTCAGCATCACACAATATATCCATGTAACAAGCCTGCATATGCAACCCTTGAATCTAAAGTCAAAGCTGACATTTTTTTAAAAGAAGAAACCTTCCAGGTGATTCCATTTAAGAACCACTAACACAAAATATCCCTTCCTCTATTTCACAGTTAACAGTTTTTTTTCTTTTATCCCAGTTGTAGAAGTTTCTTGGATACAAATTTCAAGTTGGGCTTAGCCCCAAATTTCCCTAAAAGTTCTGACTTTAAAATGACCCTTTCTTTGATTGTCTTTATGCTGCCTGTTTCTTCTCCATCCATTTTCATTCTGCCTTCTATGTAACCTACTGTACCACTGCACAGGCATTCTTGCCCTGGTCTTTTTGCTAAATAAAATTCAAGAAGCTAGCCATCTCAGGATGGAGACAGATGTACACATAATCAAAGCATGGACAGAATGGTATGAGTCCTAGTAATGATCAAGGTGGAGATAAATGTTGGCAGAATCCAGGGGAAGGCTAATTTTGTCCCAGCTGGAATGGGGAAGGTGTTACAGAAGAGATGGCACTTGATCTGAGCTTTGAAGGATGAGAAGTATTTTAATAGACTGAGAAGTGGAAGGATTAGCATTTTGACATATACCTGAAGTTAGGTGCAGAGTTTTGTGCTTAGTGATAAGAGTATGCAGGTACTGTGGCTGGAATTTTAGTTTTTCCCAACTTGCAGGATATTCTGTTTTAACCTGGATTCTTTCTAATCTGCACCACCTCCCTTTTAAAAAGCCTATTTTCAGGTTTTCCTCGCCTTTCTCATCTCACAGATATTCTGAATTTGCTTCTGCCTGAGACTAGCACCTAACAAACAAATGGGAGTAGACACATTCCTAGCTGATGGAGATAATTTGAGAGTTAGTAGCCTGAACAAGATCATATGAAAGCAATTTCACTTTGGTTCTAGTCCAATAAGTCATCGTAGCAGGTTTATAATCTTATGGATCTGGGTGATGCGTTAAGGGGATTGGTTGGAAAAGAAAAAGAGAGTGGGGTGTTAAGAAAAGTTTTAGATTTCCCAAAAAAGGGAAAGAGCCCAGAGGAGATGAATGAGCACTAGTGATCTTGTTTTAGATTTAGAATGTCATGATAAATTATAGTGATTCTCAAACAGGGAAGATTTTGCCTCTTCGGGACATTTAGCAGTGTGTGAAGACATGTTTGGTTGTAATGAAGGCAAGAAGGGGTGGAGGGTAGGGGATAGGGCATGCTACTGGCATTTGGTAGGTAGAGGTCAGGAGTATGGCTAAACATCCTACAATCACAGAATAGCCCTCCTTCCAACACCAGATAATTATTCAGTCCAAAATGTCAATAGGCTCATGTTGAGAATCCTGGATTAAAAGTACATTCAACATCCATTATAATAGATGGGCTGGCAAAAATAGTGACCCATCAAGTGCTGGCAAGGATGTGGAGAAACTGGATCTAATCACTCATGTGCTGCTGGTGGCAATGTAAAATGATAATAGCTACTCAGGAAAACAGTTTGGCAGCTTTTTATAAAACTAAACCTGCAATTGCCATATCACACAGCAGTTGCACTCTTGGGCATTTATTTATCCAAGGGAAATGGAAATGTATGTTTTCTCAAAAGCCTGTGCACAAATATTCAAAGCACCTTTACTCATAATAACCCAAAACTGGAAGTAACACAGATGTCCTTCAATGGGCGAATGGTTAAGTAAATTATGGTACATCCATACCATGGAATATTACTCAGCAATAAAAAGAATATACAATTGATATACACAACAACTTGGATGAATATCCTGAGAATTATGCTGAGTGAAAAAGGCCAACCCCAAAAAATTACATATTAAATAATTCTATTTGTATAACATCTTGACATAAAATCATAGTAAAGAACAGATTAGTGGTTGCCAGGTGTTAATCGTGGAGGGAGGATAGTAGAAAGGTGAGTTGGTTTTAAGAAGGCAACACTGTGGTGATGGAACTGTTCAGGATTATGACTGTAGTGATGGATACAAAAGCCTACCATTCTGATAAACTTGTATAGAACTAAACACACACACACACACACACACACACACGAGTACAAGGAAACCAAGGGAAATCTGAACAAATTCAGTGGATTGTAGCTATGTGAGTAGTCTGGTTGAGATGTTGTACCATAGTTTGAAAGATGTTACTATGGAGTAAAACTGGGTAAAAGTACACAGGATCTCTTTCTGTGTTATTTCTTACAACTGCATGGGAATCTACAATTATCTTAAACTAAAAACTTTAAAAAAATGAATTCAGATCCACGTATTTTGAAAATAATAATGTTTGGATTGTACAACCTTTCAGTAAATTATATCCTTTTTATGCTTAAGTTCATTGTGATTTTTGTCTTCTTTTCTCAAAGTGTAAGCCCTCAAGGTAAAAAAAAAAAAGCATGTCCAACCTTATTGATAATTTCCTCATATCACTAGTTATAAAAATTATAGTGATCCCCTTCCACTGTACCATTTTGGTTGCAAATGCCTCTGTCCGTCCCTCCTACCTACACATGCTTCACTAGGCTAAGTAAACATTGTCTGTTGCCATCAATACAAATATAGCACTTGAAATAAGTTCATCCTTTACTAGACTGTAACTTGTGTCCAATATACTATGATTCTTAGAACTAAACAATGATATAAAAATTAACCTCATTACAGACTATAAATATGACTGACATTTAAACAAAATTGAAGTTTTAAAAACAGCTATCCCATTCCAAGTTTTATTTATTCAACATTTCTAATAAATATGTTTCTAATTAGAACTTGATAGACATCACCTATGTAAATGTCAACCTAATGTGTTTGTTCTTCTGTTAATTTGCTAAATTAAGAATATGTCTTTATTACCTTTAAGATGAACAGTGATTTGCCATCCCTGTTGCAGTGGTGCCAGTAGCTTTACCTCAAAATCAGCTACTATCATACCTCTAGTACTAACGAGAATTCAGAGAATGGCCTACCAAAGATATAAAACTTGCTGTGTAAAATGAAGGATATTGCTATTTCTGAAACCATGGAAGGTAGAAAGCAACAGGAGAAGATAAGGTTAGGTTTTTCAACTCTCTTCTGTTTGATTTATTTGACACATAGAAGATAATTATAGTCTATGTGTCAAGCCAAGATGGAACGAGTGTCAGCATGATTTCAGAAAACATCTGGAAAATCACATAGGACAATGATATTGTGTATCTACAAAATGTGAAAGAGAATTTCTCTTTATTCAGTGAGCAATATGGTAACTTAAGAAATTATCTGACATTTTTTTGAGGAAAAACTAAAGGCTAAAAATCAACTTATTTCACTAAAAGTGATATTTGTTTTAAATAATGATTTAGATAAATAAATAATCATTTCTTGTTGCCCCAAAATATGTTGAAAAATAGTTTCATGGTGGGGATCATTGTCTTGTTCCTGTATTTAATGGACATTCTATATTTTGCTATTTGGAAGAAGTTTGTTCTTGGTTCCTGATAAATATGTTTACTCAAATTAAAGGCATAATTTTCTATTCACTACTTACAAATCATTTTATCATGAATTTGTGTTTAATTTTAGCAGATGAATCTGTTAAGATGATTATATGGGTTTTACTTTTTTAATTATGTAAATTGTTTTCTGATGTTGAATTATCCTTGAATTCTTTGTGTAGCGTGTATATTCCTTTAAAATCCAGTTTAATGTTCAATTTGCTAATGTTTGAGTTATATTCGTAAATGAAATTAGTCAACAGTTTTCTTTGGGGGAGAGGGGTTGTCCTTATCTGATTTTCATATCAGAGTTAGGTTAGTCTCTCAGACATAAATTTGGACTTTTTTCCTTACCTTTGGAATGATTTAAATAGAATACACGTGATTTTTTTTCCCTAGAAGATATGATAGCCCTAATCCGAAGAACTATCTGGTCATAGTGGCCTTTGTGGGGGAAGAAAGAATCTTGAGAATTTTAAATTTTTTTCCATGGTCTATTAAGTTTTTTAACCCTACTTGGTCATATTTAATAATTTTTCTTTTCTTTTTTATATTTTATTTTCTAATTGACACATAACATTTATACATATTCATGGGGTGCATAGTGATGTTTGGATACATATCATGTATGCTGATCATATCAGGGTAATTAGCATATCCATTATCTCCAACATTTATCAATTCTTTGTGTTAGGAACATCCAATGTCGTTCCTAGCTATTTGAAACTATAAAATATATTATTGTTAGCTGTATTAGGTCTACAGTGCTACAGAACACTAGAACCCAGTCCTCCTATCTAGCTGTTTTGTATATATCCTTTAATAAATCTCTCCCTATACCTCCCTTCTCCCTTTCCAGCCTCTGGTGTCCTCTGGTCTACTTTTTATTTCTGCGAGATCAACTTTTTTAAGCTTTTGCATATGAGTGAAGACCTGTGGTATTTAACTTTCTTTTTCTGGCTTATTTCACTTAACATAATGTCCTCCAGTTCTGTCCATGTTACCATGAATGACAAGATCTCATTATTTTTATGGCTGAATAATATTCCATCATGTATATATGCCATATTTTCTTTATCCATTCGTCTGTTGTTGGGCACGTAGATTAATTCTACGTCTTGGCTATTGCAAATAGTGCTGCAACAAACATGGGAGGGCAGATGTCTCTACAGTATACTAATTTCCTTTCATCTGGATATGTACCCAGTAGTGAGATTGCTGGATCTTATGGTAGTTTTATTTGTAGTTATTTGAGGAACTTCCATACTGTTCTCCATAGTGGCTGTACTAGTTTAACATTCCTATCAACTGTGTAAAAGTGTTCCTTTTTCTCCACATCCTCACCAACATTTGTTATTTTTTGTCTTTTTGATATTAGCCATCCTAACTGGGATGAGATGATACTTCACGGTAGTTTTGTTTTGCATTTTTCTGATGATTAGTGATGTTGAAATTTATTTTATTTTATTTTATTTTCAAATATTTCTTGGCCATTTGTATTTCTTCTTTTGAAAAATGTCTGTTAAGATCATTTTCCCACTTTTTAAAAAATTATACTTTAAGTTCTGGATTACATGTACAGAATGTGTAGTTTTGTTACATAGCCATACATGTGCCATGGTGGTTTCTGCACCCATCAACCCGCCACCTACATTAGGTGTTTCTCCTAATGTTATCGCTCCCCTAGCCTCCCACCCCCCACGGGCCCCAGTGTGTGATGTTCCCCTCCCTGTGTCATGTGATCTCATTGTTCAGCTCTCACTTATGAGTGAGAACATGCAGTGTTTGGTTTTCTGATCTTGTGATAGTTTGCTGAGAATGATGGTTTCCAGCTTCATCCATGTCCCTGCAAAGAATATGAACTCATCCTTTTTTATGGCTGCATAGTATTCCATGGTGTATATGTGCCACATTTTCTTAATCCAGTCTGTCATTGATGGACATTTGGGTTGGTTCCAAGTATTTGCTATTGTGAATAGTGCAGCAATAAACATACATGTGCATATGTCTTTATCATAGAATGATTTATAATCCTTTGGGTATACGCCCAGTAATGGGATTGCTGGGTCAAATGGTATTTCTAGTTCTAGATCCTTGAGGAATCCCCACACTGTCTTCCACAATGGTGGAACTAATTTACACTCCCACCAACAGTGTAAAAGCATTCCTATTTTTCCACAACCTCTCCAGCATCTGTTGTTTCTTGACTTTTTTTTTTTTTTATTATACTTCAAGTTTTAGGGTACATGTGCACAACGTGCAGGTTTGTTACATATATATACATGTGCCATGTTGGTGTGCTGCACCCATTAACTTGTCATTTAACATTAGGTATATCTCCTAATGCTATCCTTCCCCTGCCTACCCCACAACAGGCCCCAGTGTGTGATGTTCCCCTTCCTGTGTCCATGTGTTCTCATTATTCAATTCCCACCTATGCGTGAGAACATGTGGTGTTTGGTTTTTTGTCCTTGCAATAGTTTGCTGAGAATGATGGTTTCCAGCTTCATCCGTGTGCCTACAAAGGACATGAACTCATCCTTTTTTATGGCTGCATAGTATTCCATGGTGTATATGTGCCACATTTTCTTAATCCAGTCTATCATTGTTGGACATTTGGGTTGGTTCCAAGTCTTTGCTATTGTGAATAGTGCCGCAATAAACATACATGTGCATGTGTCTTTATAGCAGCATGATTTATAGTCCTTTGGGTATATACCCAGTAATGGGATGGCTGGGTCAAATGGTATTTCTAGTTCTAGATCCCTGAGGAATCGCCACACTGACTTCCACAATGGTTGAACTGGTTTACAGTCCCACCAACAGTGTAAAAGTGTTCTTATTTCTCCACATCCTCTCCAGCACCTGTTTTTTCCTGACTTTTTAATGATGGCCGTTCTAACTGGTGTGAGATGGTATCTCATTGTGGTTTTGATCTGCATTTCTCTGATGGCCAGTGATGATGAGCATTTTGTCATGTGTCTTTTGGCTGCATAAATGTCTTCTTTTGAGAAGTGTCTGTTCATATCCTTTGCCCACTTATTGATGGGGTTGTTTTTTTCTTGTAAATTTGTTTGAGTTCATTGTAGATTCTGGATATTAGCCCTTTGTCAGATGAGTAGATTGCAAAAATTGTCTCCCATTCTGTAGGTTGCCTGTTCACTCTGATGGTAGTTTCTTCTGCTGTGCAGAAGCTCTTTAGTTTAATTAGATTCCATTTGTCAATTTTGGCTTTTCTTGCCATTGCTTTTGGTGTTTTAGACATGAAGTCCTTGCCCATACCTATGTCCTGAATGGTATTGCCTAGGTTTTTTTCTAGGGTTTTTATGGTTTTAGGTCTAACATGTAAGTCTTTAATCCATCTTGAATTAATTTTTGTATAAGGTGTAAGGAAGGGATCCAGTTTCAGCTTTCTATATATGGCTAGCCGGTTTTCCTAGCACCATTTATTAAATAGGGAATCCTTTCCCCATTGCTTGTTTTTGTCAGGTTCGTCAAAGATCAGATAGTTGTAGATATGCGGCATTATTTCTGAGGGCTCTGTTCTGTTCCATTGGTCTATAACTCTGTTTTGGTACCAGTACCATGCTGTTTTGGTTACTGTAGCCTTGTAGTATAGTTTGAAGTCAGGTAGCCTGATGCCTCCAGCTTTGTTCTTTTGACTTAGGATTGTCTTGGCAATGCGGGCTCTTTTTTGGTTCCATATGAACTTGAAAGTAGTTTTTTCCAATTCTGTGAAGAAAGTCACTGGTAGCTTGATGGGGATGGCATTAAATCTATATATTACCTTGGGCAGTATGGCCATTTTCACGATATTGATTCTTCCTACCCATGAGCGTGGAATGTTCTTCCATTTGTTTGTATCCTCTTTTATTTCATTGAGCAGTGGTTTGTAGTTCTCCTTGAAGAGGTCCTTCACGTCCCTTGTAAGTTGGATTCCTAGGTATTTTATTCTCTTTGAAGCAATTGTGAATGGGAGTTCACTCATGATTTGGCTCTGTCTGTTATTGTTGTATAGGACTGCTTGTGATTTTTGCACATTGATTTTGTATCCTGAGACTTTGCTGAAGTTGCTTATCAGCTTAAACAGATTTTGGGCTGAGATGATGGGGTTTTCTTAATATACAATCATGTCATCTGCAAACAGGGACAATTTGACTTTCTCTCTTCCTGTTTGAATACCTTTATTGCTTTCTCTTGCCTGACTGCCCTAGCAAGAACTTCCAATACTGTGTTGAACAGGAGTGGTGAGAGAGGGCATCCCTGTCTTGTGCCCGTTTTCAAAGGGAATGCTTCCAGTTTTTGCCCATTCAGTATATTGGCTGTAGGTTTTGTTATAGATAGCTCTTATTATTTTGAGGTCTGTCCCATCAATACCTAGTTTATTGAGAGTTTTTAGCATGAAGGGCTGTTGAATTTTGTTGAAGGCCTTTTCTGCATCTATTGAGATAATCATGTGGTTTTTGTCATTGGTTCTGTTTATGTGATGGATTACGTTTTTGATTTGCATATGTTGAACCAGCCTTGCATCCCAGGGATGAAGCTGATTTGATTGTGGTGGAGAAGCTTTTTGATGTGCTGCTGAATTCGGTTTGCCAGTGTTTTATTGAGGATTGTTGCATCGATGTTCATCAGGGATATTGTTCTAAAATTCTCTTTTTTTGTTGTGTCTCTATCAGGCTTTGGTATTAGGATGATGCTGGCCACATAAAATGAGTTAGGGAGGATTCCCTCTTTTTCTATTGATCTGAATAATTTCAGAAGGAATGGTACCAGCTCCTCTTTGTACCTCTGGTAGAATTCGGCTGTGAATCCATCTGGTCCTGGGCTTTTTTGGTTGGTTGGCTATTAATTATTGCCTCAATTTCAGAACCTGTTATTGGTCTATTCAGGGATTCAACTTCTTCCTGGTTAATCTCGGGAGGGTGTGTGTGTCCAGGAATTTATCCATTTCTTCTAGATTTTCTAGTTTATTTGCGTAGAGGTGTTTATAGTATTTTCTGATGGTGGTTTGTATTTCTGTGGGATCGGTGATGATATCCCCTTTATCGTTTTTTATTGTGTCTATTTTATTCTTCTCTTTTCCTCTTTATTAGTCTTGCTAGTGGTCTATCGATTTTGTTGATCTTTTCAAAAAACCAGCTCCTGGATTCATTGATTTTTTTGAAGGGTTTTTTGTGTCTCTATCTCCTTCAGTTCTGCTCTGATCTTAGTTATTTCTTGTCTTCTGCTAGCTTTCGAATTTGTTTGCTCTTGCTTCTCTAGTTGTTTTAATTGTGCTGTTACAGTGTCAGTTTTAGATCTCTCCTGCTTTCTCTTGCGGGCATTTAGTGCTATAAATTTCCCTCTACACACTGTTTTAAATGTGTCCCAGAGATTCTGGTACATTGTGTATTTGTTCTCACTGGTTTCAAAGAATATATTTATTTCTGCCTTCATTTCATTATTTACCCAGTAGTCAATCCGGAGCAGGTTGTTCAGTTTCCATGTAGTTGAGTGGTTTTGAGTGAGAATCCTGAGTTTAAATTTGATTACACTCTGGTCTGAAAGACAGTTGTGATTTCTGTTCTTTTAGATTTGCTGAGGAGTGTTTTACTTCCAATTATGTGGTCAATTTTAGAATAAGTGTGATGTGGTGCTGAGAAGAATGTATATTCTGTTGATTTGAGGTGGAGAGTACTGTAGATGTCTATTAGGTCTGCTTGGTCCAGAGCTGAGTTCACATCCTGGATATCCTCTTAATTTTCTGTCTCGTTGATCTGTCTAATATTGATAGTGGGGTACTATAGTCTCCCATTATTATTGTGTGGGAGTCTAAGTCTGTTTGTAGGTCTCTAAGAACTTGATTTATGAATCTGGGTGCTCCTGTATTGGTTGCATATATATTTAGGATAGGTAGCTCTTCTTGTTGAATTGATCCCTTTACCATTATGTAATGGCCTTCTTTGTCTCTTTTGATCTTTGTTGGTTTAAAGTCTGTTTTATCAGAGACTAGGATTGCAACCACTGCCTTTTTTGTGCTATTTGCTTGGTAGATCTTCCTCCCTCCTTTTATTTTGAGCCTATATGTGTCTTTGCATGTGAGACGGATCTCCTGAATAGAGCACACTAATGGGTCTTGACTCTTTATCCAATGTGCCAGTCTAAGCCTTTTAATTGGAGCATTTAGCCCATTTACATTTAAGGTTAAAATTGTTATGTGTGAATTTGATCCTGTCATTAAGATGATAGCTATTTATTTTGCCTATTAATTGATGCAGTTTCTTCATAGCGTTGATGGTCTTTACAATGTGGCATGTTTTTGCAGTGGCTGGTACTCTTGTTCCTTTCCATGTTTAGTGTTTCCTTCAGGAGCTCTTGTAAGGCAGGCCTGTTGGTGACAAAATCTCTTAGCATTTGCTTGTCAGTAACGGATTTTATTTCTCCTTCGCTTGTGAAGCTTAGTTTGGCTGGATATGAAATTCTGGGCTGAAAATTCTTTTCTTTAAGAATGTTGAATATTGGCCCCCACTCTCCTCTGGCTTGTAGGGTTTCTGCCAAGAGATCAGTCTGATGGGCTTCCCTTTGTGGGTAACCTAACCTTTCTCTGTGGCTGCCCTTAACATTTTTTTTCCTTCATTTTAACCTTGGTGAATGTGACAAGTGTCTTGGGGTTGCTCTTCTCGAGGAGTATCTTTGTGGTGTTCTCTGTATTTCCTGAATTTGAATGTTGGCCTGCCTTGCTAGGTTGGGGAAGTTCTCCTGGATAATATCCTGAAGAGTGTTTTCTAACTTGGTTCCATTCTCCCAGTCACTTTCACGTACACCAGTCAAACGCAGATTTGGTCTTTTCACATAGTTCCATATTTCTTGGAGGTTTGTTCATTTCTTTTCACTCTTTTTTCTCTAATCTTGTCTTCTCACTTTATTTCATTCATTTGATCTTCAGTCACTGATATCCTTTCTTCCACTTGATTGAATCAGCTGTTGAACTTTGTGTATGCTTCATGAAGTTCTCATACTATGGTTTTCAGCTCCATAAGGTCATTTAAGGTCTTCTCTACACTGTTCTAGTTAGCCATTCATTTAACCTTTTTTCAAGGTTTTTAACTTCCTTGTGATGGGTTAGAACATGCTCCGTTAGCTCAGAGAAGTTTGTTATTACCGACTTTCTGAAGCCTACTTCTGTCAACTTGTCAAAGTCATTCTCTGTCCAGTTTTTTTCCTTTGCTGGTGAGGAGTTGTGTTGCTTTGGAGGAGAAGAGGCATTCTGGTTTTTGGAATTTTCAGCCTTTCTGCTCTGGTTTCTCCCCATCTTTGTGGTTTTATCTACCTTTGGTCTTTGATGTTGGTGACCTACAATTGGGGTTTTGGTGTGGATGTCCTTTTTGTTGATGTTGATGCTATTCCTTTCTGTTTGTTAGTTTTCCTTCTAGCAGACAGGCCCCTCAGCTGCAGGTCTGTTGGAGTTTGCTGGAGGTCCACTCCCGTCCCTGTTTGCTTGGGTATCACCAGTGAAGGCTGCAGAACAGCAAATGTTGCTGCCCAATACTTCCTCTGGAAACTTTGTCCCAAAGGGGCATCTGCCTGTATGAGGTGTCTGTCGGCCGCTACTGGGAGGTGTCTCCCAGTCAGGCTACACGGGGGTCAGGGACCCACTTGAGGAGGCAGTCTGTTCGTTATCAAAGCTCGTATGCCATGCTGGGAGAACCTCTGCTCTCTTCAGAGCTGTCAGGCCGGGACGTTTAAATCTGGAGAAGCTGTCTGCTGCTTTCTGTTCAGATATGCCCTGCCCCTAGAAGTGGAATCTAGAGAGGCAGTAGGCCTTGCTGAGTTGTGGTGGGCTCCACCCAGTTGGAGCTACCCTGCAGCTTTGTTTACACTGTGAGCATAGAACCGCCTACTCAAGCCTCAGCAATGGTGGACGCCCCTCCCCCTGCCAAGCTCCTGTGTCTCAGACTGCTGCGCTAGCAGTGAGCAAGGCTCTGTGGGCATGGGACCCACCGATACAGGCACGGGAGGGGATCTCCTGTTCTGCCGGTTGTGAAGACCATGCAAAAAGTGCAGTATTTGGGCAGGAGTGTACCACTCCTCCAGGTACAGTTACTCACGGCTTCCCTTGGCTATGAGAGGGAAATCCCCTGACCCCTTGTGCTTCCCGGTGAGGCAACGCCCTGCCCTGCTTCGGCTCACCCTCCGTGGGCTGTACACACTGTCCAACCAGTCCCAATGAGATGAACCAGGTACCGCAGTTGGAAATGCAGAAATCACCCGTCTTCTGCATCTATCTCACTGGGAGCTGTAGACCAGAGCTGTTCCTAATCCGCCATCTTGGAGGCAACTGCACTCATTTTCCCACTTTTAATCAGATTGTTTTGCTGTTGAGATGTTTGAGTTCTTTGTATATTATAGATATTAATTCCCCAGCAAATGGATAGTTTGCAAATATTTTCTCCAATTCTGTAGGTTTTCCTTTCACTCTGATGATTGTTTCCTTTGATGTGCAGCAGCTTTTTAGTTTGATATATTTATTTTTGATTTTGTTGCCTGAGCTTTTGAGGTCTTATTCACAATATCTTTTCCCAGACCAATATCCTGGAGCATCTCTTCTATGATTTTCACAGGAGTTTTATAGTTTTGGGTCTTACATTTAAGTCTTCACCACATTTGGAGTTGATTTTTATATAAGGTGAGAGGTGGGGATCTAGTTTTATTCTTCCACATATGGATATCCAGTTTTTCCAGCACCATTTATTGAAGAGATTGTTCTTTCCCCAATGAATATTCTTGGTGCCTTTGTTGAAAATGAGTTGGCCATAGATAGATGGATTAATTTCAGGGTTCTCTATTCTATTTCGTGGGTCTATGTGTCTATTTATTTATTTATTTTTGAGACGGAGTCTCGCTCTGTCACCCAGGCTGGTGTGCAGTGGCATGATCTTGGCTCACTGCAACCTCCACCTCCCAGGTTCATGCCATTCTCCTGCCTCAGCCTCCCAAGTAGCTGGGAGTACAAGCGCCTGCCACCACGCCCAGCTAATTTTTTGTATTTTTAGTAGAGACGGGGTTTCACTGTGTTAGCCAGGATGGTCTCGATCTCCTGACCTTTTGATCCGCCTGCCTTGGCCTCCCAAAGTGCTGGGATTACAGGTGTGAGCCACCACTCCCAGGCTATGTGTCTATTTTTATGATAGCACCATGTTGTTTTTGGTTGCTACAGCTTTGTAGTATGTTTGGAAATATGGTAGCGTATGCCTCCAGCTTTGTTCCTTTTTTCCCAGAATTGCTTTGGCTATTTGAGGTCTTTTGTGGTTCCATATAAGTTTTAGGATTTTTTTCTATTTCTGTGAAGAATGTCATTAATTATGAAGAATTAACAGGAATTACATTGAATGTGTAGATTGCTTTGGGCAGTATGGTCATTTTAACAATATTACTTCTGATCCATGAGCATGAATGTCTATTTGTGTCCTCTTCAACTTCTTTCATCAGTGTTTTGTAGTTTTCCTTATAGAGGTATTTTTGTAGCTATTGTAAATAGGATTGGCTTCTTGATTTCTTTTTCAGCTAGTTCATTGGTCACATAGAGCAATGCTGCTGATTTTTGTATGTTGATTTTGTGTCCTGCAACTTTACTGAATTTGTTTATCAGTTCTAAGAGTTTTTGGGTAGAGTCTTTAGGTTTTCTTTACATGTAAGATTATATCATCTGCAAACAGAGACAATTTGACTTCCTCTTTTCCAATTTGGATGCCCTTTATTTATATCTCTTGCTTAATTGCTCTGGTTAGGACTTCCAGTATTATAATGAAGCTATTGGCACATAATGTATTATTCTCTTGCATGTTTCTTAATGCCTTGGGCAAAGCATAATTTGAAAATGCTTATCTTCTTTCTATCAGCTATTGTATAAAAAATATCTGGATTTAGAGAGACTGATATTCTGTCCTAGGTGTGAGAAAAATTGGGTCTCAGTTTCTCAAGTGTCCTCTACTTTCAGAAATCCTTGCTCTAAACAAGGATTGAACAAGTTAGAATTGGCAGTTACCTGGACAGCATGCATTGAAGAAAACCAAAAGCTTTTTTGCCCCAAATTATTTATCCTGTCTTGATCACGATAAGTAGGAATACTACCACTTCTTTGGATTAATACTTTGGAGACCCCCAGTAAAGTACAAATGTGCTGTATGGGAGAGGTGTCACATTCTCCATTTTAACTTTTATAATTTTGTTCAGCCCTAACCAACCCATGAACACTTCTAGTTGAATGTATACCCATAGGTTTCAAATAAAAGTGGGCTTACATACTTGTTCTTGAGGAATATATCAGTGCTTACTGTCTTATTCCAGACTTTATATTCTAGATTTTATTCTATGCCAGACAACCTACACCTAATTGCTCCTTCATATTGGCTATCCTTTTGATTTATGATGTTTCATCCTGGATTGTAACCTTTGATTAAATAAGGCAGAATCCCCAACTAAGGGCAGACTTGAGGATGCATTGATATCTACTGACCACAAATGAGCAGGTAAGCAATTAATTAGCAAGTAATGATGGCACAATCAGCATGCCTTCCAACAGCTTGGAAATTTAGTTGTTCCTTACTCTTGAAATTTGTATTGACTACGATACAACTCCCTGGATTCTTGGCATCCATCTACCTCCCTGTTGTAAATCTAGAGGATGATTAGGACTACTTAACAGTAAACCTAATAAAACTAATAAGTTCATTTTTCCTAATTCTATAAATTGGCCTCTAGAGACATCACTACATAGGGTATTTAGCTTAGAGGTAGCAGTCTGAAATTTAACTCAACATGTTTAACTCTCTTCATGCATTGTCTCCATTGGCTCTAAGATTGAGCATAATAAATATTGATCCCTTTACCTCACAGGGATTTTTTTGTGGTGTAATGAGCTGCTTGTGTAAAGCTCCTTAGAGAATGCTACTGCTAAGATACAGCCCTTCTAAATGCATGGAAAAAGAAATCAATAATGGCCTTATCAAATTAGATTAGTACAGAGTCACACATACCACCTGTTAGTATCCTGAGGAAAATCACACTTTTTTCCTGTTTACCTCAAGGAAGCATTAAAGACTTGATTCCCCTCTTCCCATTAGTCCCAATAAAATAGCTGCAAGGAAATCACAACGTAGAAATGCCTGGATAGACTAAAGCCATGGACTGATTACATCTCTGCTGTGCATGCTAATGCCTCATCCAGGATGGTTCCACATGGGGAAATGAAAGGGTTGCATTTATTCCATCCACACCCCTCAATAGCTCTGGTTGATGCTGAACTGTGCTGCCCAGCTTCAGTTGTCAGTTCCTAGAGGGAAAGAAGACTGCCTGTTAGCTTATTTGATATCTGAGTCAAATTGACTTCCTTAGTTATATGTGCTATATTTTGATGTTCCCTTTGAAACATTTCAGAAAGTCTTCATGTTTGTTTCTATTTCACAACATTTAAACGCTCACATATCTAATATATTAGCTTTGGTGTATATTTTAGAACAAAAAAAGATGTTTGTGTTCAGAAGGGGTTAGCAAATAAATGCCTTTGTAACATATCCCAGGTCAATGTTTCCCTAACTTGAAAGTGCACACAAATCCCACGGGGATTGTGTTAAAATGCAGTCTGACTGAGTAGTACTATGTGGGACCTGAGGTTCTGCATTTCTACACCACTCCCAAAGTAATGTCCACAGACCTCAACATGAGGAGGAAGGCTGTATTGTCATACCGAAATGCTAACTATTTTTTAAATGTCTTAGAATATTTTAAAAGGGAGAGAAAATAAGTGGGAAAAAGAAAGTAACAATACAATAAAGGGAATATGTGAAGGTCTGGATTTTCAGACAACATCTAAGTGGTGGTAAACAACAAATACTTTGTTACCACCAGGAAAAACATTCCAAGTTAAAGGTAAGGTGATGTTATAGGCCTGCATGTCCGAACATTTAAACTTTGTACAAGAGAATAAAACTAGTGGGAATAGCTGTAAAAGTTCTAAACATAGCTTCCATTCCAGTTCCCAGATGAGTAGTGATTTTTCACTCTATCATTGTTCCCCAGGTAATGAGGAAAAAAACCTCCTGAAGTGTGATATAAATGGCCTTCAAGAGGCATTAGTGTGTAAGGACCGAAAAAAAAAAATCCTTTACTTCAAGTTTATTGCAGAGAGGAGCATTTCATATTAGCAGAAATGGGAATAGCAAACGGTGAGGCAGAATTTTGCTTAAGTGGGTCGGTAGACGGACTATTCAAGTCTGTTCATAGTCATCCAAATGTTCTAAGGCATGAGGATGCATCAATGTTAGGTTGACTTGAATATTAGAATGAGGTATCAAGAGAAATCTTCCCTGATCTGTTTCCTTGAGGTGAGGAAAGGACTACTGGATGAATGTAAAAGGAAAAATTGGCATCTCTTCATCTTTGAGTAAAAAATGTTGAATATTTGGGCATAATAAAAATGAGCACCAGGCAGGGAGTTAGAATATTTGCGTTTCAATGCCAAAGCTGCTATTTTCTAGCTGTTGGGTCTTGTGCAACAGCTCTGAGTAAGTTTCATTCTTTAGAGGACTGCTCTAGATTAACATTTTCCAGTGTGACGGGATGTTAAGAGTTTTGTGGAAAAATGTTGTCCATGGTTAAATGAGGTAGGCAGATAGTGGGTTAAATAGACTTCAACAGGTTTTATTAGTGGCAAGCTTCTTAGATCTTTTGGATGGAGCCTCTGAATGTGGACAGCAGGGCTTCCCAAACTTATTTGATGTGGAACGCTTGTTCACAATGACTACCTCGTAAGATTAATGTTCTATGGAACTTATATTGGGAAATGTAGATGATTTTTAAGGTTACTTCCAGTTTTAGCATAATGTTATCATACTACCAAAGTTAAATCAGGAATATATAGAAACCTACCTACATAAAAAACTGAAAAAACTAATATTATTTTTAGTTTGTTGCTGTTTTAACTCAATGAAATCAGCTTTAAAAAGCAACATTTTGATGTAATTTCAAAGTCAATGCACCTTAATGTAGAATTTGATTTGAAGAATACAGATAAGCACAAAAATTTGCAATGATTAAGAGTCATAACCATTAATATTTTAATAGAAATTTTTCCAAAAATTGAAGTATTTTCTGAATTAACTTCTTCATTTTCATCCTTAAGTCAAATTTTTATCTTCCATTTCGCATGTTTCATGTTCTACTTTGTATATGGCAATGTCACTTTCACATTTGGCCCGTTTTCTTACAAGAACTTTCAAATACAAAAGTTTTCTAATACAAGGTGGAATATTGATAAAACATCAAAATGAAATAGTAATAGATGCAAGGTAGAAAAATTAGCTTCATAGTAATGGTCAGATACATAATTCTTAGTACAATATTCTAAGGCTGAATACTTATTATACCTGAATATTCCCTGACAGTGGCATCCAATTTATTTGTATATTTATTCCTTACCTTCATCCAAGCATAATTTATGTTGATTATGTATCTTTAATTTGACTCCAAGAATTAAAACTCATTGGCTTTCAGATATTGAAAACCAATAGCATCTTAATATCTTTAAGGACAGAGAGGAAAACCTTCATTTTATAGATTCATCACAATAGCAGAATTAATTCTAATATCTGAATAATAGTCTTTATGTTGGGTGCTTCTATTGAAAAGGCTAGAACAAATTCTAGGAGGTTTTTTTTATAACCCTGCCTAGAAATATGAGGGATACACAAAATAACCTCTGGCATTGCCTTTCAAATTGTTATGAACTCTTCCATTAGAAAAACAAGTTATTCAAAGAAAAAATAATGTTTCTTTTTTCTTTTAAAATGAGTTGTTTCCCCCTTCAAATTGTGCAGTCATTATTTTCCAAGAAGCCTACCTTATAAAGTCATATCACTGATATTTAAAGGACAAATCACAGGTTTTTGACTGCAGAGGCGTTTTATTGACTTTCTATGATTAAGGGATAAAGAGAAGATTGTGCAATTCCAGTCTTCCTTTGCCAGCTGCTGGTATTTTGATTGTAAATATCAAATTATATTTCCCTTTAGTGTTCTTCAAAAAGAAGCCCCAGCAAATATAAGAATTAGAGGTGGTAATAGTTCAGATGGTTTGCCATCAGCTGAGACCCCTCAAATGGCTTAAGGACAAATGATCAGGCTCTTATCCTAAGAACTTTTATTTTTAATAATTGATGCCAAGTATGTGTTGCTGCCACTATTCCCCACTTAATTACTTTTCTTTTTGATTAAACACATTAATGAGAAGAGACCTAATAAATCATGTGCAAAACAGTAAAGCACTTAATTAACATGTGTTTCCCTGATTGATGGTGATAGAAAACCGTAACAGTGCTGAGTAGGCTCACAAGGGCACCTTCAACTGATATCTTAAACAAACATAAGACCGAGAGCACAACAGAGGAACTCCATTCTCATTTAAGAACTAGCTGTGACAACTACAGATCATGATGTGATTATAGTCCTCTTTTTTCTCTTTGACTCAAAGGATCTGTGCTCCCAGTTTACGGGATGTAAACAGCATATGGGAAACATAAACAAGCAAATGCTGTGGTAGGCTATTACTACTAATAGCCAGTACTTATTGAGCAGGTACTCTGCTATGTGTTTTAAAAGATTGTCTTATTTAACTCTTCACCAGTGCATGTAGCTAGTGATCATTACTATTGTCATTTTAGAGAGGAAAAACTGATACATATAGATGGTCCAAGTTATAGATGGTCCAAGTTATAGATGGTCCAAGTTATAGATGGTCCAAGTTACACAGCGAATAAGTGAGATAGCCCAGTCAATTTTATCCCATAGTCTAATTTGATTCACTGGAAGATGGTTTTTCACATATTTTCAGCTAATTTGAAATTCTGTGTGAGAATCATTAACCACTATAGAAATCCCCAGAATTGGACAACCTGAGAACCAACAAGGGTTGAGGTAACTGGGTTTTATACATTATACCAAGAAAGAGTAGATTTCACCGTGTGATTAAAACATAGCTACATCTTAATTTTGGTTGTGTGAGAATGGTAGACTGGGAGTGGAGGTTGGGGTTCTTTTTTGCTTCTTTATCTCATGTTCCAATTTTTTTGTGATGTGGTTTTGCTGCTTTTAAAGTGAGAAACAATAGAAGCCAATGAATACATCCCTCCTCAATCTACCCCACTCAAGTGTGGACAGGTCCTGCCTCACCTAATGTAAATTTTTTCCCAGAATAGGTGACCAGATCAACTTCACTGTTAAAATAGGTTGCCTAGGCTTTTAAATTAGTTGTGGCCTCTGTAATCAAGTCTACTGATGGCTGAACACTGTCTCTCCTCAGCTATGGATACCTGGCTGGCCAGTGTAGCTGACAGACATGCACGAAGACTTTCATCATTCCCTGCTTCCAGATTTTTTTCAAGAGCATTGGGGATAGCAGAATGGAGAAACCTTTGACAATCTCATATAGCATCTCTCTTTTTTTTTTTTTTTCCAACTTTTAAGTTCAAAGGTACATATGCAGCATGTGTAGGTTTGTTACATAGGTAAATGTGTGCCATGATGGTTGGCTGCACATATCATCCCAACGCCTAGGTATTAAGCCCGGGATTCCTTAGCTATTCTTCTGGATGCTCTCACTCCTCCCACCTCCCTCCTGAACCTCTTTTAGGCCCCAGTGTGTGTTGTTCCCCCACCCCCATCATGTGTTCATGTGTTCTCATCATTCAGTTCCCACTAATAAGTGAGAACAGGAGGTATTTGGTTTTCCGTTCCTGTGTTAGTTTGCTGAGAATAATGGCTTCCAGCTCCTGTCGCATCTTTTTAATGAAGGGTTGCTAGGTATGTTTGGTCAAATAAGTAGGCATTGTTCTGAACTCAGAGATTCAGATGAGGAAGGGAACTGATTCATTGTCTGTACCATCAAATCTCAAATGTTAGAACCTTCAGACCAGGTGCATTCTGTGTGTGTTAGGGAATGTTGGTGGGAATGCTAATATAAGTATCTCAGCTCTGGTAAATACTCATATACAAGAAGAGAGAGAGTAGAGTTCTGGCAGCCGAAGTGAAGTGAACTGGGGGATCCTAAAGGATGCTCATGACCCAGAGAAATTCCTTTGGACAGTGTAGCGAGGTACAGAGCTTCAGATGTGTCTTAGAATCAGACAAAAAATGTTCTAAGACGTGAAAGGACCCATGAAGAAATAAGAAAGGAGACTGTAAGAAAATTAGAGAGGAGTTTGGGGGGAAAGTTGTGTTTACTAGTTTGACTCTTGTTTATTAACAATTGGAAGACTTTTTTTCCTTCCCCATGGGAACACATGTTTAACCTCATTATAAAATCAAGAGAAAGAAAAAATTCATATTACATATGTAGTGCAAAGTACTTGTGTGTAAAGGACATTCAGGATGTGGTTTAAAAAAGAAAATCAAGTCACCCTCTAACAAATTGAGGTGCTTATAAATTTAGATTCCATTAGTGTAGTGGTTCTTAGGTTTTCGGAGAAGGTGGTGAGGACAAAGATCCTTTTAGGAATCTGATGAAAACAATCAAACCTTCTTCTCAGATAAAAGTACATATATTCATGCACATGAACTATTTTACTTAATTCTGGTGGTTTTGCATGCTATTTATGGCCTGTCCATGAATCCTGATAGAGGACACCAGCATTGCTGATTGCTCACTGTGTTACTCCAGGTTTCTTCCTTTCCCCTATAAGTGTGTAAAATGCTGCCATTCTGCTCTGGACATCCATGTGTCTTTTCATCTTCTATGCACCCATCTCATCTTTCATTCAATATTTGTTGGCTCCCACTTTAGAATAATCAACAAGCCTGCTCAGGCTTCATTTCTGTACACAGTGGACTATGAAGGGATATGATCTTCCTTTTTCTGTGATTAATTGCAGGTATTTGTTTATATGAAAGGAAACTGTTTCAGATTTTAAAAGGAAAAATAAAATCTTTCCAAATTGAAGAAAATATAAAAGAAATTTTTCCCTTCATATTGGATGGTATGGTGAGAAGTGGAAAGTAGGGGGAAATTGACATGAACTTATCTGGTTGTTTCCCGCTGCTCTATTACATAAGAACACATTTTCAGTGTGGTTTTGTACAGGGATCCAGATTGATAATGAGATATTGAAGCAATACAGTAGGGTATTCTTGTCTTAACATACATGCTTTGCTTAATAAAAATAGCCCATAATAATCTTTAGGCCTAAGTGGCTGTGTGTGTACAACTACCTTGATTGCAACAGCCAATCTGGAATTTTTGTCATGATGTACAATCCGTTATATATTGACTAGGTCTGATCTTATCATTAGACCATCCAATTTCCCAACTCACCAGGCTCTTCACAAATTATTTCAAGCTCTCATGTATGGTCAGATAATCAAAATCCAACCACTCTACCCAGCAGAGATTTATTGTTCGTTACCCTGCAGCTGCTACAGTTTAGTATGGCTTGGAATACTTTACGCCTCCAGCTGCTTTGTGTAATGGTGCAGCTTGTGTCCTTTCGGGCTTAGGGGGTTTGAGTAGGGGCTGAACTCTAACCAGAACTCACTGACTGTATCTTATCACTAGCTACCCAAACACCTCAAAATGTAGTGTCTTCAAGAAATGACCATTGTTTTTTCTCATGATTTTTATAGATTAGCAGTCTGAGTTGGGCTCAGATGGGTGATTCTTCTGGGCTTGGTGGGCTTAGCTGACCTTGGCTGGCTTACTTTAATATCTACAGTCAGCTGGTGGGTGGGCTGGAGCTGGCTGGTTTAGGATGGCTTCAGCTGGGATGGCTGGGATGACTGGGGCCTCTCCCTTTATAGTTTCTCATCATCTATCTGGCTAACTTGCACAGCAACAAGGGTTATTGAGAGAAGCAAGAGGGAAAGCCCCAATGTATAAGTCTTTTTCAAGTCTCTGCTTACATTATGTTTGTGAAGGTCCTACTGGCCAAATCAAAGCTGAAGGACAGTCCAGAATTAGTGTGGGAAGGCAGTACCAAAGACTATGAATAGGAAACAAGTATTTGTAGCCCTTGTTGCAATCTACCACACAAAATCATGGCACTGGTCTGAAGCTACATCAGTGTGGAGGAGTGGACACCTTTTTCTAGATGGCTCACCCATTATGTGTGTATTTTCATAATTAGCCCAAAGTGGATACCTCTTTCTACCACTCACAGAGGCAACATATGTGCTAGCAGCAGAGACTGATTGCCCCAATATATGTTTTCTTTTACTAAATACATTGTAAGCAGCAAATAAAATCCCCAAGGATATTGTATCCTTTGTCTTTTTTTGCAGACTTGCTAAATCAAGCAGGCTTAACAATAAAGATTGCTTCTTTACATTTTTAATGTTCCTTGAGGAAAGATTCATGTCTAATTCAACATTATAAACTCCACAACTTTTAGCATAGCATATAATTTGGGCTCAAAAATATTTAATCTAACTTGTTAAATTTTTGTTATTAACATCAGTTACCGTCTTGACCCTAGAAACATGTAGATCTACAAACTACCTGAATCAGGATCACCTGGAGTGTTGTTAAAATGCAGATTGTGAAAATGAGGTCCCACCTCAGGTCTAGTGTACCAAAATCTCTGCTTGGGGCCTGGAAATTTATCTTTCACATACCCATGTACTTCTTATGTACATTAAAGTTTAAGAACCACTGCCTTAAAGAAGTGGCTTTTGCAACTTTCCTACCTCTATCCAAGTTAATAATTTTTACATTTCAATCATGCACACAGACACACACACACACACACACACACACACACACATACATAAAGACAGATGACTTAAAAATGATTTTGAGGAGAAAATACCCTAAGTATAATAGATATTTTCTAATTAATTTTTTAAATGCTGATAAGTGGTTCAGGTATATTTCATAACCCAATGTGTCATAACCTGGATTTTGAAAAACACAGCTTTGGGGAATATGCTTATAGTACATTTATTTAAACATTTTTGTTTCTTCTATGGATACGTGGCTAATATATATAATGCCTCTCCCCTAATGTGTAATAAATGCCTCTTAATATCAAGTCCCCCGTACCAGTGGCTTTCAGAATCACCTGGCACACTTGTTAAAGCACAAGTTTCTGAGCCCCGCCCCTAGAGTTTCTGATTCAGTTACACTGGGATAAGGCCAAAAATTTGCACTTCCAACAAGTTCCTGGAGTGATGCTGCTTCTCCAAGGACCACGCTTACAAGTACCACTGCTCTGTATATTTCAGTCTCCTTTATTTGATCCGCAAACCCAAGGAAATCCTCAAGTTTCCAGACTGATTTTTATTGCTGATTTCTAACCACATTTACTCCGTTTCCTGATTGTTTTATTACTGCCTTTCAGCTACATTTGCTTCGGCTGGCTTTCTACTCACTCAGACTTAGCTTGCATTGTGTAATGAACATATTGGATTCAGCTGGTGTTTCCCTAAAGCCTGCCAAGTGTACTCCAACCATTGTCTTACTGGCATGTTTCCTGACTATGCTAAAGCTGCTCTTTTGGTTCCTCCGTTTCTTCAGAATGCGGTAAGGTAGCTCAAGTCCCAGCCTAGCGGTGCTGTTTGTTCTGTAAAGTTAGATTATTGTTGTCTCAGACAGCAGATCAGTCCCTCACAGATGTCATTCTGATACTATTAATCATTTCTTCCTCCAAAGGTCTGCTAGGTCTCAACCTGACTCTTCTGGCCTAGGGAAAAGAAATGTGTATTATGCCTTATGCTATTTGGAAATTTACTACAAGCAGAGAGTAAAACATTCTTGGAAATTTTATGTGTGGTGAGAACTGGACATTGTAGCAAGTTGTTATATTGGCTTCTTTCCTCCCAGTGCATAAATGTGACTTTTGTTCTAGCCATTCTATTAGGTTCATGCAAAAGTAATTGCTATTTTTGCCACTGAAATTAACGGGAAAAACTGCAATTGCTTTTACACGAACCTCATAGTTTGTCTTGGCTGTGAAGAAAGAGGAAGGAAGACACTGAGTTATGTCTAGACCTCCCTGAAAATTCTCTATTACTCTAGAACAAATCAGCTTTAAATGTTTTAATGCAAGGGATAGGGGACTCATCCCTATACTGAGGACCCTGCATTCTGGAGGAATGGTAGGCAATCATCCTCTCTTGGTCATGATAAGCTGATTGACCCCTTGAGTGCTTCCCAGGGAAAGAGAATTTGAAAATCTTATGTAATCACGTATTTTCTCTTTCTCTCCCACACTTGTGGCCAGAAGATTTCTAGGGCCAGAATGGTACTGCAGTGGTCATAGCAGTTGATACTAATAACTTCCTTTAAAATTTCCCAAGGTTCTTTATTAAAAAAAAAAAGTTTCACCTTTCCACATAGTCATCTGGAAGCAAAATCATATGAGACATTTAGTTCAACAACATAAAATATATACATGTCAGATACTCATCAGAGAGCTTATTTTTGAATTGAGATGTAGCTTTGGCCAAAATCATGGTCAAGAAGGATTACACCAATAATTCTAGGATCTCATTTATGGTCAGATAATAAAAATCTAACCACTCTCCCCAGCAGAGATATATTGTTGGTTACCTTGCAGCTGCTATAGTTTAGTCTGGCCTGGGATACTTTGCACCTCCAGTTGCCTTGTGTAATGGTGCAACTTGTGTCCTTTTGGGCTTACGGGACTTGAGTAGGAGCTGAACTCTAACCAGAACTCACTGGCTATATTTATTATCACTAACTGCCCAAACACCACACAATGTAGTGGCTTCCATTTAAAGTAGCTTTGTGTTAAGTCTCAGATCTCCTGAAAGTAATGCATTCAGATAATGTTATCTTGGCTGCAGTAGAATCCTTGTTTGGCACATCACCACACTCCCACCCCAATGGTAAGAGGCATCCTCTTGGCAACGATTTTCTGTGATGTGGCCTAGGCTTCCCGTGCACAGTTGATCAGCCAGACTTGAAGTTGTGACCTAAACTGGACAAAAAAGAGAAACTTCCTTGAAAATTTGGAACTGGAATTGCAATTCCAGTTTCTACCAGGACTGCTAGCTTAAAAAGAGAAAATATATATTATATATATATATATATATATATATATATATATATATCCATGTGTGGTGATATGATACAGTTTTTCACTATGTGGATTGGAGAGCAGAGAAACCCAGAAGAAGAGAGATACAGAAACTCAGATACAAAGAAAGAGAAGGAAATCAAGAAGACTTATAAAGGGATACAGAGATGAAAAAATGGAGACAGTTCAGATGGTGTCTTAAGCACTTATTCTAATCCATTCCCAAGGCCTTTGGGATCCATGTTACTATATCTTAAATGGTCGCTTTTTGCTTATACTAATTGGGATCCACTTGAGTCCATTTCTGTTGTGTGCAGCCAAAGGAGTCGTAAGTAGAAGAATGTCTTCTCTGAACTAGTCTGTACAAGCTATCTTTCAACTTGTATCAGAATCCTCAAAAAAAGATTTTGTATAGAGATATGGTTGAAGTAATCCAATTCATTTTATTGCTAGCTAGATGAAAAGTCTTATACAGCCTTATATCCTATTTGTGTGGGTGTGTTTCTGTGTGCATACAATGTTACATTTTTATCTACCAAAATGTTTACCTTCTTGTAGTCATCTGACAAATGTTTAAATTGAGAACCTGCTATATGCAAAGTATTATAATAAGCCTTGGTTCTTAAAAAATGATGATTTCTTCTGTTGGTGATAGTTTTATAATCTATAATGTTTCCTTAATTATCCTGTTTGCCAGGAAGCTCCCAGCTAAATTTATTTGTAACTATGGTGATAATTTCATGTCATTTCATTATTTTCTTCCTGTTATACTTATAGCCTCACTTTCTTTATATGATTCCTCACCACAATTTCAATTCCCCTAAACTAGCCTGTGTCTACATGTCTATGCATTTTTACTTTAAGATGGTCCCAATACTTTTGTGAGAAGGTGGGCACACATGAATACATTATTTGGAATTGGTTCTAATAAAATTTGACTCCATTTGGCATTTGGGTTGGTCCTTAGAATGGAGGTGATGTTAACTTAGGAGTCACAACAAGATATGGCCACATTTTCTGTCACATGGATGAAGGAGGAGAAAATATCAGGAGAGGGAGGGAAGGAGAGAGAAGGACACACAAAGAATGCCAGAATGAGAGAAGACAGAAGTAGGCATGCAGAGAAAAAAAAAAAGGCAGGTGGAGAATGTAACACTGAACTGTGCTTTGAACATTCACATTCATTCTTTAATTTATCCTCCAGAGATCTATTAGAAGAAAATATTCTGAGCACTGAATATCAGAGACAGTTTGCTCTGTTTTCACACCATTACTGGGGACCATCGGTAAAACCTTCTTTAATTGAGTCAGATTTAATATTGCAGAACCAGAATGGTTTTTTTTTTTTTTTGGTTTGTTTCCAGACTAGTTTTCAATGGATCTTTTGGCTTTATTTTCTTTTTATCAACTTTTATTTTAGATTCAGTGGGTACATATGCAGGTTTCTTACCTGGGTATATTGTATGATGCTGAGATTGGGGGTACAGATAATCCCATCATCCAGGTACTGAGGATAGTATCCAATGGTTAGTTTTTCAACCCTGGCTCCCCCTTCTCTCCAAGTATTCCCAATTTCTATTGTTGCCATCTTTATGTCCATGAGTACCCAATGTTTAGCTCCCATTTTTAAGTGAAAACATGTGGCATTTGGTTTTCTATTCCTGTGTTCTCAGGATAATGGCCTCTAGCTGCATCTATGTTGCACAAAGGATGCAATTTCATTCTTTTTTATGGCTGCATAGTATTCCATGGTGTATATGTATCACATTCTCTTTATCCAGTCCACTATTGATGGGCACCTAGGTTGATTCCATATCTTTGCTATTGTGAATAATGATGTGATGAACATGTGAGTACACATGTCATTTTGGTAGAAAGATTTATTTTCTTTTGGATATATACACAGTAATGGGATTACTGAGTCAAATGGTAGTTCTGTTTTAAGTTCTTTGAGCAATCTCCAAACTGCTTACTACAGTGGCTGAACTAATTTACGTTCCCACCAACAGTGTATGTGTTCCCTTTTCTCTGCACCCTCACCAGTATCTGTTTTTTGATTTTTTAATAGTAGCCACTCTGACTGTTGTAAGATGATATCTCATTGTGGCTTTGATTTGCATTTCTCTGATGATCAGTGATGTTGAGCATTTTTTCATGTTTGTCTGTGTATATGTCTTGTTTTGAGAAGTGTCTGATCATATCTTTTGCCCATTTTTAATGGGGTTATTTGTTTTTTGTTTATTCAGTTGTTTGAGCTCCTTATAGATTCTGAATATTAGACCTTTACTCTGTTGATAGTTTCTTTTGCTGTGCAGAAGCTCTTGAGTTTAATTAGGTCACACTTGTCAATTTTTGGTTTTGTTGCAATTGCTTTTGAGGACTTACTCATAAATTCTTTCCCAAGGCAGATGTCCAGAATGATGTTTCCTAGGTTTTCTTCTAGGATCATTATAATTTGAGGTCTCACATTTAAGTCTTTTATCCATGTTGATTTTTTATATCTGGTGAAAGTAGGGGTCTTGTTTCATCCTTCTGCATATAGTGAGCCAGCTATCCCTAGCACCATTTATTGAATAGGGAGTCCTTTCTCCATTGTTTTGTCGACTTTTTGAAGCTCAGATGGCTGTAGGTGTGCAGCTTTATTTCTGCTTTCTCTATACTGTTCCATTGGTCTATGTGTCCGTTTTTGTACCAGTATCATGTTGTCTTGGTTACTATAGCCTTATAATATAGTTTGAAGTAGGGTAACGTGATATCTCCAGGTTTGTTCTTTTTGCTTAGGATTGCTTTAGTTATTCGGGCTTTTTGTTTGGTTGGTTGGTTGGCTGGCTCCATATGAATTTTAGAGTCATTTTTTCTAATTCTGTGAAAAATGACATTGGTAGTTTAATAGGAATAGTCTTGAATCTGTAGATTGCTTTGGGAAGTATGGCCATTTTAACGATGTTGATTCTTTCAATCCATGAGCATTGAATGTTTTTCCATTTGTCTCATCTATGGTTTCATTTAGCAGTGCTTTGTAGTTCTCTTTTTAGGGATGTTTCACCACCCTGGTTAGATATATTCCTAGGTATTTCATTATTTGTGGCTATTATAAATGGGACTGCATTCTTGATTTGTCTCTCAGCTTGAATGTTGTTGGTGTGTAGAAATGCTACTGATTTCTGTACATTGATTTTGTATCCTGAAATTTTACTGAAGTCCTCGCTTTAATTCGGATCTATGTTACTGGATTCCACATTTCATCTACTGGTCTAATTAATGCCTGGGTGGCCTCTCTCAGCCTTACTAAGCCTTTGGTACTCATTGCACATCCCAAAGCCAGAAGTAAGTCAGTATTAGGCCTGCATCTGATGGTATCTCACTGAGGTCAATAGCGAGTTATGGGATAGGGATGATCACTTGGGACTGGCAGCTGGCAAAGCAGGAAACCTAGCAATTTAGAGTGAAAATCCAGCTGCCCATTCTCTTGAGCTCTTCGACATTTTAACAATGGATGTTTACTGGCAGGGAAACTGAGGCCTGTCCAGAAAGAACAAATGGAAGATAGAAAATCACCCAATCTTTATTACTAAAATTAGAGTTGTATTACTTATCTAAACTGGATATTCTAATAAGCAAATTATATGTTTATCTGGAGAAGTTTTCTTTCACTATGTGAGTGTAAATGAGTTCCATAAGATCCATAAAAATACTCTTATTACTTCAGAGCCTGAAGAGTGATTACAATGTATGGTAATACAAACAAAATGCACATGTATGTGCATACACACTCCCTCTCTGTGGTGAAATTTTCTTCCGATTCAAGGAAGTTTAGTCGTATTTATAAGTCCATATTTTAGCCCACTTTAACATCTAAGACTGCATTGTAAATACTGTTTTAGAAAGTTGAAAGAAAAAAAGTTTCTATTTTATAGAATTGAATACAATTAAAATGTTTATATATACACACAAAAGCAAGTAGGGCCAACCACTTGGTTTAATTATATATTCCAGATTTTTCAAAAATGTGCTTTAAATCCTAATTGGTATTTTAAAATCTGAGAGTAAACTTTCTATGATGATGAATGAAATTCTAGAATCTGAAGAAAACTTACTTGATATCTCATCATTAATTACAAATAACATATATGTCTGGTGAACACAATTAAAAATTAATTTTGGTAAGAATGCCAAAAGAATTATTTATTGGAATTCATTGTGTCTGGTTACATTAGACTTTATATTGGAAGTAGATGCATATTTAGTATGCATAATGAATTAGGTGGGTTGTTCCATTTATAGGCAACTATTACACAATTTCTTTCATCTCCAGGATGCTCTAATATGTTCATAGGATTGTTCAGAATCATGTTCTGCAAATTCAAATGCTTGAGCAGTGCAGGAACTGGAGGGTGGGAAAACTTTCACCAAAGCAAAAATCCTCTCACCCAACTTTAAGTCAACCTTGGTTATAGGGCAATTGATAAAATTTGTCTTTCAAATGTTCTTATAAGGTCTTACAGAGATGGCTAAGATAATGCATATAAAAGCTAGTAATGGACCCTAGAAGAGTTCATTGGTATATGAATATTTCTAATTACCAATATTATATTCATAAATATAAAATTTAGAACATCTCAGCCAGGGGCCCTAAAATGGAAGGTCCTAAAATTGAGCATGTCATCAGCAAAGATTTTTTTTAATCATTATCATAATTGTCACCACCACCACCACCACCATCATCATCTTTGTTGTCATCATAGGGTATTTTTTATGTGCCAGGCATAAATTTAAGCAGTTCACTTTCCATATCTTATTTAATTCTCACACAGACCCTGTAAGTTAGATATTATTATTATTTTCCTTTTACAGGGGAACAAATTCAGTCCTAGAGCAGCTGAATATACACCACTAGAGTCCAAATTATGCTGTCCATCCAGTTACTTGCTATTACAGAGTTAGCAATCCTAAATGTTCTTGACTCAGTATTCTTCTTAAAACATTAGAAGTTTAAAGCATGCAACAAATATTTGCTAGATTGAAAGGCAACCCTCTTCCAATGCGAATCATGAAAGAGACATCTGAATGTAATTTAAAGGTCTCTTTACCATTATCTGACTAGTCAAGAAGGCTCCCAGTTACCAAATTTGTGGTGCACACACAGGTTAGGGCATAAAGTAGAAAGCTCTCTTTTGTTACCCACCCTTTGTTACTATGCCATACAGTTTTTCCACATGGACATCACAATGCTGGAACAATGCAGAAACTGAGATGCAGATTTTAGAGCAGGATGGCCTGAATTATTCTAGATCTTGACTGAACTACTTGCTACCTGTGTGACTTAGGCAAGTCACTTAACGTGACTATACTTCAATTTCCTTATTTACAAAATGGATATAAAAACAATATCCTACTTCATAGGGTTATAGTATATATTAAATTTGATGCTACATGCAACACACTTAGAACTGTATGATAAATGTTAACTTGCATTATCTGACTACAGTATTCATCTCTTACAAGAAAACTGTCCTCTGAAGGCAATCATTGGCCATTTGCTGTCTCTAAAACCACTGGCTTCTAAATGACAATAAACTCCTTAAGAGCAGGTACCTGGCACAACTACCTTTTTATTTGTTAGAACTCAATAATGTCTTATTGCATTTTTAAAAAGTGTGGATGATAAGTGTGATGGTTAATACTGAGTGTCAACTTGATTGGATTGAAGGATGCAAAGTATTGCTCCTGGGTGTGTCTGTGAGGGTGTTGCCAAAGGAGATTATTTGAGTCAATGGGTTGGGAAAGACACACCTTTAATCTGGGTGAGCACTATCTAATCAGCTGCCAGTGTGGCTAGAATATAAGCAGGCAGAAAAATGTGAAAAGAGAGACTGGCCTAGCCTCCCAGCCTACATCTTTCTGCCATGCTGGATGCTTCTTGCCCTTGAACATCAGACTCCAAGTTCTTCAGTTTTGGAACTCAGACTGGTTCTCCTTGCTTCTCAGCCTGCAGACGGCCTATGTGGGACCTTGTGATCATGTGAGTTAATACTTAATAAACTCATATGTATATTTCATACATATTTCATGTATGTATCTCATGTATGTATTTCATATATATATATATATATATATATATATATATATACATATTCCATTAGTTCTATCTGTCTAGAGAACCCTGACTAATACAATAAGAAAAACATTTTCTTTTGTGCCTTGGTCTATCTTGCACTAATTTTACAAATTTCAAAAGTGGAGTCATGTTGATATAAAAATAGCTATTATACTCAACTAATGATGCAAATGGAAAATGGTCTTCAAATTACTTTAAAGCATCTCCTAATACGTTGCATTGCCTTGAGGAAGGGTTTTACTTCAACCTACTCAATCTTTACTGCTGGTTAATGCTCTGGACTTTCTTTGCAATTTTCAAAAGAACACCAAGTCAAGAATACTTAAGGTTGTTGACCTTATGTTAGCAGTTAACCCAACTGGATGGAGAGCAGAATTTGGGCATAATTTCATGAATGCATAGGGATATGAATGATGTTACATAGAGAAGATGTGAGAGTAGCATAGAGGGATGGAGTTCTTGGCAAAGTCTTTCGGTTAGACATTAATTATAAACCCAAAAAAGGAGAGAGCATGGCTTTTGTAACAACCAGAGAGATTAATTTGGTGTTGATAATGTTAATCTAAAAACCAAGTGCCTAATGGCTTTGTGGACTTAGATGTATAGAGAGACACTATGTCATGTTGGTGATGGGATCTGTCATCTCTGAAGGGCACATAGTTAATAAGGTCATATCAAGCCACCATCTTAAGGGCTGATGCAATTAAAATCACATTTGGAAAGCAGTTTATTGGTCGACAGCAGCAGAAAGAATAATGTTCATTTCGGTAAATACCTAAGCTTTCTTCCAAGGAGTTCAAATGTTCTATTTATACTCAGATAACACAGACATCTCAAAGTTCTCTACTGTAAACATTCACCCTTAAGCTCATGCTAAAATAGCACTTAGTCTTAAAAATGTTATCCTCTTGGAAACCACATGGTTACAGATACTTTTGTTTACTCTGATTATTTCCCAAGATGGGCATCCTTATTACTGCATGCCCATTGCCCAAGAATCAAAGTTGTAGGCATCACTCTTTCACATACCTTGTTCCATCTCCACTTCATTATCAGGCAAGCATAACTCAGAATCATCACTTGAGTGTGAGGTTATCTCTAGGTTTAAGAAGCTGTAGAATATGAAAGTCTGAACTAGGTTGCCCTTTATATCCATGCCCCAAGAGGGAGATAAAGGAACTATTTATTTATTTTTATTTTTATTTATTTATTTATTTTTTTGAGACGGAGTCTCGCTCTGTCACCCAGGCTGGAGTGCAGTGGCGCAATCTCGGCTCACTGCAAGCTCCACCTCCCGGGTTCACGCCATTCTCCTGCCTCAGCCTCTCCGAGTAGCTGGGACTACAGGTGCCCACCACCACGCCCCGCTAATTTTTTTGTATTTTTAGTAGAGATGGGGTTTCACCATGGTCTCGATCTCCTGACCTCGTGATCCGCCCGCCTCAGCCTCCCAAAGTGCTGGGATTACAAGCGTGAGCCACCGCGCCCGGCCTAGGAACTATTTGTTAAACGTATACATATAACATGTTCCCAACCTGTGCTAGGCACTATGTATGTGTGTGTACTTTACATATATTCCATATAAACATGTTATATGTATTCTATATGTATTTTGTTTATACTATGAAATCCATCCTTATAGTTGCTCGCCCCAAAACGTTGATGTGTCACTCTTTTTTCACTGTATATATTTATGGTGTACAACATGATGTTATGACAGACTTATACATAGTGAACTGGTTGCTATAGTCAAGGAAATTAACATATCCATCATCTCACATAGTTACCCTTTTTCTTTGTGGTAAGAGCACCTAAAATCTACTCTCTTGGCAAGTTTTCAGCAAATATGATCAATTTTATCTTTATAATGTACCTGGTATCTGACCACATGTCACCACCCCTACTGCCACCACTCTGGTCCCATCTGCCATCTTCTCTCATCTGGATGGTTGCACTGGCCTCGTAATTGGTCTCCTGCTTCCACAGCTGTCTATTCTCAACAAAGCTCCAGAGTGATACTTTAAAGACATAAGTTAGATCATGTAGCTCCTCTACTGAAAGCATTCCAGTGACTTCCATTTTACTCCATGATCTATCCCTATTGTGCCTTTCTGACATTGTCTCCTGCTTTTCTCCCTGCTCAATTGGACAGGATGTGGAACATTCTGAGTTTTATATAAATGGACGCACAGATTAGCTACTCTTTTGTGTCTGGCTCCTTTATTCCAACATTATAGTAATTAAGACACTGGTATTGTCTCAGGACTGAACAGACTAATGGGAAAAAAGAGAGGGTCTGCAATTGTGCCCACATATACATGAAAAACATGAAAAGATATGTTAAAATATGAAAGGAAATGAAAGGTACAAGAAAAGAGAGGGCCTGGAATTGTGCCTACATATACAAGAGTTGGTATGGAATTTGTATCCCCATCTTACACCATACACAAAAATCAATTATAGATAGGTAAAAGACTTAAGGGCAAAATAAAAACCTACCAAAGAAAATATAGGAGAATAGCTCTACAACCTCTGGGTAGGGAGGCTTTCTTTTAAAAGATGACAAATACACAAATGAAGTAAATGTCAAATTTAAGTACAATAAAATTAAAAATTCCTGTTCAATAAATGGACCACAAAAAGTAAGAGACAAGCCACAAATAGGGAGAAGATACTTGCATTACACACAACTGGCAAAAATTACTATCTAGAATATATAAAAATATTCCAAAAATCAATTAATAAAAAAAAGTTAAGCAGGCACTTCAAAAGAAGAGATATATGAATGCAAAGATCCCTTATCCTATAAATAATCTGGGGATGCTAATTAGGCATATGATGAGATGACATTTTATGCCTACTTACCAGATAAACACAAATTTAAAAGTTTGTCAAATATAACTATTGCCAGAATATGGAGAATCAAACAGTTCTTGAACTATGAGTGAGTGTATAAAGTTAGTCCAACCACTCTAAAAATAATTTGACATTACCCTATAAAGTAAAAAATGTGTATTTCATCAAAGAATGCATACGATATAATTCTATTTATTAAACATCCAAAAACATGTAAAATGAAATAAAATTTTGTTTAGGAATGCATACCAAAATACACAGCAAAATAAAGGAATGGTGGCAAACATAAAATTCAAGATACAAAGTACCTTTGGGGGTGGGGTGGCATACGAAGGGATCAGACAGAGACACTTGAACTTCAGAGGTTTGGACAGTAGTCTCTTTCTTAAGCTGAGTTGGGGGATACATGGATTATTCTTCTTTAAACTATATTATATACTCATTTATGCCTATGATATATTTAATAAAAAACACAGCACTGATGAATGGAACAGTTCTAGAATTGTGTTGTCTAATATGGTAGTCAATAGACACATGCAGCTATTTAAATTATTTAAAATTAATTTTTCAGTCATACTATAATATTTAAAATGCTCAGTAACATATGTGTGGCTGCTGGCTACCATATCAGACAGTGCAGATTATTGGGCAGCACTGTTCTAGGACATTCTTATCTCCCTAGAGTTAGATATTATTTTTTGTCCACTTTTTATAAAAGCCAGTAATTCATTGGTTTTCTGTAAAAAAAAAAAAAAAAAGTTTCCATAATTCTGTTAGTAACAGCAGTAGGAGATGAAGCAAAGATTTACTTCCTATGGATTTCGTTGATCCTTTTAGTTAAAGGAAATGCCATTAACAAATTTGTTGGACTTCATATTTCGGCTCACTTAACTCATCAAGTGCCAGCATGAGCCTGATTATTCTTTGGCTTCAGAAAGTCAGAGATTATTTCCATGCATATATGTTCAGCTTCTGTGCCAACAAGGTTGTGAGCAGAATTTAATCTGCTAAAAAAATTCATTGTATAAAGATTTCTAAAGCTACATGTCCTCCAAGGTAGGACATATAAGTGGGCAATGGTCTTGCAGAATAAAATCCATAAGTACTAGAGAGGAACGTCTTTGTCTCCCTCCCACCTACTTTCTAGGTCCTTTACCAAAGCAGGCATTGCTAATCTGAGTGGTTCAGATTCTAGTACTCTAGTGAGAATCTGACCTTGTGTGTTAGAGGATCAAATACATGAGTGTCTTTCTCTATTTTTCTTGCCTCCATAGAGCAGAATCTGGGAAAAAAGCTCTGGTGTCTTTTCCCTCTTTTCCATCACACATGCACTTGGATGTTTAAAACCCTGCCCTCATATTCCTAATGCAGCTGCCATGAAGGTGGTAAAATTTTGAAAGTGGGGTTTTAGTTTTGGGGCAGAATGGGTACTCCCCTCATCTCTTGAGTCTAAGCCATGGATTCCTGTCCATTTGCCTGGAAAGCTGACATTGGAATTTCACGCACAGGCTCACTGAAAAGAAATAATGCCATTCTTCCCTTGCCATTGTCCATTGTAAGCACAGTGCCTTCGGAATTTCAAGGAGAACAGATGAGCTGAGCCAAGATAAAATTTAGGTGATACTTTATCCTTAGGCCAAACTTCCATATAATGGCACTTGAAGCCCCAATACCACACCCAAGAGATACTAGGCGGGGATTGATTCAGAGTTGAACAGGGAGTTAGAGAAGTAACAGTCTGCTCTTAGTTGTAGGATGGCCCTGCTAGGAGCTAACAGCCCTCTTTAAACAGACGTTTCCCTCACTTTATGAGTGGTCATTATTCCATAAGTACTAGAGATGGTACAGCAAGAGACATCAAGTCACTCTCCATCCTCACATAAGACATTTAGGATATGCCTGGCCATCCTGGCAATGTCACATTTTAAAGCCACAAATGTTTGCATGGCCTGCAGTCCTGAATCCCTGAAGAGAAAAAGACATCTTTAAAAACACCATTTTAATTGCTAAAATTTACTTCTAAAGGAGGCAAATTTCATCTGATTGTTCTACTAATACAGTTTGTAGTATCAGAAACAACAAACACCCCAAAATTCATTCACAAGTATTCACTTGTGAATGAATTTTGTGAACCATCACAAAATAATTTCTATTTACCAACCAAAGTAATTATAATTCCAACCTCAACAAAAAGCTCTCCTTATGTTTTACTAACAAGCCCAGGTTTGTTTTTTTCCCCAATTATTTATTTATTATTCATTCTTTTTTTGTGTGTGATATAATTCATGGCCTAAGTCACTGGTTTCAAGTCTGTGCATTGTGGACACTTAGGAATTATAAGTGCTGTACAAAAGATACCTTTAACCCCTCTGTTTACCAAGTATTGGCTGCATACTGAATAAAAACAGATCTTCCTGTATATGGACTGCTATTTTCAAATGTCTGCAAGTGTTGTGGTTAATATATGGTGGTTATTTCCTTTCTGTTTTGAAAAATTATACATATACAAGATAATTTAAAATGGTTTTTGAATTGATAGTTATTTTTTGTCCTAGTACAAATATGTTATAATCAACTAATAACTTGAAACACAGGTAAAATTGTATGGTGATTTGGGGACTTTTCTGATGGTATAAAGGGGTCCTCAAACTCACAAATGTTAGGAAACCTTGATCTAAGTCATGCAGAATTGGGCCATCTCCTACTATTGTTGTGGGACTTTTCCTTAGTTCAGCTAAAGATGGGGTCCTTGTCACATGGCCATGAAAATTTAGGC